>NC_086172.1:158099894-158410430 GCF_023053635.1 Elgaria multicarinata webbii | reverse complement strand
TATTCACTAATGTGTACATTTGCTTTGTACTTTCACCTAATGTACATATTTTTGTATACTTTTTTTTAACTGGAGAACTTTATTACAAAATCCAAAGAAATGCTAATTTCAAAGGGTAACTGAGTTTCAAGACGCATACTGGTTCAAAAGTATGAAATTAGGAAAATAAATGAATTTCTATCCACCCCTACTCCAAAGTGGATATATTTATGTATGCATATATCAGTGGAGGCTGGTGGCTCCGATGTCAGTGGGGCAGTGAATCCATTCCAGATTTCAGTCAGTACTAGTCAGAACTCTAAAATGCTTTCCTATACTTTTCTGTGCTTCACACCTTGACTAGCTCCTTTAGTGTTCTGGCTGTCTCTGACTGAAAGCTGGGTGGGATCTACAGTAATGGTTTAAAATGTTAAGGAAGGATTGTGATAACTTATTCGATCATGTGACGCTATGTTTATAATGTTTTACCATCGATGTATTTACCACGTTTCATTGTATTTTTCCGTTGTTACGTTTAAATAGCATTGCAAGTCTTCTTATGTGCCCCCTTACATCGTTATTGTTTTGTCTTACTAAATTTTCAAGCCTCGATGGTCAGGCAATCACTTTTCTGGGGGCGTGAATACTTCCTTTCAGCACCTAAAACTAGTGCACTATAAGCTCCAAAGGGCTTGAGGGAGGAAGTTTTAAAAATCATAACAAATCAATGGATGAACCAATCCGATTAAAATTTAGTATGCTGAAAACCCTCATAAAGACCTGCCATTGTGCCGATTTTGAACTCTTTATCTTTAAAACTGATGCAGATGTAAGCATTTGTTTAATTTCCATTTAAAAAGTCATAAATCAACGGATGACCCAATCTGATTTAAATTTAGTGTGCTGAAAGCACTCCTTAATAGCTATAACTGTGCCGATTTTGAACTCTTTGTCTTTAAAACTGACACAGATGTAAGCATTTGTTTAATTTCCATTTAAAAAATCAACCGGGGGGGGGGGGGGGATGGAAGGTGAAGCCAGGAGATCAGGAAATGGGCAGAGCAAAGAGACCAGCCACAAAGAGGAAGTACAATCTACACCTTTAAAACAAACAGTGTGTCCTGCTCTAATCAATGACTACTGGGAAAGCAAAAGGTTAGTAACATGACACTACTGGAGTGTGCCCCATTGCGTTTAAAAATGAAACAAATTAAAACTTTTCCAGTGATAGGAAAAAATGTGATAAGCACTAGTGTAGATCCGCCCCTAGAGTGGATTCACTGCCCCGCTGGCATCGGAACCATCAGCCTCCACTGGTATGCAGGGCATGGCACCGTCAGGTTGCATGGGACTTCACAAAATACAAGAGGACAAATCTCTGCCCCGAGGAGCTTACAATTTAAAATTTTGACATAGAGAAAACAAATGGAAAGGGAGGCTGAGGTAAACTGGAAAATAATATGTCATTGTTTGAGTTATATACGCTTCGACTTGGTTACAGACTTTGTCTCAATGGGGCAGGAGAACTATGAAAACTTGACCAAAACTTGACCTTTCTCAACAAATCTCCCTGAATATAATTTGCTTGGTTTTCATTGAACCGTATGAGTGCTGTTTTGATGAAAAGAAA
Organism: Elgaria multicarinata webbii; assembly: GCF_023053635.1. NCBI lineage: Eukaryota > Metazoa > Chordata > Lepidosauria > Squamata > Anguidae > Elgaria > Elgaria multicarinata. The sequence goes on along the minus strand of NC_086172.1, from coordinate 158,408,821 downwards.
ATAGAGGTGCCAAATTTGAGAATAGTTGCATAACTCCAATATACAAGGGTTTGCATTTCACCTCTAAATCCAGTGCAAACACAGAGCTTAGCAGTTTCATAGTTGTAAATTTTACCCTTGGATGCTAGCAGTTTTGGATAAGGTCTGTTGTCTTCCCTGGCTTGAAACTAAAACCACCTGGCATTGATCCTTTTAAAAAAACTTACTCTGTTGGTGGTGTGCCAAGCTTCCTAGCTTTGCTTATTTTGGTAAAAGGTCAATTCATACTTAAATTCTAAATGATCAAGACAGAAATCAATAGGCCAAGCCTTTAATCAGCATTAAAATCTGAGAGGTACAAATGCTGAACAGCAGTCAGACTGGAGAAGAGTGTGTTGTGGTACTCCCTTTGCCTGGTACTTTTTGGGCCATGGTGATTCTTCTGGGATTCATGAGCTCAACAGGGTGATCCATTGTGAAGCAAACACTGGAGCAGTAATGCAATCACAGCTAATGAGAGAAGAAGCTGGCTGTTGCTTTGAAAATGGGCCTTTGGAAAACCCTGTCGATAATTGCGGCTTGCGATCAGGGTTTGAATGATGGCAGAAATATTTGGGATATGGAAGAAATTTTCCCCTATGTCAGTTTAGCCAGATTAACTGGAGAGCTGTTGGCTCAGCTTCACAGTACACAGCTGCTTAATAGGATCTGCACTAAGTTGCAGCTCCAAGCCAGAGTTAAGATGAGCCAGAGGATGTATGTAGTTAGGCAGCATCACACACACACACACACACACACACACACACACACACGTACACGTACACAGCCCCAGTCATAATGCTGCAAGGGACTTGTCTATGCTGAGTCATTCTTGTAACTCTGGGGAATAATGGACAGCACAGACATGGCTCCTGTAACATGGCAACAGTATTGACTTATGGTGTCACCAAACAATAGGTAACGATATCAATTTCCACAATTGGTCGCATATTTGATTTCCCCTTCTCTCAAGACTGGAAGTAGAATGAAAGGTTAGAGCAGGGATGAGCAGCCTCAGAGGGTCCAGGGACCACCTCCACATGCACAACTGCTGAATTTTGGTGGCAATTCAGTAACAGAACACCATAAAATCATAAAATAGTAGAGTTGGAAGGGGCCTACAAGGCCATCGAGTCCAACCCCCTGCTCAATGCAGGAATCCACATTAAAAGCATACCTGACAGATGGCTGTCCAGCTGCCTCTTGAAGGCCTCTAGTGCGGGATTCCCATCTGTATTTTCACTTTAAAACAAGGTGTGTAGGAGGGGCACCTTGTTTTAATACAAACTTGTGCTCCCGGAAGCTCTGAAGGAACACAAAATTGCATTAAAACAAGTGAAAATGCGGCCTTTTTTTGGCGACTACTGAAATTTGGCGGTGGCAACATGTGGCCGGTGGAGGCTGCGAAAAAGCTGGGGGGGGGGCGTGTTGCCCACCCTTGGGTTAGAAGAAGAACCAGTGAGGATGCTGCCCTCAAGAGCAGAAAGATCCCAGAAGTACAGTTGAAGCATACATCTTCTGTTTGGGTTTTGGCCTTTCCAGAAGCAGTTAACAACAACACAGATACCCAAAGGTGTTACAGAAAATTAGTTTTTATGGACAGATCCCCTTTTCCCAACCACCAAATATGCTAAAATATGCTTCTTTTACCTGTGGCTTTATCCACCACCGGCATACAGCCCATGGCAGCTTCTTTGAAATGGAATTGCCCCCTTGGACTTGGAGGATGGACTAGCAGGCATGGCCCCAATCCCCCTCGTATACATTCATTTGTACACTTAATTGAACGTCTGCACAGAGATAGGATGTAGGGATAGAATGGACTGTGTGCTGCTAACAGAGGAAAGTAGGTAGGCAAGAGAGCTGAGAGAATATATATGAGGGACATGGTGGAGTGGGGGATAAAGAGATAGGGAAGAATTAGATTTGATTGCTTTTATAACCAGGTATGTTCCCAAATCACATATTGATTTGAACCAGTCTGCAAATCTGTAACTGCAACTCTTATATTCTCTTGTTATTCATATGCCTTTACAATAATTAAGTTCTTGTAATGATATGATGAAGGCGCATTCCACTAGGAATTTATCCTGCACAAATCCCATGGAAATAAATGAGAGCACATTGTTGGCTCCAAATCTATTGCTTTATATCTTCACTCTTTGTCTGTATTTTAGTCAGGGCTGAAAAAGCAGGTTCAGACCTAATGAGAAGTAAATTTAATTGAGGGAGCGCTTGGACCTGTGGCGGTTCTGCACCATATACTCCTGTAATTATTTCAAAAGAAGATTGCATTCATTAGGAAAGAGGGACTTTTCTATCAAGAGAACACAAAGTGGTCCTTACAACTACAAGTTAAAAAAAAAATCTCCCCTGGTGCTTCATAACATTTAGATTGGCCTGGTTCAGACAACACACTAAACCATGATGCTTAACCACAAAATGGTTAATGGAATGCATTAAGGTCAATACATTCTGTTAACAATTTTGAGGTTAAGCAGCATGGTTTAGCGTGTTGTCTGAACCAGGCCTATGTGTACAAAATATGCAAAATACACTACATGGTCAGTTTATCACTCTTGCTACAAAAGTAGTTAGTCTAAAAGTAGTTGGTCTAAGAAAAGATATCATTTATCCTGTTGACCACTGCCCAGCAGAGAATCTAGCCCTATTCAGACATTCTCAAAGTGGTTAAAGTAAATGCCTGAAGAGAGGGAGCACGCTGCCATTCTCCCTCCTCATGTGTTTCCATCACACTGCACTCGTGGAGGACAACTTTCTGAAGAGGAGACCATCCTGTATCCGTGGAGGTGCTCCCTGCAATTGAGAATCAGGAGTCTCACCTTTTCAGAAAGTCACCCTCCATAAGTGCAGGGTGACAGGAATACATGAGGAGGGGGCACAGCCAGCATGCTCCCTCTCCTCACACTTTTACCTTAATCACTTGAGAATACCTGAATAGGGCTTTTGTTTATCAGAAATCTGGGTTTTTGCAAGTCATATCCTCAGCCTCCTGCCCTGCGAAGAATTTCAGATTCTGACATACCTGTCTAAGAGCTGCACGCCATTATCAGAATCTCTTCTTGCTGTAAGATTTGATTCAATTTTTCCATGTCGTTCATGGCTGATCAAGCGTTGCCGGATGCATTTCTGAGGGTCAGGAACTGTGAAGCGAAGCTGATGTGGTGACATTCTGGATACGCCAAAGAGTCACTGAAGAGCATTCATGAATACTGTATAAGACATATATATTTAAAATGGATCCTCACTGATATAAATTTTAAAAGCTCAAATCTGGAATACTTTCTCTTCATATGCTGTGTGAATGGCAGAGCAGTTTGGCTTCCTTTTGTAGGCCATGAATGTTGTTGGGGTCTTCTCTTTTTACTTACCTTGTAAAGTGTTTAGGATAAGATAACTATTGAAAATTTATATATATATATATATATATATATATATATATATATATATATATTATGATTACATTTATATCACACCTTTTTCCTCTTGCACAGTACCCATGGTCCTCCTCTCCATTTTATCCTTACAACAACCCTGTGGGGTAGGGTAGGTTGAGAGTCAGGTCAAGTGGGACCAGAACATGGGTCTCCTAAGTCCCAATCCAACACTCTAAGCACCACACCACACTGGCATATCATCATCAGTTAATTTATTGTCCCAAAGGAAAACGAAGTGGTGCTTTATTGTGAAGTATAATCAGTCCAAATATATGGATTTGCAAAGTTACAGCATAAACTTTTTATACATACCTGCACAATCTTCTTTTAGACGTAAGGTTGCCAGTACTTTCGCTTTGATGTCCACTCCGCTTGCCAGGCTGCCCACACCCCAAAATTGCACACTTACTCCTTCCTGCATCAATGGCAGCCGCCATTGACACAACAGGGGGAATTGCGCAGTTTCTGGAGCCACCATAAATTGTGCCTTTACCCTTGCATCAGTGGGGCCTTTACGGTTGCCATTGGAATGGCAGGAGGGAATGCGCAATGTCTGGAGGCTCCCAAAAATGTGCGCTTCCCCACATTGTGTCAATGATGGCCACCATTGACACAGGAAGAGGGAAGCATGAAATTTTGAGGCGTGGGGCAGGCAGCTGCCAAGCACCTCCTGGGACCTCATGAGTGCTCAGGTGGCACCAGACTCGGTCTGTAGGGCAGGTGTGGGGGGTCTGCCGGGCTCCCAGATCCAGTTGGGAGCTCGTGACGATGCTAGAAATAGGGCTACAGAGAGGCTTTGAGAGGTCTGCCTTTTCTTCTAACTTCTTCCCACAGTCCAGGGGAAATTGTGCATGGACCTGCCCACTGAGGTTTTTGACTTTGGTCAGCAGACGCCTGCCCCTGTGCCAAGGCCACAAACTGCTTGTGAATGTGCCCCTCCCCCGAGTTTTAGAATTGGTTTCCAGGTAATTGGGGAGCTGCTATTTGGAAAAACACAATCCAAAGCCCAAGTCCAATGTGGAAGTAGTATGGTCTTTGGCATAGTAGCAACAGAGGAGCGGGGACGGGGGTGTCAGCAAACACCCCTCCCCCAACCATATAGCTTGCCCTTCACACCCCCATTGCTGAACCCTCCTGGTGACTTGAAGGAATTTCCCATACAAATTATAACTGAATCATTGAAAAATGAAAATAAGGCTGTAATCCCAAGCGCAATTGCCTCAAACTTAACTCCAGCAAAATCAATAGAACTTACCTAAGAGAAAACAGGTTTTGGATGGAAGCTTTAATGTGAAATATGCCATTATTTCTCCTTCAAAAATCTAACGTGTTTGACAATGGTGTTTCTCCCCCAATACCAAGCCCACGCACTTCATCCCTTCCTCTCTGTTTTAGTTTAGTTTGACTGTATTGTATCTATGCCAGTTTAATGTTGATTTTGCATATTTATTTATTTATTTCATTGATATACTGCCCCATAGCCAAAGCTCTCTGGGCTTTGGTAGCTCTGAGTGCATGGGCTAAAGGAGGCTGACCCAAGATGTTGAGGGGTCTGGAAACCAGGGCCAGATCTACACTAAGCAGGATATAACACTTTGAAAACAATTTGAAAATGGTATATGGACTGTGTCATGGGCCCCAACAGATATCAGAGCACTTCCATACTGTTATAAAGCAGCTGTGTAGATCCTGCACAAGGGTGATGAGGAATGGTTGAAAGGGCTGGGAAGGGGGAGGTGCACAATTTCGGGGCGCTGGTGGGTGACTTCCGAGCATTTGCCGGGCCAAGCGGAGCCTTGGAAGAGACTTGTGCAGCCTGGTAAGCAGGGTGGACAGCAGACACAGTAGCGATGGGTCCAGCACCCCAACCCCACCCCCCACCCCCGGAGCCCAGTGCGGGTGAGTTCGTACACCCTGACCTATTCCAGCATTTGTAAATAGCATGGAGGGGAGACAGAGATGTGTACTCCAGCCTCATCTTCCCTATGTTGATGGGAAAATCTGAGGAGAGACTATAAATCCAGAGCATGGTTACAGTGCTCTGTGGGTTCAGGAATCCTGACTGTGCAGGGTTTCCAACTATGTGGAGGGTTGTAACCAGGAGAACCTCTGTAAATTGCAGGAAAGGGCAATTAAAATGATGAAGGGGCTGGAGCATCTCCCTTATAATGGAAGAATACAACAGCTAGGATTGTTTAGTTTGGAGAAAACATGAGTGAGGGGAGACATGATAGAGGTGTATAAAATTATGCATGGTGTGGAGAATGTGGATAGGGAGACATTTTTCTCCCTCTCTTGTAATACTAGAACCCAGTGGGGTCATCTCATGAAGCTGCTTGGTGGGAACAGATAGAAGGAAGAACTTCTTCACACAGGGCATAGTTAAATTATGGAATTCACTACCACAAGAAGTAGTGATGGGCACCTCTTTAGATGGCTTTAAAAGGGGGTTAGACAAATTTTTGGAGGAGAAAGCTATCAATGGCTACTAGTCCTGATGGCTATAGGCTACCTCCAGTATCAGAGGCATATGTGCACCAGTCGCTGGGGAACATGGGTGGGAGGGTGCTGTTGCACTCATGTCTTGCTGGTGTGCTTTTGTGGGCAGCTGTTTGACCACTGTGTGAACAGAATGCTGGACTAGATAGACGCTTGGTTTGACCCTGCATGGCTCTTCTTATGATCTTGATATAGCCATCATGACTAGTGGCCATTGAAAGTTTTCCTCCATGAGTTAGTCTAATTCTCTTTTAAAGCCATTGGGGTTGGTGGCAAAAAATCTTCTGGCAGCAAATTCCATATGCTGTGTGAAGAAATGCTATACACAATTACTTGGGAGTAAGCTCCACTAAACACAGTGGGACTTACTGCTGAGTGAACATGCATAGGATTACATAGGTGTATCCTGGATTAAAATTTCAAATCAGACACAAAGGTCAGCGAATGAGCCTTGCTCTAGTCGTTTACTCTCTGCTTAGCCTAACAGGGGGCAGGGTGGTAAACGTATGCCACCCTGGTTCCACAGCTAGGATTGGGATGCTCATCGTGAGGAAATTCAGCCGGATTTCGCCCTCACTCCCAGCTTGGCTTTTCCCTAAAATCTGGGATCTTTTCTGGGTTGGTTTGTTTTTCTGTAAATCACAATTTGTGCAAATTCCAGCCAAGATTTGCATAATTTGTGCAAATTGCAATTTGGGGGGGGGGGGGCGTTGGAATCCCTGATGTGAGCAAGTCAAGCCAGCTCATGGGGAGGCGAGCCAAAGTCCGGGGAACTGAGCTGCTGAAAGCTCAGAGAACTTCACCCCCACCCTCGGATAGATTCCTCCGGCATCCCTAGTTAGGAGAGAAGAATCTAGTCTTCTGCTATGAACAGCACAACTTCCTTTCATAAATTTGCTTTTCAAACAGCTACTCCTAGTGAGATGCATGCGTGACACACCATAGGACAATGACCATTGTGAAATAAAGGGGGAGACAGTTCAAGACCCCCCTCCCTTAATTTTTTTAAAACAGACTCCTTCTTCTCAACCCAAGGTTATTACGATAGCAGCTCTAACTGTGATTACAGGTGCTGCCATTTGTTCTAGATAAACCTTCCTTAATTGAGTTTAAGAGCCTGATCTAGCGGTATGTCTCTGTGAAACCAATGCTGCATTTGATGGACAGCCACCAAGAGATGGTGGCGGCCAGCATTGCCGGCCCTGCCATTAGCCAGAGTGAAGCAGTTGCCTCAGTGTTAGATGCTGGGAAGGAGAGAGCTGTGGGCCAAGTGGCCTGCTCTGCACCCCCTAAGCTAGCCTGCAGCCTTTAAGGGCAGTGGAGGATACTTCCCCATTATCAGTGTTGAAGCCATTCATTTCCCAGTCCATCTGGCTTTTGTACATGGAACGGAAGGGGGCACCATCTTGTCCTTCACTTCAAGCAGCCAAACTTCTTGGGCCTTCAGTAGCTGCCAGCCACATTGAGCCGTTTCATTTCTGACCCCCCTAGAGCAAGGGCCTAAGAAGTTAGGGGATGGGACTATAGCTCAGTGGCAGAACGTCTGCTTTGTGTGCGGAAGTCCCTAGGTTCAAGCCCCAGCATCTCCAGCTAGGGCTGGAGAAAGACTGTTTTGCGTGCAGGAGATCCCAGATTCAATCTCCAGGTTGACCTCGAAAAGAATCCTGCCCGAAACTCTGGAAACCTGCTGCCAATCGGTCTAGTCAACGGTCAAAGTAAGGCAGCTTTGGATGAGCTGGTGCAGCAGAAGGATGTGTTTGCTGCTGCATGGGGGTTGTTTAGTGGGAAAGCACAGCAGAAGATATTAGCTGGGGGTGGGTTGGGTATTCCTTGGTCACCTTCTGCACTAAATTCTGGGTGAATGGAGCTCCTTGGATCATAAACGTTTCATTCTGTAGGACTCAACTGAGTGTGTGTGTTGTTGTTTTTTGCATTGTCTTTTGCAGCTCCCACCCCTCCCATTTGCCCAACTGGAGAGACCTGGTGGCCAGGCTCGGTTATAATTATTGCAGCATGCTGCACCACACCAGTGTTCCTCTTTCTAGTTTTCATCATTTGCTACAAAGCCATAAAAAGGTAAGACTGTGTGAGTGTATTTAAACTCAGAGCTGCAAGATCAGCTGTTTTGTGGATGTACTACTGTTTAGATATTGGGCTGCTATGGATTCTACAAATCCCTAAAAAGGAAGACAGTCAACATTTCTAAACCAAAGTCCTCCAGTGACTGAGAACCAATAGCTGTGCTCCTTCTTCTCCTGTATCCCCTACTCTCTCCTGCCTTCCTGGCCCATACACCCGTGTAACAGTCCTGCTTTAGTGCCCCACTGTCTGTTCTTCTGCCACTCCCACAGTACGCTTGCCCTCCTTGCATGACCTGAGAGAGCTTGAGACAACTGTCAGGACAGGTGTTACTTCCACCATGTGATGACCTAACCAGGGCCACCATTGATATCAAAAGCTCATGTGGGAGGAGACTACCGTGTGGCTGCTAGAGCATGTGGGAGGAGCCTATCCTTGAACTCCTCCCCAACCCCAACTTCAACCCTCCAGAAACCAACTTGATTCTGGTATTGGCTCCCTCCCGTAGAGCCCAGGGCTTCTCACATTACATAACAGTGGAGGAAGGGGCAGTGCTGCAGTGTCACACATGCTTCTGTTATAGTATAAGAACGGGCCTTAAACCTTGCTCATGACCAGCAATGGGCAATATGAGAGATGAAATAAATAAATAAATCAATAAATATAAATAAATAAAATAAATTCAGAATTCTCAGCAATTCTGGCTTACCATTTTGTGCAAATGTAGTCACTGTGCCTATGTACAGTTTGCAGCAGCTTTCAATTCCTTCTTATCATTTGCATTTTCCCCTCCCTCCACCCTGCAATAGTGTTGCAATATTATTGCCAAAAAAAAAACCCAATCATGGTGTGATTTTTATGTACAGTTGTATAAAGATTCTTTTTGTGGGGTGTTTTACCAATGCATACGTTTGCATCAGTAAAATGCCACACAAAAAGCATCTTAGTACCATCAAGGTAACATCAAGATTTCTGTCTTTCTTTTTGTTAGCTACCTTTAAAAGAAAAGGCATGAAAGTTATTGATTAATAGTGTTTCAGTTTCATCAAACAACATGGGGTCGATCCTACCCTGATGCATTATTCATTGCAGCATTTACACAGAAGTAGGCCTACATAAGAGACAAAATACAAGGAAGACAAAAAGCAAGGATAAGCAAAATCATTACAATAAGACATAATGCAATAAATCCCTCTTTTAACCACTCCACATTGGGTAACTAACTAGTGAGCCATCTAAATAGATCATTAGTGGGTGGTTGTCCTGTTTTATGAAAGACTTGTACTGCTTCTTTTATTTTCTTTACATCTGTTTCGATCTTACTCTGTTCATTTACATAAAAACAACAAGATTGGTTAATCACAGCGCACACACCATTTTGTTGAGCTAATAATAAATCTAAAGCCATTCGATTTTGCACAACAACATTGCTGAGAGAAGAAACTTCAGTTTGCAAGTTCTCTATAGCATCCAGTGTATTATTTAAAAGCTTTCTCTAACACTAATGAAATGTTCTTAACAGCTTTTTCTTTTCATCAATAACGTAGGGCTCTAAAAGTCCTTGGGTAGAATCAAACCATAACATGTGTGCACAATTTTGAGCTTTTAACCATCCTACATCTTTCTTCCCTAGTTGTTCACAAATCAAACAGTTTTTGGCTTGTGTGGTTGTCACAAGCTTTTGCAGGGCAGGAAGATGAGGGTGATTATGAGGGTTTGCAAAGAACGCTTGGCAGTTGTAGAGTGAAGTCAAGTTACTTAAGAGTGGTAAAAGACACAAATATAGGTAAAATTCTTTCTTAAAGACATTTGCCATGGCAATTAAAGAAGAACTTTGAACCACCAAAGTAAGAAACTTATGAGCAGTATAAGAATTATCAAAATTACAGCTACACTATCTTCACACAAATGTAAGTTCATTGGTTTTGCTTATAAAATTTAACTTTAGTGCCCCTTAAATGTTGGGCTGAGTACTTAGGTTGCTCCGTACTGGTTTCTTCACCTGTGCTGCTGGCGGCTTCCGGTGCGCCAGAAGGCAGAGGGCTGTTGCTCTCAGCTTCGCCTGTGTCCTCTGAGTTTCCGGTACTCAGGGGAGGCAGAGGCTGATGGAAGGGTTTTATTCTAGAACAATGTGTCCATTTATCTGTCTCTAATAATTTCACAGCAGAATGACTTACAAGTACAATGCAGTAAGGACCTTCCCACTTCCAGGATTCCACCTTTTGAGCAGGACTTTATCATCAGGTTGGAACAGATGGATGGGTCCTTCAAGTCTCTGGAAAGGTGCAACGTAACGATGAAGCTGTAAAAGAACAAACTGCAGGGCAATTACATATTCTCGGAGTAAATCATTCCCCAATTCCCACTTAATTTCTTCTTGTTCCCCCACTAAAACCCGAGGGGGAAAACTAAACATTAGTTCAAAAGGAGACAATTTGAGACCTTTGATCACGCAATTGGAAGTGCATCCACCCATTTCAAGGAGGTTTCTAATTGAATTTTTGCTAGGATTTCTTTCAGGGCCCTATTCATTCTCTCTACCTGTCTACTAGACTGGAGTCTCCATGGGGTATGGAGGTGCCAGTCTATTTGTAGGGCTTTTGCCATGTTCTGCACTACCTGAGAAGTAAAATGGCTGCCTAGATCTGATTCTATGGTTTCGGGCAGGGAAAAGCCTCCACCCAACTAGTCAGTTGGTCAACAAGAACAAGTAGGTATTTAAAAAGTCTTTACATGGAGGCATTTCAGCAAAGTCAATCTGGATTCGTTGAAAAGGATAACAAGCCCATGGTCTCCCTCCCATGGCTGCAGGGGCTTTTCTTGAAGCATTTACTTTTTGACTAATGAGGCAAGTAGAATCAATTTGCTGAGCATCTATCCATATTCTTTGGCTGATCATGGTTCTCAAAAGTCCTTCAACGATTGAAGAGGCTGCTGAATGTCCATCCTGGGAATGCAGGTCTTTAAGCAGGGTAGTCATGATGATTTTTGGCACTACAAATCGACCATCAGGGGTGACAAATCAACTATTAATTTTCCATGGGCTACTGACTGCCCACTGGCAGTCACAAATCCTCTTTCTTTCCAAATCTGTCCATGTGCATGAATTACAGAAAATGCATATTTTGAATCAGTAAATAAATTTAGTCTTTTGCCTGGAGCAAGTTTCAGGGCCTCTGTGCATGCTACGAGTTCATCTGCTTGTGCAGAAAAATTGCTAGGAAGTTTTAATTGTAACTGGATCCATCGGTAAACAACTCGAGGTCTGCATCTGCTAAAGCTTCATCATACAGGTCTGGGCGGGGTTTGTAGTGCAATATCCTGCTTGGTGTCAATTAGGCTGGTGTTTTCTTCCTGAAAACCAAAAAGAGCTTAGGACCAAAAATAACACAAGAAATCTATTAATTTGTGCCATTGGGTTGAATTTTTGACTTGGTTGACAGAAAGTATTGGGATTTTAAAAGTCCCATTGGATTAAAAAGATACTTGTATCTTGCCCCCAAGATACAAGTAAGCAGAATTAAAGGCACTTCTTTTATAACCACACACGGCGTTGTTTAGGAGACATTTTACTATGTCAAGTTATTTTTGAATGTAGCTTGGGGAAGTAAAAAATCCCAATAGCCATTTATGTCAGTTTCTTTGTTCAGGAATGTTTTAAAAAGTGTGTTAGTGTAAATAAAGTATTTTTTTAATGATGAATTGTGCTCAGAATTGTCCTTTTCCCACCAAACGGCTATATGGAAAGTCAGTTGCAATTCCGCAGGTAGCCGAAAGTTGAAGAAAAAAGACTGAGTAGCTCTAGGAAGCACCAGTCTGGAAGCACCCGAAGTGCAGAGACAGTAAACAACACAAGGAAATGGAATCATTACCTACTCCTACTTAGAGTAGATACATAATGTTAATACAACCTGTTGTCCACATTCACTGGCCTACTTCTGTGTTTTTGGACATTCATCAGATGAGGACAGGATTCAGAGAAGGAAGAAGGACTGAGAATTAAATACCAGTTAGCTTCCAAGTTTTGAAGTGCTAGGCACACCGGGCACAATATATTGGGAAAGTCTTCCATGTGAGCCACTATAAAATGGTTCAGATGTAACCCCAAACAATGGTTTGGAAGAAGCTGCCAAACCATAATCTGAAACCATGGTTCAAAGCTGGTTTGCAAATCCCTCTTTAGGCAAACTGAACTTCTGCACCATGATTTGGGATGTTGCCCCACCCTTGGCAGCCTCTGTTTCAGATAGCATCCAGAGATTCTCAGGGAAGAGGGAAGCCACACAAACCATAGTTTGTATAGCTGGAAATAGAAATAATGGTTCGGAGTCTAAATTACCATCATCAGTGCAAACCATGGTTTGATATGACATTGGGCATGTCTAGACCCATTCAGGCGCTCTGTGCCCATCGGGGGTGGGGAGGGGGAGCGTGATCGGTGTGTGTGTGTGTGTGTGTGTTTTTTAAAAAAACTTACTTTGGCGTTAAAGTGCTCGTGCACTCACCTCACCTGCAGTAAAAAAAAAATGGCAGGCACGACATCCCTTGTTCCTCCCGGGATGTCGCATGCGCCATCTGTCCAAAGGGGAGGATCTCGCGAGCAGAATACCGCGAGATCATCCCCCCCTCCTTCCCAGAACGCCGAGAGGTGTAGCCATGCCCATTGTGAACCAGTCTACAGTGAGGCTGTCTCTCAGCTTCCATTCATAGCAGTGAAGCTTGTGTAAGAGAATTTCTGGGTGGATTGTGCTAATTTCCAACCAATGCTGAAGTATGAACAGCTTAGTTGGGAATGAATGTCTATAAATGGGAAGCTCACTGAGTGAAATCAGGTTGAGGTAAGGGTTTTTTTGTGTTCTGGTTCTTGTTGTTTTTGCCCTGAGTAAGTAGAGCATTTCACTGTTCCTCTAAATCCTTTCAATAAATGCTTTGCTGAGCAGAGACCTTGGGGCTATTGGCAACATCCTGCAGTCCTTTCCAGGCTCCTTTTAAGAGAGACATTTATTGATTAAAAAAAAAAAACATTCACGGGGGTGCAGTAAAATAACGTTGCTCTGAAATGGGGCTACATGGCAAATCTGATACTGTTGAATAGCTTTGCTGTCAAATTCTGTGAGAAGCTCCCACAGTTTTGCGTTACCAATTTTTAAGAGAGACGGGCAGGGGAGATGCAGAAGAGCCCTCGACAAACAGGTGGATTCTGATTTTCAAGGAAGTCACCCACATTTTCTTTGGCCTGATCTACACATGCAGCAGAATTGGAGTTTGGGGGGGGGGGGTTTCAGGTGGTTGAGATCTGACGTGGTAGAATGAACTGCACCACTTCAGCCTGCAGATGGAGAATCACGTTTTTGAATGCTCTCGTGTGTGTGTGTGTGTGTGTGTGTGTGCGTGTTTTAAAAAACACCTTCTTGGTCCAGAAAACATGCAAAGAAAGAAGTGAGCAGAGCTAGAATCTTTCTGCTTGATATGCTGCTTTTCTACTTTCAGGGATTATTTCTTGATCTAAACCAAAACAAAACGTGGTGGAGCATTCAAAACAGGCATCTCCTACCCGTACTTGGACATGCTGAGCCTCTTATATGTGCAAGGAGGACACATCCAGTCCGTCTCAGGCTTGATCAGGGCCTCTATTCAAATAGAATGCCATGGGGAATCCTGCAATTGCCCTGAGCAGACCTTGTGTCCAGTTGTGCTGTGTCCAGTTCTAGGCACCACAATTTTGGAAGGATGTTGACTAACTGTGCCAATATGTGACCAGAGGAGGGTGACAAAGATGTTGAGAGTCCTGGATACCAAGTCCTACCATGAGGGAAGGTTGAAGGATGGTTACAACAGCTTAGATTGTTTAGCTTGGGAAAAAGGAGGGTAAGGGGAGACATGATACATTTGTACAAAAATATGCATGGTGTGGAGAATGGGGATAGGGAGACATTTTCCTCCCTCTCTCAAAATATTAGAACCTGGGGTCATCCCATGAAGTTGATTGGTGGGAGATTCAGGACTGATAAAAGGAAGGATTCCTTCATACAGCACATAGTTAAACTATGGAACCTGCTAACACAAGAAGTAGTGATGGCCACTAATTTGGATGGTTATAAAGGGAGTTAGATAAATTCCTGGCAGAGAAGGCTATCAATGGCTGCTAGTCCTGACGGCTATGTACTACCTCCAGTAGCAGAGGCAGCAAGCCTATGTGGACCATTTGCTGGGAAACATGGGTGGGAGGGGGCTGTTGCACTCGTGTCCTGCTTGTGGGTCAACAGCTGGTTGGCCGCTGTGTGAACAGAATGCTGGACTAGAAGACATGAATAAGAGGCACTATGACAACCATATTCAGATATCTGAAAGGCTGTCACTACAGATGCATGAACATTTAGGTTTTGCTCACAAAATATGTGAGCATGCCCCATTCGAAGCCAAGAACATGAGCACTTGTCTGCCGAAAATATTCACAAAGTGTCAAACACGTGCACGTGTTCATCTTGTTCGCAACTGCCAGTTGAATTTACAGGAGTTTCCCCAGTAGGCTGGCTCAGCCTCACTTCAGTCTACGGAGGAAATGTGTGCAAATTTTGGGAGAATTGTGCAAATCTCCCGTTTGATCGCTGTTCTATTTGTGCAAGTTTCCTGTGCGTGCAAAGCATTCATGACCGGAAATAAGAATCAAGCACAAGGTGAGCAGTGAGGCCAGGTTCAGAGAATCCTAGTGGTCTCAAGCATTCCTTGTTCTCCCACCCCTAGCTCTCATGTGGGTAACAGGACACATTGGTTTCTGTTGCTCAAAAGAGGAGGGCCCAACCAGTGTGTTCAAATTACAAGAAAAGGGATTTCAATTCAATATTAGGAAGAACTTCCTGACGGAATGAGCTGTCTGACAGTGGAAGCACCCTGAAGGTTGTTGGACTCTGCTTCTCTTAAGAGGTTTGGAAGCAGAGGATGGAAAGCTAGGTTAGCATAGTAGTGGATTGGCTGTATAGGCAGAAGGTTGGAACAAATGACCTGCAAGGTCCCTTCCAATTCTATGATACTGGGCAGGGTCTCCAGATCTCAGTCCGAAGGTTCGTTCTGTCCCTTTAAAATCACCAATTAAGCAGGAAGCATAGGAGCTGCAGGTTTCTTCCATCCCTCACTTCCCCTGGTCTTTCAAAAAAAAAAAACACCTCCAATTTACTTAGCTGTTGTAGCAAGCAGAACTCCAGGTATACCAATCAGCAGGTACAATAAGGGAGGAAGACAACTTGTACAGCTGGGAGACATTGCGTTTGTGGTTTCTCCTGAGCAATCTGTAATTTTAACCGACCAGAGAGAACCTTTGGGCTGTGACCTGCCAATCTTTACCTCTCAGCTCCTTTCTGTTTGCATTCCTGTCTAATGCCATGCCAATCAGTGTTCATACTTAGGAACAGCAGCAAATTACATCTAAAAAAGAACACTGCACAAATGACGCCCTCAAAAGAATAACACACGGCAGCTTTTCAAATAAGATTGCAAATTGCTCTGTAAAATTGTGAAGATTCTTTGTTGTTGCTGTAGTTTTCTTATTTTGCATTTAATCCCTTTAAACATACTCCCCCCCTCTTTTTTATGCATGTCCTGTTTGTGCTAGTAAAAGGATAGGCTTGTTACAAGAAGTATCTTCATACACACACAGGGATATCAGAAGGTTCTAATTAGTTGTGGAGTGGTTGAAAACAGCAATGCACAATTTAGCTCAGCCTTCCCTAACTCGGCACCCTTCAGATATGTCGAACTACAACTCCCATCATCCCCAGCTCCCATCATTGCCCCCCAACTCCCATTATCCCCAACTCCTAGTGCTTGCCAAAGCACCAGGAGTCAACCAGTTTGTCAAAACAAATATCTGTGCAAATTTTATTCCACTGAAAATGCTCATATTGTGGAGATGCGGTCCTGTGGGTTTTTGTGTCTCAAAGAAGCTCATTGGATTGAGGAAAAAAGGTCTAGAATGTACCGTGTTTGTTTTCAGAAACAGGAAATCCTTATGACAAGGCTTCTGAGAATATGTAGATTACTTTTCCTTCAACCCCCCCCCACACACACATTTTAAAAACAGAACTACTGCAACTTTGCTCTAACCAGTTTAGAAGAGGGATTCTTTTGATGTAGATCTAAAAATACTCACATATGCATCTTTATTTAGAAGTAAACCCCACTGAGTTCAATAGGACTTACTACCAGATAAGTGTGCATATGATCATAGCATGGAATGCTGTTTGTAGACCTAGAATTGACTGGAATCCAGAAGTCAGTGTACGCTAGCCAGCAAGGATCCAGGACTCTAATTCTCCTTTGTTTGTTTGACAATTGAGATATCACCACTGAAAAGCCCCCAGTCTCATGTCCCAGCCACCGTATCTCACATTCTTCCAACAAGAAAGAGAGGCCCTTTCTACACCATAAGGGTGTAGAGGGATGCAGGGGAGACAATCCCGGACTTACCTGCTTCCGGGATTGTCACCCTGCCTCCAATCGGCTGCATGACGTCCCAAATTTTGCGGCTGTCGTGGCCGCCACTTTTTTTAAAAGGAGACGAGCTGGAGCGCACTTGCGCTCCAGTGAAAATAAGGCAAGACCAGGTCTTTTGGGTGATGGCCCCCAGTTATCAAACTTCCTCCCAAAGGAGATTAGATTAGCCACTTCTTTGTTGATTTTTAGACAGGATATTAAGATAGGATATTAAGATAAGATATTATTCTGCCCAGGTTTTGATTTGTTTATCTCTTACCAGTTTTTTGATATGTTCTATTGGCTTGTTTTAATGTTCTCTGGTTTTAACTAAATTGTTATTTTTATGTTGGGGCCCATTTGAGGCTCAAAGCGTGATATATAAATGATTGAATAAATAAATTCTATTTTGGGATGGAATTCTGCACCATCCCTAATTATTTTTTAAGAGACTGCTGAGAGACTGCTGAGCTGGGTTCTTGATAGGCGTAATTATTTTATATTCCACCTTTCAGCTACAGGAGCCCTAAAATGGCTTACAGTGTAGATGAAAAGCATATACAATCAAACCACAATGATCACAATAAAAGAACAGGGCAGTAATAAACCTATAGTAGAAGCAGGGAACAAAGTTAAAACAATCCAAAGCCTGGGGAAATAAGAATGTCTTGACCTAAACCAGGGTTCTGCAACATGTTGCATGCTGTCCCCCTGGCCTTTTTTGCCCATGACCACCACTGGAGAATTTACTATAGAATTTCAGTGGCACAGTAGCCCAAAAGGCCTGATTTAAGGAAACTGAGTCACAGATTGTTGCTGAAATTAGGCAGGGTGGCATCGCAGCACCAAAACAGAAAAACCAGTCCTTTACGGCCACTGAGTTTCAATGGCAAACTTGGTGGTACAGCAGGGAGCAGTCTCCAGGGGGTTCCGGGTTCGGGAAGGGGGAGAGTTGTCTCCTGGACCTCTGGAAATTTCCTCTCACTGACACAAAGGCTAAAAAGAAAGAAAAGAAACAGCCAACCAAGTTTTCCGAGGAAGCTACTGTCACTGCTATGCCCCAACTAACCATTCCAGGGGTCTGGAAACAAAGCCCTATGAAGGGAGGCTGAAAGAACTGAGCATGTTTAGCCTTGTGAAGAGAAGACTGAGGAGAGACATGATAGCACTCTTCAAGTACTTGAAAGGCTGTCACACAGAGGAGGGCCAGGATCTCTTTTCGATCCTCCCAGAGTGCAGGACACAGAATAATGGGCTCATGTTACTGGAAGCCAGATTCCAGCTAGACATCAGGAAAAACTTCCTGACTGTTAGGGCAGTACGACAATGGAACCAATGACCTAGGGAGGTTGTGGGCTCTCCCACACTAGAGGCCTTCAAGATGCAGCTGGACAGCCATCTGTCAGGGATGCTTTAATTTGGATTCCTGCATTGAGCAGGGGGCTGGATTCAATGGGGGTTGGACTTGCAAAAGAGAAGCTTCCTCCAAGCCCCATCTTGGCTAGGTATTGAAAGCCACTAAGAAATCCAGCCAAACCAATAGGGGCTGCTCCCTTTATCTAGCTCTCAGTGTAAGTCAACCACTAGAGCCATTGGCTCTTTCAGTCCCCAAACCAGGCTGAAGTTCAGATTGGAAAGGATTAAGAAAACCAGTCTCATCGAAAAATATCTGGAATCATGACACTACTACCTGTTCACACAACTTGCCCCAAAATGACAGATTACAGGCTGGCCAGCCAGTAATTATCCAGAAATTAGGCTACGAAGAGGGCTTTTTCAGGAGTTTCTCCTTCAATACTGATGGCACAAATCCCTCTCCTAGAAAGGCAGTCACTCACTACCTCTTACCTGATAGTCCCCCTCTAGCCATTTTAACCAGCCAAGAAAAGCAAGAGTTGAGAGAGCAACGCAACGGCTGAGGGTTACCCTCCACCCTCCACCCTGCTTGTCCACATCGTTGGGCCAAAGCAACTGAAATCTACCCATCAAAAATGGGCAGGCAGATTTGCTCACGATCACCCAACTTCAGTGTAACATCAACAAACTTTTATTCAGCATGAGATTGCATCTCCTTCTCTTCCATTTTGCTCATCAGGAGCCAAAAAATAAATAGGAAGTTCCCTTCATTTGATGAAAGGGGGGACCTAAAGGGGAGTGAATGGGACGGGGCTGGGGAGAGGTCACTGTTCATATTGTATTAGAAAATGGGTCAAAACTTCTAATAGACTGTTAATAACCCAAATGAGGGGAAATCCTGCAAAAACCCTTGGGAGGAATGGATTATTCGATTCAGAGCAACAGACTGTAGATTCATCTTATTCTAAGCAGCGCTATCCCAGCCAATACAATGAAAACAATTAGAGCAGTAGTGATCTCATTGTCTCTTAGGGAGCAATCCTATCAAATTTGTCCCCGATGCTCATAAGCCTCCAAACTCAGAGGCTCATGAGTATCCAACACAGAGCAGAAGGCATGGCAGAGGCGATCCTCAAATCCTCCATGCTTTCTGCTCTGAATTTCAGCTAGATGGGCTTTTTCGCCTATCTAGCTGGGGCATCTTGGCGGTGGGGAGGCAAGGAGTCTGTAGATGGCTCGGGATACCACATAATCTGGCCTCTCCCTTCCCTGCCTACTCGAAGGCCCCCTTTACTTCCTGACTGAGGTCACTTTTGTGACCTCAGAGAAGCAGCTAGCACAGTTCACCCTGTGCCAGCTGGGAGGGGGTGCAGTGTGTGGATTCCTGGGTCTGAGGTCAGAGCACGGTCTCTGACCTCACATCCAGCAATCCAAAGTATGCAATGGCCCTCCAGATGCTGCCCAGGGACCATAAGATTGCTCTCTTAATCTGTTTTCTGATTTATTTATTTATTTATTTATTTTTACAATGTAAATACTTAGATCAGAGCAAGATGAAAAGATTTAGGAAGGAAAGCAAGCTGTCTGGAAAGGGCTAAGAACTGTAGTTAAAATAGCATATGGGATGAGAGGATGGGGGATGCATTATGTAATTCTCTCTTTTAATTTTGGTGGCTCCGTGGAATTTTATTGTGATAAGATGCTTATATAAAAGAGAGAGAAAAGGGGGGGGGGGAACGAACACAACCTCGTCTCTTGTTATGTAAAGTCAAGAGACGGCAGCTTTCTCCAGAAATATAAAAGGGATAGCAGGAGCTGCACGTCCCAAACTTGTGCCATTTAATCCTGGTTGTAAGTAATTAGTAGAATGGGTGGGAGATATTCCAAATGAAAATTTCATCTTAATACGTGAAAGGGTCTATTAAGAACCAATAGTACTAGAATCACACTGCCAAGGAGGACAGTTTCAGCAGCCCGTTTTACCTGGGGAAGTGACTCCTTCAGCCTGCTGGATTTGTAATGGAATTAATAACTCTTTTCTCAGTAGTTGATCAATGGATTTGCTGACAAAGAACACTGTTGCTGAGTCAGCAGAAGAACATGGGCATAAATGGTCCCTTGTCAGGAACTTGCCACTTGTCAGTATAACTTTTTACTAAACTGCATAGCATCTCAATTCCTCTGTGCCCGTGCCCTTGAATGAATGGCAAGATTTATCTCCAGATGATAATTTAAAACTACAATACCATGCAAAGAAAACCATAGCATAGAGTTCATATTGAGAGCCAGTGTGGTGTAGTGGCTAAAGTTTTGGACTGGGAGTCGGGAGATCCAGGTTCTAGTCCCCACTCAGCCATGGAAACCCACTGGGTGACTTTGGCCCAGTCACAGACTCTCAGGCCAACCTACCTCACAGGGTTGTTGTTGTGAGGATAAAATGGAGAGGAGGAGGATTATGTACTCCACCTTGGGTTCCTTGGAGGAAAAAAGCTGGGATATAAATAACAACAACAATAATAATAATAATACTCATTGACAGAGAAAATATACACCACTGGCCATGGAAGTCAAAGAACTATGGCAACAGGAAAAGGTCACTATTATTCCATTAGTCACATCAGTCACCAGCATCACATCAAAAAACTATACAGAAAACCTTCAGAAACTGGGCCTACCAAAATACATCCACACCACTATCCAGAAAGCAATCATAATTAAAACATGTTCAATTGTCAGGAAATTCCTGAATCTGTAAAAGACAACATGACTTGGCAATGCCCGTCATGTCTGTCTAGAAAAACCACCATGAGCGAGGAAAGAGACCACCATCATCATCATCATGATGTTGTAAAGGAGCTTACAATTGAAAATTCAGATGAAAATACCTCCTTATACTGAGTCAGAGCAGAGGTTCATCTAGTCCAGTAGGAACATAAGTAGCTTTCTCATACTGTCAGACTATTGGTCTACTTAGTCTTGCCTGCATTAGGGGTGGTCAATTTGTGGCCATAAAGCCCAGCATAACTAGTATTAAGGGTTGACAGGAGTTGTAGACCCAAACATCTGAAATGCCAAAGTTGCCCATCCATGGTCTACACTGACTGGTAGCATCTCTCCAGTGGTTCAGACAGGGGACTTCCCCAGCCATATCTAGCTGTGTGTTTTGAAACTACTCCAAAAAGTGAGCCTTTGGAGCCTGCAAAAAACTCCTCTCCACTCAGAGAGGCAGTGAAGCTCTTCTATTTAAAAAGAGGTTGTAACAGGGCATTACATCAAAATATTCTCTTTTCCTCTCTTAAAAGACATCGCTTGCACTCTCTTTTGGCACCTTATTCTCATCTGTGACAGTCAGAAGAGATCTGAAGGGGTTTTATTGTTTTCAGATGTGTGCGCCTGCCGCCTGTAAATCTGATCTGTCACACAAGCAGTGAAGGTTTGTTTGAGGTCAGGGCACTGAAAGTAAGTGCATCTTTAAACCCACTTGGAGGATTGGTGTAGAAAGTTATGATCCTGGTTCACACATAATGCTAACCAATGGTATGGGTTGTTGAATTCTGGGTTGTCCCGCAAGCCTGACTTTCCCAACATTACAAAGAAGAGCAGAGAATAGGAATGAAAAACATTCCTATTTAAATCATTGAAGCCTCCCAATAATGTTGTCCCAGTTCCTGTGTGCACGTAAAATTGAATTAGGTAAAGAAACACATATTCTGTTTAATGTCTAGTATCGTTAGATTCCAGTGTTATTCAACACAGTGCAAAAAAACAGGGGGGAGAGAGAAAATGGGCACAGTTTAGTAAAAATTACTTGCAATTAGGTTCTGTTCAATGGGAAGTAGCCACAACTGCCTTTTGGTGAGTGTTTCTCATGTCTGTCTCTCCATCATATGATTTGCTGTTCTACATTGGTAGGTATGAATCTTAAATAAGAGGTGGATTTCTTCAATTAAAATACCTTCTAAATTATATTCTCTTGGTTTTAGGACTCATGAAAATCCATGCATGTGATTGATGGAGAGGTTATGGATGCTGGAGTCCCATTTCATACCTTTGCTGGGCACCATAAAGTTTAATTTATCTAGAGCTTGAATGCTCCATTGATTTTAAACCATTTTGTGCAAACAGTTCAATTACTGATTTACTACTTAGCAAAATAACTGTCTGTAGTAAATTGCGTAGCAGACGGATGAAATTCATTTTAAAGAGCAACCCAGCCATGGAGTGAGTATTATGGATTTCGAGAGCTCTTAACACCCAGCTATACTAATTGTAGAGCAACTGCTGCTTAAAAAGATGTACTGGAGTGGGCACTAAAACAAAAGCAGGATCATAGCGATGAAATAATGAATGCAATAGATGAAAACAACAGAAAAGAGAAACAAAAAAGGGTAAAAACGGCCACTGCAAACTTTTAAATGCATATCTGCTTTGCTCAACAAACAAGTTGTATATAAATAGAGCTTGTATTTTAACCATATTAGAAAGTGCACAGTTTTCAAGAAAAATGTAAAATATTTTTGAAACATGCATGCGTGAATGTTTTAAAAGATAGGTGATGGAGAAGAATTTTTTTAAAAAAGTTTTATCTGTACTTTTACAGTATAAGTAATTAGAAACGAGGCCTGAAAGATATAATACTTCATCACAAGTACTTCTTATAAGCTGAGCATGTTTTACAATTTGCCTCCTCCGGTACTGTGATTCTATAAAAGCTGAAACACAACTAACATTAACAACCTACAGTTCTTGCCAGGAAAGTCGAATTAGGTCTTGTGCTTATGGGCATTCTTCTGAATAAATTGTAGCTGGGCTTGATCTGTCATCACATAGTCAGTTATCATAAACCTTTCAACCTGTTTCCTCTGAAGCGTACCATACTCCTTTGCACTGGCTACCTGGCCAGGTTTAAGGTTTTGGTGCTAGTGTACAAAGCCCCAAAAAACCTGGGACCAGGATACCTGAGAGAGCACCTCCTCCTTACTATCCTGCCCGATCACTGAGGTCATGGTGGTTCCACGTGGAAGTGTGGCCTGATTGGAATCCACCAGGAGAAGAGCCTTTAGTGTAGTGCCCCCTCCTCTGTGGAACTCTCTGCCCCTGGAGGTCAGGCAGGCACCAACACTAGGCTGCTTCCTGCACCTCCTGAAAACAACTCTGTTTCGAGAAGCCTTCCTTAACTGACTAGCCACAGTTTCTCTGGTTCCTTTGTTTTTAAATTGAACGATTTTAATTTGCTTTTTAGTCTTCTTTCTTTTATTGTTTATACCTATGTTCACCGCTCTGGAATCTGTGGTTGATAATTGAGCAGTATATAAATATTGTAAATAATAATAATAATAACAGTTGTCTGCTCAAAAGTAAGTGCCATTGAGCTCAATAGGACTTACTCCCAGGAAAGTGTGTTCAGAATTGCAACCTTAAAGTCATTGGTTTATTGATAATTCCCCGTGCAGATCTGCATTCCCAGTCTTATAACTGAAATTTGAGGTCATGGTTTGAAACAGAGTTTGCAGCTCCTGGTTATAGCATAACCTTGGTTATGGTTAGCACTGATGCATCAATCTACACCATGAGTAAAGCAAACTATAACAGGAAGGAGGGAATTTGCATAAGAAAGACCTTGTTCGGACGACACACTATGCCATGGTGGTTAAGCATTTTGAGCTAAACATTATGGCTTAGCGTATTTAAACATGCTCATTAGCCATTTGCTGCAATAGGGTTAGCGGCCTAACCATGGCTTACCATGTTGTCTGAACAGGCCCATAGCAAGACAGAAGGTGAAGAATCCTAACCATGGTTAGAAGGTCAGGAACAGCATGTCTGCGACAGACCTTGGCTTTGTGTATGCTTAGGCCATCAGGAAACTCTAACCATGTGTACTTTAGCCTGAAGACAGTAGCTAGTGGATGAGAGGGAAGATTGATGGCTTGACCAAGTGTCTGGTATGCTGGCATGTTCGTCCATTCAGTTGTGAAGTCAGTAAGAATTCTCCACAGAGTCCTCTACATTTTTTTATCTGCCTTCACTGTAACAGATAATTCTCAATATTCCCATTGAACTACAACTCCTTGGGTTCTTTGGGGTAAGCTATGTCAATTAAACTGGTATAAAACATAGAAATTTTTAATGTAAATATACACCCATTGATCATGCATTATTTTCTATCATTCCATTTTTAACTGGTGAACACTCTTAAAAATGAATTCAGCAGGAAAGAGATGACAGTCTGTAACTGTATATAAGTTTGACAGAGGTCTTTATGTTTCAACTCAACCTTCTCCAACCTGAAGCCCTCCTGATATGCTGGACTACCAGGTGTGATTTATAGTCCACCTGAAGGAAAGGCTGCGGAAGTGCTGCTTTAAGAATCCTGTTCCTTTAACTATTGCTAAATTAAGCAGAAATGGGTTGTGGTAGACTGCATAGGCTGCATCTGGACTTTGTGTTTCTAGTTTTCTTCCCCAAACTCCTGGAATCACTGTTCTCCTTGCTTATCACCACAGCAGATTACACAAAGAACCAACAGCAAAAAAAAAGAGATGTTTTATGCATAATAAGCCTTTCCCAGTATCATTTGAACAGGGTGCTTTTGAAATGTTGTATATTGCTAATGAACCTGTTTCTCTGTCCTCTTTCCCTCTCTTCTCCTCTTATTCCATTTTAATTTTTTACTCTTGCCGGGCCTGAACACAGGAAACCGCTGAGAAAAGAAGAGAATGGCACAAGTCGCGCTGAATATGCAATGACCTCCTCCCAAAACAACAAGACAGTTGACACTAACAATGCGGTGGTATAATTTACGAGACTCCCCCTTGAGTAGTAAACATTCAAAGCACACACGGCACAGGCGAGGTGGGTGAAAAGCGGCAACGGGAGAAGCCCTGTGGCCGAAGACTTCATTTCAGAAAATAGCGCACGCATCAGTTATTCTGAGAAGAGAAGCAGACGACCTCCTCTTCGGCTTGCTGATTGTCACAAATGGAGGGATAAACTTGCCAGTCAGGGCTACTCTGAGATAAAAAAAAAACTCGCAGAGGCGTACTCACTGCATGCCGCGTCAGTTGAAAGCCCTCAGCTTCTTTTCTCTTTCTTTCTTTCTTTCTTTCCTTCCCCTCCCTCCCCTCCTATTTTGATTGATCGTTAATTAAAAAGAAGTGCTGCAGTGGAATCCTTCAATGATGACGGTGTTCTGTCCAAGACAGCAACATATTGTAGCTGAATTTGAAAATTCAAGCTTTACTAGCATGGCTTTGCTTTTTTCCTTTACCATTTACAAGCCATCGCCATGCCCATTCTTTATTTTGATTACCCCGTTAAGTGGAGAAGTTTCCATTGGACCTCAAGGCAACCTCCCCCCCCCCCAAATTACACGAATCTTATGAAATACACACCTGACCCCTACAGCGTGGTGACTATGCAATTTCCACGGCCGGAGACTTTGCAAGCAGGAAGTAGTCACAGTACGTACCGTAGCATTGCTAATCAAAGAGAAAATTACTCTTAGGTAATAACATTTAAAGGTGCTTTGAATACTACTGTTAATCCACAATTAGTTTTATTTCCCCTTTTTTCATTTTACCATGTAGCATTTTTGGCCCCAGATTTAAAAAGTTCCACATTTGTGTTCCTCAATTACAAATCTGCACAATTTTGCACATGTATTTTTGTCACACAGATCTGTAGGCAGGATTACTCTGGACTGGCTTTAAAAGATTTGAATGTGGGGGAAGGCAAACAAACAAACAACTCCAAAGCCCTCCATAAACTCCTTACAAGTTCAAATTTCTGAAAGCTTTCCTGCTTCTTGAGTAGCTCCTCCAACGGGCGTCTTCTGAGTAAAGGACTCTCCACTTTAGAAAGCTGTGATAGCTCAGTCCTCTGTCTTGACAAGGGACTGCCAACTGTGCCAAATCATATGTGATAGCTCTGTGTTGTACGACTTCGTGATAAGGACTGCAAAGGACTTCAAAGCCGAATCCACCAAACCCGTTGTCATGTGACATCTTATTAGGCTCAGTCACTTTAATTTCTTAAAAGGAAAAGTTCGTTGTTCAGATGCTGTTCTTCACCCACACCTGGATTAAGATGTTAAAAACATTATTGTATGTGTGTTTTTCCTTTCTGTATGCCCTCATTTGTCACTGTTCCAAGAGCTGCACCAGCAAGAACAAAAATGTGCCCTGCTCTTGTCTTGCTGTCGAGCTTGAGTGATATTCTGTCTTCGTGTATTCGAGCAATCCCAATGAAGCTGTCGCAAGTGCTGCTCCATAGAATCACTGCAGCATATCCATACAGCCCATTAGTGCTGAGAAGCTGGTGTTCTGGCGCATTTTATCCAAGGACGGGCCCAGTCTAGCCTACGGAATCTATATTGAGACTCCAGAGAGTTGAATCCCAATCCAGAAACCCCACATCTGCACCAATGTATACCCAGAATTCCTGTGTATACAGACTTCTAGTCATATTGACAGTGGAGGAATGGGGAATTCTTGAAAGCAGATCACAGGCTACCTGTGTGCCTGGATCACTGCCACATCTCTGGCCAGAGTCACTGGGTCATGGTGTCAGAGTTAATTGTCAAGGGTTTAATATTCAGCACATGAAGGAAAAGTGAAGCATCTGAGAAATTTGGAGTCTTAAGGGTCTGGTCAATCATTTTTCAGTAGAAAAACTCAATGTAGAAACAATAGGGGCAATTGTTATTACAACTACGATTTTTAATACTGCAGTGTTGTAACACCAGGGACAGTACTACAATTGTTACTGCTACTAAAATCGTTACTACTACAATATTACTACTAACAGCAGGTACAAGTTCAGCCATCCCTCGCACCACTTGTTTATCTCATATATCTGAAAGTGGGGTGACACTCACATTATGATCTGCTTCTCAGTATCCTGCCTAGAAAAGAAAGGTTGGTAGAGGGCAAGGGGCCGCATGAAAAACCACAACACACATCTCCATAGATATGGCATTGAATTCCTGTATTGAAAAATTGCTCCTGACCAGCCCCTGAGTGCTATCCTCTATGAAATACTTGAGATGTTCAAATTAGGAATTTGGGTTGTTACGTTACTAAATGCTAGGGTATGTGTAAATATGTGTGTTGTCTAACAGGGAAAACGGAAGGCTGCTATTTACCCTTATGGACAAATCCATGGAGGTATAAGTTTATTCACTTCCTTGTCTGACCTTTCTTTCCTGTCTAGGAATATAGCTAGAAAAGATTTTTACAGTCTTTTAAATGTCAAGGCTTGCTGAAGGTGGAGTTAAAAAAAATATCACTGATTTTGTTCTCTGAGAATGCAAATCTTTCCTTTCTGGTTAGTTTGGTGCAACTATGTGCCCCACACTACCAGGCCAGAAATTATTCAGAGCACAAAGCTGCCAAACCTTAATTGACGTCTTTGACATAAAGTTGCTTCAACTGACATACTTCAAATGGAATCCATAGTCCCTTATATTTAGAATTGGATGTTCCCCTCAGTGCTGTGACAAAAGTTTTTTAGCTTGCTTTGCTTCTTCTACACAGAGAAGTTCTTTTTGTGTAGTCATTTCCCCCAGGTCTTTTCTGTATTATCGGGCTACAGGCGCACGCATCAAAAATACGACCTTTTAAAATGGAGGTGGTGAACCTGTGCCTCTTCAGATGTTGGACAACTTCTCTGGCCACTGACCATGGTGGCTAGAGGTGATAGGAATTGGGAGTCCAGCACATCTGGAGAACCACAGGTTTCCCTCACCTGGTCTGCATTGAGAAAGGTGGAAGGAAGGGCGCTAGGTGTCCATCCTCAGTTTGACACTGCTGCAGTGCAACCTTCATTCATCAAAGGGACGTTGTTTTGCTGGTTTCCTCTAACTTCCATTGAACTTAAGTTTCACAGCAGCTGCACCTGGGTAAATGGCATCCTATCATTGGACTGTTACATACACTGCATCTACCTGTAGGGTAGGGGCTGTAGGCCAAATTTTCTGTAAGACATTTTACCTCCAAATGCCTCCAAGAAGATGGTCTCAAAAGTTGGTCCTTACTTTGAAAGCCCCTTGACTTCCACAAAAGGACATCATTTACAAAGAGACTATTATTATTAGTAGTTATTATTATTATTATTATTATGTATCGTTCATATATTTACAAAGAACAGCAAGCTGCTGCATAATCACCTATATACAAATGCTTATTTTTTGCATTATTGTCCTCATTAACACAGTATTTTTAAGAACATATTCTATACATGTTAATGAGCAGCTCTGAATTGTTCAAAATCGCAGTTGAATTTTATTTTTTATTTTTTTTAAAAAAAAAAGCCTCAAAGAGGATTTAGAGAGTTAAAATATTACTGTTGTCCCTGCTTTGCTGGGAACGAGGAAGGCTTTGCTTTTGGAACAGGAGAAGTTTCTGGGGTTTGTTAGTATTTTTGACCACCCCACAAAATACAAAAATGTATCTTGCAGTATGTGTTGCTGTGCAGGCACAGTAGTGCATAGGACCAGAGGGGATAAGGATCCCAGCACTAGAAATGTGAAGGCCTGGGGGGAAAGGGGTGTGGAGGAGGAAAGGGGGGGGGGAGAGAAAGAATAAAAATGAACACACACTCTTTTTTTTCCAGGGACAAAAGAACTAGTCCTGGAGGGGAAGGTTTAGTGGGTTTTTTTTGGTTTTTTTTAAGTTGGTGTTTTCCTGTTTATTTCCAGACCCTGATAACTCTACCCAGTGCTAATATACAATTGATTTTCTTGCTGGGCGAATCTAAGGATGCTTGTGGTATTGGATCTTTGCAAATTCCTCCGCAAAATTATCTGATCCATGTTTGTGTGGATCAAAACTTGTCTGTCCACCAGATTTCGCACTTGTCTGAATGTTGTGACAGTTATAAGCAGTTCAATCATTTCAAAATACGTACTGAAATGTGTCTTTTGAAAGAAAACATATATATTTCAATCTATATATATATACTGCGAGCAATCCGTTTGTTAGTACAAACTGAACTATAGCACTAGACATGGTTCCTGCTGATTCAGTTACATATCTTAACGTCAAGCTTCTGCCTAAAACTAGCTTTTGTTGGTGAATGTGGGCAGAACCTCACGGCTGCACTGCATGAAATACCGTTTTGGATTAAGCCGTACCACGTATTCGATGCACTTCAGTCAGAGCCATAGAACTATAATGCATATGAGGAATACATGGAAGAACATGTTAAATTCAATGCTCAAGGCTAATCTCAACTTTCAGAGGAATGTGTTATAGCCTTTGGACTGTACCTCTTAGGCTGCAATCCTGTTAGTCCCCAGAGGGGGTGTAGCTTAATGGTAGAGCATCTGCTTTGCATGCAGAAGGTCCCAGGTTTGATCCTCAGTATCTCCAGGAAAAACTCCTGCCTGAAACCCTGGGCGATGGACCAATGGTCTGACTCAGTAGATGGACCAATGGTCTGACTCAGTATAAGGCAGTTTCTGATGTTCCTAGATCAGCATGCCAGGGGCCATAGGATACATCTGATCTCCCTCTCTGAGGCTGGAGACAGGGATACCCCTACCTGCCCCCACAGAAAGATGCACACAGACCTTACTTCCCCAACATTGGAACCCCAACATCGGGAGATGTAAAAAGTGGGTGCAGCATGTCCAATGTGTCCCCAGCATGGGAGAGCATTTGTAAATCAGCTGGAAAGGTCGATTCCTGAAATAGATTTCTTTTCCGCAGCATAAGTGGGAGGAAAGAATTCCGCATTCCAGGTCCAAGGCTAGCAAGGCTTGGAAACATCAAAGTGCTCCAAACTAACAATAGGCCGTGGAGGCTGATGGCTCCGATGTCCGTGGGGTGGTAAATCCGCTCCAGGTTTTAGTCAGCACTCCAAGGAGCTATTCCAAGGTGGATAGCTCCTTTAGAACTCTTGGCGGATCCTGACCGAAACCCGAAGTGGATTCACCACCCCATAGCATCGGAGCCACTAGCCTCCACTGGCAATAGAATTGTCCTGTTAAGGGTGCAGGCGAAGGGGCATATGTCAGCATGATCTTATTCACACACACACACAAACCCTGTATCCATGGAAAACCAGTGTGCTAGATTTCTCATCTGGCTATCTCCCTGAAAGTTCCTATACGTGCAGGGAGATTTTATTTTTATTTTTTACACTAAGCAGTAGTCAGTCATGCGACCCCACCCCCACCCCACCCCACCCCCCATTAGCATTCCAAAGTGGAACAGCCTTTAAAGACAGTGCCATGATTCTTCTGAACGCGTAGCTTGGCTCTCAGCCTTCGGAACTGGGGCGCAAACCTTCAGGAGCTGACTCCTAGAGCTTTGCAATATAAGGGGGATTTTTGTTGGGAACTGTACTGATTAGTTGCAAAGCTTACATAAAAGGAGCTTGTGTGCTGTCTAATGCGTTTAATTAAATACCAATGAAATATACACGTCTTGACAGATAAAAGCTTCTTCACAATGGGGACCCATTACACTGAAGCTTGGTAATTCAGGATGGCAATTTACAGGGATTTAAAGTTTATTTTTATTCTCTCAAATTAGATGCTGAAAGGTTCTACATACCTCAGGGCATGTAGCTTTTCAGTTGGGTATATCCTAGCATCCCCTCACCCACCTCTAGCTGATTGTGCATCACAATTTGACCCAAAGAGCTAAGATTTTCTCATACCGTGATAAGAGATTTGTGGTACAGATACACACAGAGGGCATGATCCAGCCAAAGTTAAGCACTTTTGAATTCCATTTGATTTCAGTGGAACAGTAGAACAAAGCATGTCTTTAATTCTCCCCCTCGGGCTTAAAAGTGATTAACTTTGCCTGTTTCGTTGCCATATATTGTATATGTCTGAACCTGAATTTCCATCGACTCACACTTTGCGACTTGATTTCTATCCAGCAAAATGGGTGTAAACCTGTCCTATTTTGTACTTGCTTTGCACAGGTATGTACAGTAACTCATAGTCCATGGCAATGGAGAATCGTGACTGTTATAAATATATTTTTATATATTCTTTACTACCCTCCCTGCATCTCTGCAAACAGAAATATATGATTTTTAAACTGCAAAGATAGTGTGTTAAGAACTAATGCATGAATGTAAATACTCTTAAAGATCTGCCTTCTTGACTGTGCACCACGTGCAGATTAAAACAGTTATTGTTCATAGAAAATCTGTACTAGTGGTTAAATGACTAAAGCGGATGACCACGATCCAAAGAGTTCCTTCAGAAACACACACACAGAGACACACACACATGCCTCATGCATGCACCAAGGTGGCTGCTTTTGGAAGGGGAGGTTCCGAAGCCTCGCTGCACGCATGGAGCTCATTGGATCGTGGCCAACATCAATTTCAGAATTAATGTCATGTTTCTAAGACAAGCCATTAATGTATATTTAGCATTCGAGAATATTGCTCAATACATACATACATTCTGTACCAAAAAGAAAACCTGTGTTGCATATACAGATTGTGAAGTACCCTATTTAAAAAGACAACATAACTAATTTTTATTTTAAATAAAAATGTACTTATAAAAAGTTTCCTATCTGTTTCATTATTTGTATAGCTAAGACTTCTGGCTCCAACCCTGTGTAGCTTGGGACCAGGCTACCTGAAAGGCTGCCTTCTCCTATATGGGCCTGCCCTGGTTAAAAGCTTTAAAGGGAAGACACTTCTTGATACTACAACCATGAGAAGCAAGTTTGGTGGGAATGTGAGAAGGGCCTTCTTGGTGGCTGCTCCCAGGCTTCAGAACTCCCTGTGGAGGCAGGCTAGGTTGGCTCTCTTCTAGCTGGCCTTATGCTGGCAGGCAAAGCTGTTTTTTTCAAGAAGGCCTTTGGTGTGTAAACTGGTCTGTTGGGTTGAGTGCTGTTTTTATTCTTTTACTGTTGTGTTTTTAATGTGATTAAAACACAATTAATGGCGTTTTTCTGATAGGGATCATCCCTCCCTTGCCCCAGGATCTCGCTCTCCCCTTTTGGCCCGCTTGGTGGCCCATTGACATGGTGGCCCATTGCCGTGGTTTGACCCGGCTCCGGCACGATTCCTCGCACGGAGCCAGGAGCCGTGCACGGGGCACAGCGCTCCTCAGGAGTGCTGCACCGGGGGAGCGAGGAAATTAAATTATTTTTTAAGAAAGGACCTACCTTTGCACACAACTGTTCATGCGCTCCTGTTTCTTTAAAAATTAAAAATGGCAGGCGCGACACCTCTCTTCCTGAGGTTGTTGTGCTTCACGCGTAAAAGGAGGAGGGCTCTCGCATTAATGACAACGCGAGATCTTCCCTCCTCCCTCGCGGACTATAAGGTAGGTCTAGCTAAGGCCACAGACTCTCAGCCCAACCTACCTCACAGAGATGTTGTTGTGAGGATAAAATGGAGAGGAGGAGGAGAATTATGTACACCGCCTTGGGTTCCTTGGAGGAAAAAATGTGGGATATAAATGCAATAATAAATATAAATAAAAATTCTTCATTTTGACCGCAGCTTCCAAAGCAGCTAAGCACAACATTCATAAAATGCAACCGTTCTGTTGAACGCAAAACATTTTTTTAAAGTAAAACTATGAGTGAAGCAGATGCACATGGGAAGCTATTGGGGGTCGGGTGGGGGGGAACGAGAAAAAGAACAGAACAAGAGATCTGTCCTTTTGTTTCAGGTGAGAGAAGAATCTTTTGCCTTGTGTTGTGAGCCACTCTGGTGACATATAGAACAGAAAGATTGACCACTTAATGTCCTGGAGGCTGGTGGCTCCAATTACTGTAGGGCTGTGAATCCATTCTGAGTTTCAGTCATAACCAGCCAGAACTCTAAAGGAGCTATCCAAGGTGCTGGACCTTATTACCAAAGTAGGTTCAGCACCTTGGATAGCTCCTTTAGAGTTCTGGCAGCTTCTCACTGAAACCTAGTATGGATTTACAACCCTACCGAAATCGGAGCCACCAGCCTCTACTGACTTAATGTTAAATTGTGGGGAAAGCATCATCCACAGTCAGACCTTGCTGAATCTTGTCCTCACCCCATTATGATCCACGAAGGCATGAAGCTGCGTCAAGTCAAGACCATTGGCCCATCAGATTCAGAACTGACCGGCAGCTCCAGGATTCCAGGCAGGAGACTTTTCCAGCCCTACCTGGAGACACCGGGGATCGAACCTGAGACCTTCTGCATGAAAAGCTGGAGCTCTACCACTGAGCCACGGCCCTTCTCTTTGCTCTCCTCCCCTCCAGCATCTGAAATGCTGCCCCTGCACTGGGCCCAAGTCTATTCTAAATGGTAGAAATCCAGCATCACATCCCCTCTACTTTCATCATTTAAGGTTTCTTTTGCCACAGTCACTGTAGGGAGGAAAAAGAGACCAAAGAGGGAAAAGTAGCCCTACTACTGCACAGATATATCCCAGGGAGCAAACCTGTGTGTGAGCCAGAGACCGCCTCTCCCATTTTAAGTTCGCAATTTGAAGGTAATTCAATTAGACATTTCAAGCCATTTAAACATTTGTGCATTGTCCACCACCAAAGCATGAACAGTTCTGCAGCAAACAAGACTTGACAGCTTCAGCAAAATGAGTGGTTAAAACCTTGGGGCCGGGGAGAGACTTTAACTTACTCAAAAATAATCCCACGGCATTCAGTGGGGGCTTTCTCCCAGGTTAAGTGTGCATCAGATTGCGGCCAATGACCATGGCAGCTGGGGATGATGGGAGTTATAGTCCAACATGTATGGGAGGCGCCAGTTTGGAGAATGTTGCCATAAATATTCCTCTCTCTTGACTTCAGAGTCAAATGAGCCAATTCACACCTCTTTTGAAGTCGTTCATCTAACTGAGTCTCAAAGAAGATTAAACTCAGATTATAGTCGATGGCTCACCTGGCATTCCGTCTCCCATAAATTGTCTTGTTTTGTTTTTAATTCTTTCCTGCTTCAAATCCCACTTCAGAACCCATCTTTTCCTTGAAGTCTTCAGTTTAATTCTTGGCAGGACAATCACAGCTAGGAACTGGCGCATCTGTCAGTTTCATTTTCTCCTACATTCATTTTTTTTTTAAAAAAAACACTCAACTTTTCTGTCCCAAATATGAACATTGTGATACATTTTGCTGCTTGAGGCTGGGGGTGGGCAAACACCCCACATGTGCACCTTGGTGGGGCTCACCCCATCGCACCCACTGTCTGACCCTGATCGCTGGTTCCTTTGAGCCTCTTCTGAGCCTTGGCTTGCCCTGGCAATCGTCCAGCAGCTAGCAGCCCCTTTACACCAAAATTGGGCACTTACCCCCCTGAGTCAATGGCACCTGCCACTGACACAAAAGGGGGAATTACACAATTTCTGGAGCCTCCCTAAATTGTGCACCCCTTCCCCCTGCTCTGTCAATGGCATAGAATCATAAAATCATAGAATAGCAGAGTTGGAAGGGGCCTACAAGGCCATCGAGTCCAACCCCCTGCTTAATGCAGGAATCCACCCTAAAGCATCCCTGACAGATGGTTGTCCAGCTGCCTCTTGAATGCCTCTAGTGTGGGAGAGCCCACAACCTCCCTAGGTAACTGATTCCACCGTCACTCTGCTCTAACAGTCAGGAAGTTTTTCCTGATGTCCAGCCGGAATCTGGCTTCCTTTAACTTGAACCCGTTATTCCGTGTCCTGCACTCTGGGAGGATCGAGAAGAGATCCTGGCCCTCCTCTGTGTGACAACCTTTTAAGTATTTGAAGAGTGCTATCATGTCTCCCATCAATCTTCTCTTCTCCAGGCTAAACATGCCCAGTTCTTTCAGTCTCTCTTCATAGGGCTTTGTTTCTAGACCCCTGATCATCCTGGTTGCCCTCTTCGGAACACGCTCCAGCTTGTCTGCATCCTTCTTGAATTGTGGAGCCCAGAACTGGACGCAATACTCTAGATGAGGCCTAACCAGGGCCAAATAGAGAGAAACCAGTAGCTCACGTGATTTGGAAGCTATACTTCTATTAATGCAGCCCAAAATAGCATTTACCTTTCTTGCAGCCATATCGCACTGTTGGCTCATATTCAGCTTGCGATCTACAACAGTTCCAAGATCTTTCTCGTTTGTAGTATTGCTGAGCCAAGTGTCCCCCATCTTGTAACTGTGCCTTTGGTTTCTATTCCCTAAATGCAGAACTTGGCATTTATCCCTATTAAATTTCATTCTGTTGTTTTCAGCCCAGCACTCCAGCCTATCAAGATCACTTTGAAGTTTGTTTCTGTCTTCCAGGGTATTAGATATCCCACCCAATTTTGTGTCATCTGCAAATTTGATCAGCGTTCCCTGCACCTCCTCGTCCAAATCATTAATAAAAATGTTGAAGAGCACTGGGCCCAAGACTGTTCAACATTTTTATTAATGATTTGGACGAGGAGGTAGCTGTAAAGGCCCCATGTACGCAATGGTAAAGGCCGCCATTGACGCAGGTGGGTAAGTGCGCAATTTCGGCACAAAAGGGTGGCCAGCTGCCGAGCGCTCTACAGGCCTCATGGGTGCTCAAGTGGGGTGCATGCTTGTGCCAGGGGCGCCCTACCGTCTCTGGGAGGGATGGGCATGGAGGGGATTTGCCAGACTCCCAGACCCAGTTCGGTGCTTGAGACAACCCTACCTGAAGCAGAACAGTATATGGCACTCTCCCCACCTGTCAAAGTACATAGTATCCAAAGAAAGCTACATTATTATGGCACATAAGGTAGAAAATCCCACAAGCACCCCTCCCTAGCCCTTGGAAGTAAAAATGCAATTACAAAAAATTAAATAACAAAGAATTTACTGCCCTTTCATGATACACAAATCTGCTGCCTGAGGCAGCCACCTCACTCAGTCTAATGATAGGGCCAGCTCTAGAAGGCCTTGTGGTGACTGCATAATCAAAAATGGCAGCTTGGAGTGCCCTTTACCATCTTCGGCTGGTTCAACAACTGTGGCCTCTCCCAGACAGGGAAACTTGGCCACAGTGGTACAGGCAGTGGTAACCTCAAGATTGGATTACTGCAATGTGCTCTATGTAGGGCTGCCCTTAAAGCTGCTCCGGAAGCTGGAGCTAGTGCAGAATGCTGCAACTCGGCTGTTGTCTGGAGCTGCCCCTTTCCAGCATGTAACCCCTCTGCTGAGGGAACTGCACTGGCTGCCTATTTGCTAACGGGCCAGGTTTAAGGTTCATGTACTAGTGTACAAAGCCCTAAACAACTTGGGACCAGGATACCAGCGAGAGCACCTTCTCCCCTACCAACCTGCCTGGTCACTAAGGTCATCTGAGGGCATGCTCCTGGTGGTTCCACATAGACCCATCCTCTGATTGGAGTCCACCAGGGGAAGAGCCTTCAACATGGTGTCCCCCCTTCTATGGAATTCCCTGCCTCCGGAGGTCAGGCAGGCGCCAACTTTGTATTCCTTTCGGCGCCTCCTGAAAACGTCATTGTTCCTGGGAACCTTTCCTTAATGACCACCCATGGTTCACTTTTCATTTTGCTTTTTTTTAAAATCTATTTTAAGGCATTTTATCCTGTTTTTATTTTATTTTATCTTGTACACCGCTCCGAAATTTTGAATGGGGAGTGGTATGTAAATAAACACACAAATAAAAATGAGCAGCTGCATATGCAAGCTCCCCATATGAGCAGGGTGGGCCTGAAACATTTTTCTGCCTGAGGCAGAGCTAGCAAGTGGTGCTGCCCCTTCCCTGAAGTCGCCCTCTCTCAGGCCCAGTCAAATTATGCTGGCACTTGAGGCAGAAAATCCCGACGTCACATTTCCCCCTCCCTGTTAGTAAAAAGACAACAATAAATTAAATAACTACCAATTGGCTGCCCTTTCATGACGCGCCAACTCCGCAGCCTAAGACAACCTCCTCACTCGGCCTCGTGGGTGGGGCAGCCTTGCAAAATGCAGGGCAGCCTCTGAATGAATACTATTAAAATGGCCGCTATGTATCCACTGTATCACGAGTCGTGGAACCAAGTGGAGAGACCTAAGGAGAGAAGGAACTGGGAAAGGTAAACAAACAAACAAACAAAAACCCCTCCTTGAGACAGAATCTGAGGACAGACACAAGAGCACACAGTCTTAAATCCAGCCTAACATTTTAAAAGAGAGCTGTGCTCAAATGGCTTTTTGAAATTCTCCACCCTATTTGTAAGCAGAGAAACTGAATGGATCGTTTCACAGAATGTCTCCAGATTGAGAAAAAAATTCTCCCAACTGAAATAAGTCTAATTCATTTCAGTGGGTCTACTCTAAGTAGGACTTAGGTTGGATTTTACCCTAATGCTTCAAAAAGATGCTGTGGTTAGGGGAGAGATGTATAGAATGTTGCTTAGTACCAATCTGCCTGTCTCTCAGGATCTTCAGAAAAATGCTCTTCTCTTGGTTCCTTTGCCAGGGGAATGATGTTGCACATCTGGAATGCCATCCCCGTTGATCCTCAACTGGCACCGACACGATCATTTCAGCACAAGATTAAAACTTACTTATTTGCCCAAGTTGGGTCATCTTTAGTTTGCTCTGCAGTTCCTATGTCTCTCTTTTTATTGTAATGTTGTTTTATATTGGTTTTATATTGTATTATATTGTGATGTATTTTGGTTTCTTTTTCCCCCTAAGAGGTTTGGATGCAGGAGACCGCAGCAACAGCAACCGTGCTGGCAGTCTGGCCACCATTTTGCATTCCCCACAATGCCCCAGACCTAGCAGTATCCCTGGGTATAATGGAAGGGGGAAAGGTAGGTGCCACCCCCACCTTCCAAACGATGGGGAATATTCAGAGAAAAATCTGCAACATAGCCTTTATTTTCTGGATATTTTCTAGACGCCAGCAGTAATGTCAGTGCCAGTGTAACCCCTATGGAGTAGATGGTTTAGTCCCTTGGGCGGGGCTCTCACTCAGAGGGAGGGCTGGAGAAGAAACAGCTAAAGAAAGAGAACCAGGGCAAGATCTACACTACTGATTTATAATGGTTTATAGCAGTTTTGTCAACTGTTCAGGCCCCTATACCGTTTTCAAACTGTTTTTAAAGTGTTATATCCTGCTTGGTGTAGATCTGGCCCAGTTCTGCTGAAAGCTGAATATTAAGGGGGGGATCTGTTTAATTATAAGCTCTTGTCACCTTGTATAAGGGCTAATAAGTATAAGGGCTAATACTCTGAACTGTTGTGTTATTGGTTGGGGATTGCCCTCCAAAATAAAAGTTGAGAAAAAAATCTACAAAAGGGACCTCCAAAATACTCAGCACCTGGAGATACAGAACCACGAGGGACTGGGCTACAAGGAAGAGATCCATGTTTTTGTTGTTTGTGCATAGAAGGACAAATTGTGGCATATTTCTGTAATTGGATGTTTATGAAAGACATATATATTCTTTGCAAGTTTATTCTAATTAAGCCCCATAGAACCCACACAAGTAGAAGTTATACCAGCTCTAGGTGGCTCTTCGTTAAGACAGCTTCCCTCAATGAGTCCAGCTCCTCATTGCCCTTGTCACCAGCTCCTCGTCCTACTTCTCATCATTGCTACCACCTGCTTGCTTGCTGGACAGGCAGAGAGCCAGCGAGCAAGAAGGCAGCGGCATCTACTGCTGCTCCTTCTCACTACCACCATTGTCTGGGCCAGGACAAGAGGTTGCTGACCACGCAGGTTGAAGTAGTGAAGAGGAAGAGGTAGAGCACCTCCAGGGTTTGTTGTCAGTGGGTCCCTTCTGGGGTGTGTGGGCCCTCAGCAGTTGCCCAGCCCTGAATAAAGTTTTCTCTGGAATGTAAGGGGTCGCTCTGCAGGTGGGAAGTTGCATCTTGACAACATTCTCCCTATATAGCCGTTGGGATCGGTCATTAGGGAATTTGGAGCTAAATGCCATCAATATGCTGATGACACACACCTCTATCTCCCTGTGACAACTGAATCAGGTGAGGTTGTGCAAGTCCTGGACCAGTGCCTAGACTCAGTAATGGGCTGGATGAGGGCCAATAAACTGAGACTAAATCCTGGCAAGATGGAAGCCCTGTGGGTGAGTGGTTCCCGAGTCCGGGAGACAGGCTCATTGCCTGTTCTGGATGGGGTTGCTCTGCCTCTGAAAGAACAGGTTCGTAGTTTGGGGGTACTCTTAGACCCATTTCTGTTGTTGGAGGCTCAAGTAGCTGCCACGGCTCGGAGTGCCTTTTACCATCTTCGGTTGGTTCGCCAACTACGGCCTCTCCTGGACAGGGATAGCTTGACCACGGTGGTACAGGCATTGGTAACCTCAAGATTGGATTACTGCAATGCGCTCTATGTGGGGCTGCCCTTGAAGCTGCTCCGGAAGCTGGAGCTAGTGCAGAATGCTGCAGCTCGGCTGTTGTCTGGAGCTGCCCCTTTCCAGCATGTAACTCCTCTGCTGAGGGAACTGCACTGGCTGCCTATTCGCTACCGGGCCAGGTTTAAGGTTCTTGTACTTGTGTACAAAGCCCTAAACAACTTGGGACCAGGATAACTGAGAGAGCGCCTTCTCCCTTACCAACCTGCCCGGTCACTGAGGTCATCCGAGGGCCTGCTCCTGGTGGTTCCACCTAGATCCATCCTCCGATTGGAATCCACCAGGGGAAGAGCCTTTAGCGTGGTGGCGCCCCTCCTGTGGAATTCCCTGCCTCTGGAGGTCAGGCAGGCTCCAACCTTGTACTCCTTTTGGCGCCTCCTGAAAACATCTTTATTCCAAGAAGCCTTTCTTTAACATGCAGCATTGGATTTCTGTGTTGTTGTTGTTTTGCTTCTTTTTAAATTTTGTTTTAACTGTTTTATTCTGTTTTTATTTTCATTTTACCGTGTACACCGCTCCGAAATTTTTTCAATGAGGAGCGGTATATAAATATTCTAAATAAATAAATATGTCAGTGCAGGGCTGTCGCAAGACATTTTGCTGCCTGAGGCAAAGGGCAATATGGTGCCCCCTCTCCCATTCCACATACAACAGCTAAATGGACTGTCAGTTGAATCGTTCTTCAACACTGGCAATGGGACAGCATCTTCCACCACACCTGAAGGCAGCAGGCTGGTTTAGGGGCACAGGCAGGCTGCATGGCCCTCTGCTCTCTCCTCTGGAACCTTGCTACCGCTTCCTAGTAGGTGCTGCTTGAGGCCACTGCCTCGCTTTGCCTAATAGTAAGGGTTCAGCCTATTACATTGGACCACTTTAGGTTCCAAGGGGCTGGGAGGTGCTGTATGGTCGAAAAATAATAACAACTTAGTGCATGTAGAAAATGGCCATGTCAAGGAGAAGTGTTCTGCCTAGCCTCACCCACCCCATCCTTCCACACAGACATGTGTTATGGTCCACGGAGGAGAAGCAGGAAGAGGAGGATTGTTACTGGAAAATTCAAACACTCCATCAGCCTACCACCCTTTGTACCTGCAGTCTAAAGAAGCCTTCCCCAACTGGGTGCCCTCTAAAGCTTTTAGACTACAACTCCCATCAGCCCCAGACAGAATGGCCAATGGACAGGAATGCTGGGAGTTGTAGTCCAAAACATCTAGAAGGCATCAGGTTAGAGAGGGCGCCACTGAAGTATTGTAGTGCAGCAAGACTGCTGATTAGCCCAGAGTGCATTCTGAAAGGTATTTGTCTCAAATATGATAGAGCATATCATTTGTTCAAGTTGTCTGGCCCCTTGCCACATGGAGGAGAATAATCTGGGATGCCTAAAAAGCCGACTCATCTATTTCGATGGCTGCGGTCTATCAGCATGGGCTGGAAACAAATGGCCATTTATCTAATAAAGACACCGAGCTGATGGAAACAACATGACATTTGGTGGAATTCTGAAAACTGGAAGGCATTTAGTATTGACAGTATCTCTGCAGCAAGTTACATTTCCTTTGTGTTATGCCTAAACAGTACCATTTATTTTACTTATAAAATTTTTAACCTACCCTTTATCTAAAGATATCAGGTAGTATATGAGAGGCATATAAACCAAAATACATCACAATATAATACAATATAAAACCAATATAAAACAACATTACAATAAAAAGAGAGACATAGGAACTGCAGAGCAAACTAAAGATGACCCAACTTGGGCAAATAAGTAAGTTTTAATCTTGTGCTGAAATGATCGTGTCGGTACCAGTTGAGGATCAATGGGGATGGCATTCCAGATGTGCAACAACATTCCCCTAGCAAAGGAACCAAGAGAAGAGCATTTTTCTGAAGATCCTGAGAGACAGGCAGATTGGTACTAAGCAACATTCTATACATCTATCCCCTAACCACAGCATCTTTTTGAAGCATTAGGGTAAAATCCAACCTAAGTCCTACTCAGAGTAGACTCACTGAAATGAATGACTTACTTCAGTCATGACTAACTATTTCGATCAGGCCTTGCGTTGGATTTTACCCTTTGGCTGTACTTAGCCTCCCGAACGAGCAAAAAGGTACAACTTAAAATGATTTGCAATGCTGCTGCTACCCAAACAATTCATTTTTAAAAGTTATTCCCAAACATAAGGTCCTGTTGACAAATGATTTATGACCGCAAGCCTAAGCACTGCTACTCAGGAGTAAGCCCTGTTGGTCTTGATGGAGATGGAAGTGTCAGAGATGGCCACCTGTCAAATTTGCTTGGATCATTTCAGCTTGATTTCCTGGAGGACATTTGTCAGACTAAAGTTATGAAGACCACCACATGTGGCTGAGATCCCTGTCCTTCCTGGCTTGTAGAAACTGGGCAGGTAGAGTGAGACTATTGCTGAGCTGGTTACAACTCCCACCATCTCTGACCATGCTAGCTGGGGCTGATGGGTCTTGGAGTCCAACAACATCTGGTGAGCCACAGGCTCCCCATCCATGCTCTAGACAAAACTAAAACTGCAATCCTCTGCACACGTACTTTGGACGAAGTCTCCTTGAGCTCAATAGGAATTACTCAACAGGGATTTATAGGATTGCACTGCCAATGATATTCTCTTAACTGCTATAGCCTCCTTTCTCCAAAGGGGAAGTTGTTGCCATCTTTAAAAGGGTGGGT
This sequence comes from Elgaria multicarinata webbii, assembly GCF_023053635.1. NCBI lineage: Eukaryota > Metazoa > Chordata > Lepidosauria > Squamata > Anguidae > Elgaria > Elgaria multicarinata. The sequence continues at coordinate 158,366,948 of NC_086172.1, read as the reverse complement.
TATTATTAACTCCCTTCTACAGATCTTTGCAGTCTCATCGAATTTGACCCTTCAGCAAATGTATCAGTGGAGTTTGGAATTGCTTAATTTGGGCTGAATCTCGATGTGGTTTCCTTTATGCTTTGCAATAATCTCACACTATGGGCCAAATACATTAATTTCTGTTGTGCTAAGTTATTAATAATAACCATCTTTATTTGTAGCAGAATTACCAGACAGATTAACCCAAGGTCCTTCTCTCCAGTGCTTCCTGTTTCATATTCAATATGCTCATTAACTCTCCACTAATTAAATGTGATTTTCTCAGCTGACACCTTCCCTGCTCCAGTCCCCAACTGGAAACTTTGACTCAGTGGACCTGAATCATCCAGCCTGCCATTCTCACAGCCAGCCTTCAATCTCTGCCTTACAAGGCCTGGTGCCGTGTGCCATGAGTGTCAACGAAAGGCTGAGCGTTATCAATCTGCTGGAGAAAAAAGTTGACATCTGGCTTTCAAGCTCATGGTCTACAAACCATCTGTACAGCTCATGTTATTGGCTGATGTGCTCCAAACTGTGCATTCTTGAGTCTGGGCTTAAGAAAATCAGCCTTACAAATATAATACACATTAAGAACATAAAGAGACCCATACTGAATCAGACCAAGGGTCCATCCTGGCCAACATTCTGTTCATGCACTGGCCAACCAGCTGTGACCAGGGACCCACAAGCAGGACACAGTGCAACAGCATCCTCTCACCATGATCCCCAGCAACTGGTGTACCTCGCTATCCTGCCTCTGATACTGAAGGTACCACATAGATATCAGGACTGGTAGTCATTGATAGGCATTGGATACATATGTGGCTACTTTTGCTGTGCTGGGGAATTTTAATGCATTGACTTGCAGTGTGGACCTACAAACCAATTCACAATAATTCCAAGCAATGAACAACATCAGCCATCTCCCTTCTGTTGATGACTGCGTTGACTTGGGAGTTTGCCCTAATTTCACATTAAACACAACATCCAATACCCTGCTTTAATATGCTCTGACACAGCCTTCTCAATGTAGTCCTCCCCAGATTTTGGGGACCTCAGCTCCCATCAGCCTCAGGTAGTATGACCAATGTTCAAGAATGCTAGGAGTTCAAGTCCAAAACATCTAGGTTTGCTAGGAATCAAGTACTGAACAATCAAGACATGAGTTAACCAGGCCAATCTTGATGACTAGCAACTAACTGTGTGAACTCAAGACCAGCTCCAGGTTCATGGGGGCCCTTATGGTCCCACTCCTACACCAATGGGCTCCTCTGGTGGGCTTACCTGGTGGGAATGGCATGTTCCAATCAGTGCCGACATAGCTGGAAGCTGCCATTTAATTTACCACATTGACATTACACTGGAAAATTGAAATGGCCACTCCGGGCTGCCTCTGCATTTATCAAAGTGCGAGAACACTGGGCTCCAGAGTAGGCAACAGCAGTGAGCCCTGCCAGGGCACTAGGAGCCCAAGGGTGTTGTGTGCTGAGGCCACCACTATAAGAATGACCATCACTGAAACGTGTTGCATATGAGGTAAGGTGACCGTTCTGTCTGTGATATCATATGTTCCGCCCTCCCTTTTCCTCCACCTCAGTCTTTCCCAGGGACGGCCTACCACGAGACAATGAGACATCCACCTGAGGTGGCAGATGCCAGTAGGGAAGCCATGCGTCCTGTGCTACAGAGGACAGTTGTCTATTTGAATGGCTGTCAGAAAACAGCCCTCTATTTGAAGATGTCCTCTATCTGTAGAGCAGTCCAGCCCACATCCAGCTTGAAAGTAACAAACCATGGGCCTTGTACCAGACAGCAGACAGAGCAACCCCACAGTTCGCCTGGTCACAAACATCCATACTAGAACACAATATATTTTAGTTGTGTTTAAACTGTACTCACTGTTCTAAATCGGCATCTATACATATGTAAGCCTGTGTCCATTTATGTCCTCTTTTGGGGTGATGTGTTTCTTAGATGCTGGGGGACAGGGAGATGGTTTTGGAGGACAAGGACCTATGTGTCCTGTCTGCTGCATTCAGATGCAGCCGAAGATGCTGCCCCATTGCCAGTGTTCATCTGCCAGTCCAGTCAGTTTCGGTGTGTTGAAACAGGAGGGACACCATCTTGTCCTTCGCCTTGGCAGCAAGATATCTTAGGCCGGCCCTGGTCTTTTCCCTCTCCTCAAAGGGCGAGAAGATTCCACTCTGACTTTTGAATTGAGGAACTGATGTCCTTCTTCAGAAATGTGAAAGCAAGCATATGACTTTGAAACATCAAACACCATTACACAGTTTCATGCGCACAGGCATACACACAACTCTTTCGCAAGCCTTGTTCCTCACAACAGGTATTTAAATTTCAAAAATGCTAAGATGATTTCAAGGGGAAAAGGAGGGCGGGAAGAAACACACAATAACAAACAAAGCAGAGGAATGTAGCTGAACAAGATCACTCGGGGACAGTACATCTAGCGCTGCCTCATGTAAATTCCATTATTTACAGGGCTTGGTACATTATTGATTTCAAGGCGAAGCCAGATCCTATGGATAAAGGGTTGTTATTATGTAAGTGCTGATAAACTGGCGCCTTGGATCCCTTTTTGTGTAATAAAGAAAGACTTGGAGGGCAAAGAGTCAGGTTAAGACTCTTTAAGCTGGAGACAAAAAGGCTGTCATTGCATGAATGCGTAAATCCTCCCATGTAAGGAATCCTTTAAACATTTCTCTCCCCTCGCTCTGGGGAGACCCAAAGTAGGTACATCCTGCAGATGACATCACCATCCGTTGACTCAGTGGAATGCAGCTGCCTGCCTTCCTAGTGTGGGTCAGGGAGGAAAAGAGTACATAATCAGCTTTCATCTTCGTTGGCTTAGGCTGGATCTACACTTGCAACCAAATGTGGTACTAGTATGCTGACGTGGTGGAAAGGACTGCACCATTTCAGACCAGGGGGGAGTGCTGGTTATCATTTTTTGAAATTTTAAAAATGCACACAACTTCCCTGCAAGTAGAAAACTAGCACAGCAACCTAAGGGCTGGTGTAGCTTGTTTCTCCCAGCGGTACTTGTTTTCTATTTGCAACAGGGCTGACAAATAGGACTCCCACCCCCAATTGCTCACAGCATTCTGTTAACCAGCCTAAATTTCTGGCTCCTCTACAAACAAAATCTGGCAAGTTCCCCGAAGACAGACAGGACCCCTGGTTTCCCCGTCCCCATTTCTTTTATTTTTTCTGGTATACTGACGACTCTATGACCAAGGGAAATCATCATCATCATCATCTCCAGAAGCTTCTTTGATCAAAAAAATGGGATTTGTTCTCCTAGAGGAAATCCTACATTTTATTTACATCATCAATTAAGGCAATAATGACAAAGATGTTCCATGGAACTAAGGTTCTTTATACAGCTATAAAAATCCATCTTGAGGGGTTTTAATTGGTCCATCGACAATCCTGTTTTTAACCTTGAGGGGGGGAAATGCTTCCCAATTTACCCACTGCTGCTTTTCCCTCTCGTAATCTCTTCCATCAACAAAAGTACTTTTACAAAGACTAATTCTTTACTGCCACAGGACATTCTGTAGCTGTCTTTTCCAATGAATCTAATCAACCTTCTGCAGTGAGCTAAATTGTTACAAATGTGGGACTGATTGAAATTAGTGAGTCTTAACTCTTGATCCCAGTGTGAGAAAATGTGGCTTTGCGTACTTAAATATCAGGCGATCTTCAATATAAGTCAAAGAGAAATAATATCTCGAGATGAGATTGGAGCTGAGTGGACCGTGTTGGAGGGATTAATCAAGCACTTAGCAAATCAAAGTAGTGCAACCTTAATATTGGGAGCTCTAGTTCTAGGCGTCTGTTTTTTACATATGAAATAGCTACAGCAATTACATCTACCCCTCTTTGCAGAGGAGGCTCTGAAGTAAGGTTCAAACCTTTTCAAGTGCTGAAGACGTTTGGGAGTCTATTTGTGACCACATCCTTTCCAAATGGATGCCTCCAACAGAGCAGGTGACTGAATTTTGAAACTAATCTCTGGTTTGATTCTGCAGTGTTTTGTCAACAGATGTCAAGAAGGTAGATGTTGAATGAGAGCATCACCACACCAAATCCTAGGGTTTTATGCAGAGCTCTGTTCACTGAAGCATTTGTATGAAGAGAGAACAGCTTACTCTACTAAAGAACTGCATGAACAAACTCAGGAATTGGTATCTGTATGTTGACTTGCTTGAAAATCGGATGACCTGACTTTCATTTTCAGTAAGTCCTTCATAATGTCATGAGCCATCCCTGAAAGCCAAGGTCCACTACTCAATGGGGCTGTTCAGACAACACACTAACCCACACTCAGTGATTGAGCATGGGTTGTTGTTGATCCATAATTTGCTTGCTGAACCATTGGGATAGCATACTGTCTGAACCCAGCACATTTTCCCATGCTGAGTGACTTGTTAACTATTCTGAATAACCCAGCAACAAAACATGGTTTCTCAATGTGGCTTGTTTGAGAAAAATAAGCCACAACGCATGGGTGCTTCCAGGCAAGGGTATTATTGTGCATTTGAGGTTTTTATTGCACCTCATTAATGGGCATTTATTGGGGTGGGGGGAGCAGAGAATGCTGTCTTTTGTCTGGATGCATCCTACATCAATTCAGGTAGATGGTGTGGTATTTGTTTAGGGCGCAACAGTGACTAAATAGCCAGAAGGTTTCCGGTTAAAATCTCTCTCAGCCTCAAACTCACACAGGAGATGTTAGGCAAAACACTGCCCTCAGCTTCAGCAACATGAGGGAAGCCATTCTGCCCTACCTATTGTAAGGATTGTTGATATAATGTCCAAGGAGCTATTTGAACAGCTGAAATGTGCTTTATCAATGTTCAGGGCACAATCCTATGCATGTTTAGACAGCAACAAGTCCTACAATTCACAGCATGACCCAGCCAGCACAACCTGGGTGTTACAGGGTTTATTTCTGTCTAAACTTGCATAGGATTGTGCCCCAAGTTGGTGTTTCATTTGATCTGTCAAATTGATTTGGTTTCTGTCATTAGATTCCGAAAGACTGGCTTCATATACTTTGGAAGCCTCGCTGATTTCGTTTTGCATCTCAAGATCACCCTGACCATTCTGGTCTGAGGAATGACAGCATGTTCCTAATACTAAATTAGTTCTAGAGCCCTGCATTGTCACTTCTGTAGAAGAGACCTGCCCCTTTTAGATTTTCGAGTCTGCCCAATACTATGTCCTCCTAGACGTACAGTGCTACACCTCCCCCAGTACACCTTTCCCTATCCTTCCTGTAGAGTTTATATCCAGAAAAGAGTGTATTCCACTGATTCTCTCCAATTCACCAGCTTTCCATATTGCCCACTATAACTAGGTTTTCTTTTAAATCCAGGCACTCCAACTGCCATTTTGGCTGGGAGGCTTCTAGCATTTGCATAGAAAGACCTACACGAGGCGTACCCCACCAGATGACTCTGGCGTGTGCATCTTTTGCACTTTAGGCCTCTTTGATTGGCAATCATGTTCTACCATATACTCATGGCCTTTTTGCTCCACTTCGGCATTTGGGCAATCAAAAATATTTTCATCTTCATCCCCTTGGGATGATTAAACCTGAACCTGCTTCTGTCGGTTACACGCCCCCCCCCCCCTCCCCTAGGGTTAAGTTTAACAGCTGATCTGCCACATCTTTTAGTACCAGCAGTCTGCTTCCATTTCAGTTCAGGTGGTGCCCGTTCCTCTTGTATAGGCTGGGCTCCTCCCAAAATGTCCCTTGGTTCAGAGGAGGGGGTGGTTCAGAGGACCAGGATGATCAGGGGTCTGGAAACAAAGCTCTATGGAGAGAGACTGAAACAACTGGGCATGTTTAGCCTTGAGAAGAGAAGATTGAGGGGAGACATGATAGCACTCTTCAAATACTTAAAAGGCTGTCACACAGAGGAGGGCCAGGATCTCTTCTCAATCCTCCCAGAGTGCAGGACATGGATTAATGGGCTCAAGTTAAAGGAAGTCAGATTCCGGTTGGACATCAGGAAAAACTTCCACACTGTTAGAGCAGTACGACAATGGAAACAGTTACCTAGGGAGGTTGTGGGTTCTCCCACACTAGAGGCATTCAAGAGGCAGCTGGACAGCCATCTGTCAGGGATGCTTTAAGGTGGATTCCTGCATTGAGCAGAGGGTTGGACTCGATGGCCTTATAGGCCTCTTCTAACTCTACTATACTATGATTCTATGGTGCCTATCAAATCTGCAACAAAGAGTTGCAAGAAGGCAACCAATTCAGCAGAGAAGTTTTCCTTTGTTTCTCCCGAGCCTCTGCCAACTGCAAACATGTGGAGGGTTATTCCATTCCCAGCAGAAAAGACTGACCTTGTCTTGTACAGTACTTTAAAGAGAGAGGGGGGAGGGAGGGAGGGAGGGATGGGGAGAAAGAGAGAGATCCATCATCTGCAAATCAAATTTAAATCATGAAACCTAATTAATGAAAGAGAGAACAAGCAAATCGGCTTGGGCAGGGAGAAGGATCTTTAAGAAGGTGGACAGAGAGCTTCCCTGTGCAATTTGCTAGGCAATAGTCATGCTTCAAAAATTTAATTCTTTCTAATTTCATTTAGAATGTCGGTGGGGCTGGGGGACGGATGGACGGATGGGTAGGAGGGAGGGGGGGAATAAGAAAAGCAATATCGGTTTTTGCTTCGGTTTTGACAGGTACATCTGTCTTCGACCTCCCAGTAATGGCAGAAGCTACTATACCTCCCTTCCAAAATATTTAATGGTGCAAAACAAAAAAAGCAACACAAGAGAGGGAACTGACTCAGCAGTTCCGCCCCACATTTTGTCTACCAAGAGGCAGATGACTGGGAGCTTCCCTGCTGCCTAACAAAGTGCTGATTGAATTAAAACCCGAATGCTTTCGGGAGCTCTGAGCATGATTATGCTCCAATTCGGACCTATAACAAGAGGTCCTGCCGGAGCTGAAACAGTCGTTGCGCCTCCAAAAACCAAGGGAGGCCACTTGATGTTGTAGCAGGCAGTGGGGGGCGGGTGAGGGCAACGTAATCAAAAGCTGAAGTTATTTGCTGCTGCCTTTTAATGTCTCCAGAGGAAAGTAGAGTGAGAGAAAAACAAAGAATTCGACTTGGAATTCAAGGTGTTGGTAATGACGTTTAAAGTCCTAAACGGCTTGGGACCTCGATACCTGAGGGCACGCCTCTTCCTATGTACACCTGCCTGAGACTTGAGATCTGTTGGAGGAGCCCTCCTCCGCGTCCCACCAACGCAAGACATATGCTATGGTGGGACGTAGGAGAGGGCTTTCTCTGTGGTGGCACCCCAGCTGTGGAATGCCCTCCCCTTGGAGGTCCAACTGGCACCAGCACCGGCTTCATTTCAGCACCAGGTTAAGACATGGCTTAACAAAGCCTTTGATGGCTAAATTCACCACACCTGCACATTCTTTTAATTGTTTCTACTGCTTTTAAATTCTATACTGGTTTTAGCTTGATTAATGGTTTAATTTGTTTTTTAGCAGTGTATATTTATTGTTTGATGCTGTTTATATGATTTTAGCTGTATGCTGCCCAGAGATCCCAGTGATATAGGATGGGATACAAATGTTTATATAAATAAATAAATAAGGTTTAAAGAGGGGTGCTGAACCTCAGGCACCTAGAGTCTCAATCCAGTCCTCCTGGGTACCCAAGGTGGCTCCTCCCCTTTCCCATGGCCAAATCCTCTTTGCCCCAATCACTGATTGTTTAGTAGTTTTCCAGCTTTTCCCATTCTAAGATGCCTCTTCTGAGACTTACTTCCTGGCCATACGAGCTCCATTACACCAGCAATTTATTGCACACTCGCCATTCCTGGTGTGTGGTTTTGAAGGACGGTACTCACATGGCGTCGTCCTTGTCCTGCACTCATCTTGCCCCTTCCCCTCCTTTGTTGCATTTTATTTTGGTGCGGGGAAAGTCTGGATTATTTTCCCCTCTTGGTTTTTCCTTTGTTGGGGGTGTGTACTAATGAAGACTTGTTGATGAAAGGGGAGGGCGGGGCAGTTCTCCTCCTCCAGCACATCATCTTAGGGACTTGTTAGTCGGTTGAATGGACTTTTCAGTCCTCCCCCATCATTGCCCGCAGAAACGGAGACCAGATGAAAACTTAAAAGTAATCGCTAGATAACAAAGACAGAGCAAAGGGGAGAAAGAGCCCACGCCCATCAGCGTATCACAACCAATGAACTGGAGGAGGAAGGGGCAGGGTGGAGTGGAAGAGCAAACAAGCGAAAACCCACATGAAAGGGACCGTGTGTGATGGAGCCCTTGACACACTTATGAAATGGAGGTAAAAAATGTGGAGACAAACCAGAGGGGGAAAATATGTGTGATAGAGCACTACATCTAAAATATGCTGGTACTGGAATGCACTGGAATGCAGCCTGTTGCAGCCGCAAACACATCTTGAGCTTTGTCTTGGCATAAGTGAAGCCATATTGATACTGGAGTTGAACTGTTCATTAAATATATATATATTGTGCAGGTGCCGAAATAACATTCACTCTGGGTGAATTTTGAAATGTTGAACATTTCAGTTCCTCTTATGAGACAGACAGGAAAAAGCTGGCTTAACCACAGAAATTTCAGGAACTAGTGGTCTGCAAACTTTCCTACTGAGTTAGCAGGTGTCCTCTGTACATGCTCAATTGCTTCATCCTTACGTGACCAGAACTGGCTAATAAAACAGCTGACAAACCCAGCAAACCTCAGAGAAGGGTATTGCTTGTCAGAGGTACATCTTCTTTCCATTGCAATGTAAATTCCTTCTATCAATAAGTGTGTTGGACCATAAGAAGAGTCTTCATAATGTTTGGGCCACAACAAGCCCCTAACAGTTTCTGTAAAACTTGAATTCAGCCCTCAGGCTGAAGAGAGCCAGCAGCACTCCTCCTTTCAAGTTCTGTGGATCAGCTGGGCTGCAGGGAATCCTTGCTGAGCAGTGTGACAACCACTTCTGCACTGGGTTTACTCTGGATCCTCTGACTCCTCCCATTCTCTCAAACCAATCTAGACGCTCCACTCAAACATCTAATCAGCACTCTCCTTCCATCCAGCACCCACTCCTCCTCTATGGCTTCATACTTATTATTCTGCTACAAACACACAGTGAGCACCTTCTTTAAACTCTGCAAGCCTTAATAAACTTTCATATTACACCTAACAACATAACCACATGCAGTAAAACATCACAAGCAGCCATGACATAAACAGAGGTAGCACTTATTTATTTAAAGTCACTTAATTGTACTAAATGATATAAATTGAAAATGATTTACATTTTGGAACATTTCAAAATGGTGCAACATTTTACCTGAGACAGGGCCCTGTTGTCATGTCTAATCACCTCCCTGTTAAAAGCAGTCCTGAAGTTCCTGAGACCTTGGAAGAAGAAGAGGCTTCTCTCATTGGCCCTGATACCTTCAGCAGGAGTTGAGAAACTCGGGCCCAGGGGCCAGCTATGGCCTACTTCCCCAGGTGGCCACGCCCCTTCCCCTGGCTGCTTCCCCACAACCACTGATGATTGCATGGTTTCCTGGCTTTGGGGTAGTTTTCTCCCATTCTAAAAGGTTGAAATGCCTCTCCTAAGTCCTCGTTCCTGCCAGTAAGAGCTCTAGGCTAGAGTTCTGACGGAAACCTGGAGCAGATTCACCACCCTGCTGACATCGGAGCCACCTGCCTCCACTGCCTAAACTAACTGTCTAATTTGTATACTGAAGGTCTGTCTAAACTCATAGCTTTCTTTGGTAGGGAAACTGGCTGGCTGGCTGATTCAAGCCCAGTAAGATCTTCAGGAGTCAGACTTTCTCCTCAGGACACAATTCTTTCCTCTGGAGTCCTTACAAGGGGACGCCATGGAGTATCCTGGTCACTAAAGATCCTGCGACAAGCCAACTGGGATTTGGAACAGTAAAGAGGCCACTGCGACAAGCCAGGCCCAAACCAAAACTCCACCAACAGCTTTTCCTTCTCTCATTATTCCTCAGGAGGTGGGCTTCTTCCCCTTGGCTCTCAGTCACACAGTCCTACTTAAAGTAGACCCATTAAAAAGTTAGAGAGCAATCATATTGTCCCTGGGCAAGAAACCCCAGGGACCATAGAGTGGCTCAGGGGGGGAAAAAACGAGGTCGGAGGCAGAGCTCTGGTCTTTGAAGGGGGAGTCCGAGATCCAACCCCTCCCCCTCCCAGTGGGCATAGAGAGAACTGCACCGGCTGCTTCTCCAAGTTCAGGAGCAACCTCAGAGGAGAAAGAAAGGGGGTGTTCTGGTGGGTGAAGGAGACTGAAGAGGCCATGATATGAGTTATCCTGAGCCTCCTCCAGCCTCCTTCTGAAGTACTCTCTTGCTACATGGGCTGAAAAGCCCACCTAGAGAGAGAGGGAGGCAAAGATCACCTCCGCCACGCTTCTTGTTCTGACAACTTCAGCCCAGCAGAGCACAGGAAACCCAGAAGCCCGCCCCCTGATTATGACTGAGTTAAGTCTCATTGATTTCAATGGGTTGACTCGAAGCATGACTAAGTTTGGACCCAACCCAATATTTTTGTTCTGCTTGGCCTGCCAGGCAGAGTAGGCAAGGCTGTGCTATGATGGACAGGTAGTCTCACCTGGTTTAAGGCATCCTATTTGCCTGTATCTCTGTGTTTGATCCCAGTATCACATGCAAGGGGGAGAAAACCAGCAATTGGTTTGCTGTGTGGAAAGAGAGCAGAGCTGTTCCCAGCTGGGGCTATTTCACTGAGCCAGCTGAATCAGAGAGCAATGCAGCTTAACTAAGCATATCACAATTAATTTGCAAACTGGTATTATTAGGCAGACCCAATTTCATTTCAGCGAACATTACAAGATATTAGAATCTCCCTAATGAAATCAATAAGCAAGAAACTTTGGAGGAAAGGAATGAATGTACGAGAGTCACAGTGACGGCGTTCCAGCCTAGGAAATACTTTGCTGTATAAATGCAAGTTGGAAACACGCCCACATCCTCCACCCACAAAGGTTCCTGCGTTCTCTCTCACTTTTCGTCTCATTAAGGAAAGGAAGGGGACATTATCGCTGAGTGTCATTAGAAAATTCCATTGGCGCAGCATGGAAATTGCCTCCTCTTCACGCTTCGCAATAAAAGCTTTGAAAAGGTATCTCAAGTGCTTGGATTAAGTGATTTGCAGCCTGATCCTGAGGCTTGCTGTGCCAGCACACAAGCTCTTAGACTGACCTGTTCCAGAAGCAAGGCAGCACAGACGAGGTCGACCACAATTCTTCTGGATGATTCGCTTTCCCTTTCATCAGTACCAGACTGGCAGAAATATGACAAGTGCAGCTTCTCCTGTTGGTGCGCCTCCCTGTTGGGGAAAGCTATAGATGCTGGATTTCTGCCTTCAGCTGCTAAACATGCAGTCCCTTGCAAGAAGAAAATGACAGCCATCCTGCCATCATGAATACTGAACTGCCTTAGGAAGGCCTCCATGAAGTGAGAACTTGAGAGGCTTGGGGGCAGGCACAACGTTACCATAGGACTGAGCCAAAAGGGAGAGACATCTTCAGAGTTTTCATCAAAATTGATGGATTTGGGGGATGCGGGGGGAGGGGGAGATCATTGTGAAATAACTGCAGAATTTTGTAATCCCTAACTAGCTAGGTAATTTTGTAATCCCTGATTGGCTAGGACTGGGCCAAAATTTGTATTGAAAATATTGCCTTTATTCGAAATAGTCTTCATTTACCCTTAGTGAATAGCCAGATCTGATTGGCTACATAATATTGTGACAATATCATGTCCAGTATGTGAACCCTGACTGGCTGGGAATACTTGAGGAGTGGTGAAAGAGAAGGAAAAAATGGCCACTGAAGCAGAAGAAAGGGAGCAAATTGAGAACATAGTTTTAAAAAGAAAGTAGGATTAAGGGAGTTTTCAGATCCCCCTGAAATCACTACTCTCAAGCCAAAATGTGAACCTGGGGAACATTCACCTCTGCCTTGGTTGGGAATCAACTAGAATCATAGAATCATAGAATAGCAGAGTTGGAAGGGGCCTACAAGGCCATCTAGTCCAACCCCCTGCTCAATGCAGGAATCCACCCTAAAGCATCCCCGACAGATGGTTGTCCAGCTGCCTCTTGAATGCCTCTAGTGTGGGAGAGCCCACAACCTCCCTAGGTAACTGATTCCACTGTTGCACTGCTCTAACAGTCAGGAAGTTTTTCCTGATGTCCAGCCAGAATCTGGCTTCCTTTAACTTGAGCCCGTTATTCCTTGTCCTGTACTCTGGGAGGATCGAGAGGAGATCCTGGCCCTCCTCTGTGTGACAACCTTTTAAGTATTTGAAGAGTGCTATCATGTCTCCCCTCAATCTTCTCTTCTCCAGGCTAAACATGCCCAGTTCTTTCAGTCTCTCTTCATATGGCTTTGTTTCTAGACCCCTGATCATCCTGGTTGCCCTCTTCTGAACACGCTCCAGCTTGTCTGCATCCTTCTTGAATTGTGGAGCCCAGAACTGGAAGCAATACTCTAGATGAGGCCTAACCAGGGCCGAATAGAGAGGAACCAGTACCTCACGTGATTTGGAAGCTATACTTCTATTAATGCAGCCCAAAATAGCATTTACCTTTCTTGCAGCCATATCGCACTGTTGGCTCATATTCAGCTTGCAATCTACAACAATTCCAAGATCCTTCTCGTTTGTAGTATTGCTGAGCCAAGTGTCCCCCATCTTGTAACTGTGCATTTGGTTTCTATTCCCTAAATGTAGAACTTGGCATTTATCCCTATTAAATTTCATTCTGTTGTTTTCAGCCCAGCACTCCAGCCTATCAAGATCACTTTGAAGTTTGTTTCTGTCTTCCAGGGTATTAGCTATCCCACCCAATTTTGTGTCATCTGCAAATTTGATCAGCGTTCCCTGCACCTCCTCGTCCAAATCATTAATAAAAATGTTGAAGAGCACTGGGCCCAGGACTGAGCCCTGCGGCACCCCATTCGTTGCCTCTCCCCAGTTTGAGAATGTTCCATTGATAAGTACTCTTTGAGTCTGATTCTGTAGCCAACTGTGAATCCACCTAATAGTTGTTCCATCTAGCCCACTTTTAGCTAGTTTGTTAATCAGAATGTCATGTGGTACTTTGTCAAAAGCTTTGCTGAAGTCAAGATATATGATGTCCACAGCATTCCCACAGTCCACAAGGGAGGTTATCCTATCAAAAAATGAGATCAAATTAGTCTGACAGGATTTGTTCCTGACAAATCCATGTTGGCTTCTAGTAATCACTGCATTGATTTCAAGGTGTTTACAGATTGACTTCTTTATAATCTGCTCCAGAATATTCCCAGGGATGGATGTCAGACTGACTGGTCTGTAGTTCCCAGGTTCCTCCTTTTTTCCCTTTTTGAAGATAGGGACAACGTTAGCCCTCCTCCAGTCGTCCGGCACCTCACCCGTCTTCCATGATTTTACAAAGATAATAGACAAAGGTTCTGAGAGTTCTTCTGCTAGCTCCTTCATTACTCTTGGATGCAGTTCATCGGGCCCTGGGGATTTAAACTCATTCAAGGAATGAATGAGTTTACTTTGAGAAGCCTGCTAAATGGGATGGTGTGTTGTGAAAATGTTATGTCCTCCTATTCATTTTAAATTGTACTTTTGTTATTGGCTTTTGTATTCGTTAGGTTCATTCTCTAGTCACCTAGTTCTCTAGTCAATGTACAAGATTGAAACAACAACAATAAAACACATATCAAATTATACTATAAAATATCAAACCACGGCAAATACAACTTCAACACAAAAAAAACTTCATTGAGTACCATTTATTTATTTATTTATTTATTTATTTATTGCAGAAAGGCAGAATATAAGCTAATTAAATCCATCAAGTAACATTAAATTACAAACATAAAAAGTCAATAATCCCATGAAGGTAAAGAGAGAGAGAGAGAGAGAGAGAGAGAGAGAGAGAGAGAGAGAGAGAGAGAGAGAGAGAGTGTGTGTGTGTGTGTGTGTGTGTGTGTGTGTGTGTGAGAGAGAGAGAGAGAGAGAGAGAGAGAGAGAGAGAGAGAGAGAGAGAGAGAGAGAGAGAGTGTGTGTGAGAGAGAGAGAGAGAGAGAGAGAGAGATCAAATGTTGGGTATCTTTCAGGTACAAGGCAATTGATTTTTTTATCTTTTAAAAAATGAACAAATAGATGAATAGAAGAATTGGTATCCCTAGTAGCACTCTTGTGCTGATGGTAACCATCTGAAATTATATTTAACCAGCTTCCCATCAAAGCTGACAAACAAACCATGATAGCAAGCTTGAAAGACATAATGGAAAGCTAGGTCAATTCTTTTCATGTATATTTCAGCAGCTGGGCAAACAAAACAGTTACGGCTTTTTAATATTTTACTAGCTTTCAAAGAGATGCAATAGAATGTCCGCAACATTTTCACCTAGGCATTTATGGGTGGTCAATGAATATGACTGTATCTCTGCCATGGATGTCTCCCTCTGTTGATTGTTTTGATTCTATTAGATGTATTTTATTATTTTAATATTCTTTCTTATATTTTATTGTTTTAGCATTGCTATACACCCCATCCTTTAGGACATGGATAGGCAGTTCAACCCTCCAGAACACAGTAAGCACCACTTACCTGGACAGACAAACCATCAACAACCAGTATATGTGCCTTGTCTGGATCTTCTAGATCTGCTTCTTTTCAACCTTTTCAGATTCAGGGTTTGCCTTTAAACCAACGTCCAACATGGAACCTACTGTTAATTTTGTTCAATGTATATTAATCTCCCCTCCCCCTTTTCCATCTTTGTTTCTCCTTATTCTGTTTCTCTTGCTCTCTCTCTTTTTACAAGGAAACAGCAGTGATTGTGGTGCTCCGCGTGAGACTCAAATTAAGTTGGAGGCACTCTCCAGTTTGCGGATATGATCTAAGAGCTGAAGACCCATGTGCCACATAAGCAATAGATAGTGGCTAGAACAACCATTGGGGCAGCAGCCTCTGTTCAGCGAAGCTAATTTTACTCTGTCAAGCACTACATGCATAGATGGTATCATATTCACAATAATTGTAATTTGGAGAGCTGTTCTTTCCTATAAACAGCATGTTCCATACTGTAGCATGGGACACTGTGTGTGGTTTGGGATGGGTGGGTATAAATCTCAAGTGGTAGAGCATATACTCTGTATGCAAAAGGTCCCAGGTTCAGTCCCCGGCATCTCCAGATTCCTCTCTGAAACCCTGGTGGTGAAGGGCCATTACTGCTAGTCAGCGTCGACAACACTGAACAACATGGGGCCCATGGTCTGACTTGGTATAAGGTATAGAACTGGGTATGCCACACAATTCACCCTACACTTGCTAAGCTCTCCAGCTACCTCCCAGTGCATTGGAGGATGCTATTCCACTGCCAGTGTGGAAGTAAGATTCAGCAACCAAGAGTCCATGGGCATGTCTACATCATGCCTTATCCCAGGGATCGCCCCAGGATCATCCCTGTGCATCCTCATGACGCACAGGGGATCCCAGGGGCAGGGAGCGAAGATCCCTGCATTTCCCCAAGATAACCAGGACAGCTTTTAGCCCAGTTTTTCCCATGGTCTCAGGATTGTCCCAAGACTGCGGGAGGTGTGGGCGGCTATCCTGGTTTTATCCCGGCTCCTTGCAAGTAAACACGAGGAGCCGGGAACCAGGCATGGGGCGTGGAGCTCTTTAGGTTGCTCCATGCCCATCGGGGGTGGGGAGGGGAGTGGGATCAGGTTTGGTTTTTTTTTACCTTAGTAATTTTTGCTGGAGCACTCATGTGCTTCAGCTCTTCTGTCTTTTTAAAAAAATTACTGCTGCGATGAGTGTGATGACCGGAATGTCGGGCGGCCCATGTGGACTGAGGGGAAGGATCTCACGAGCAGAATACCCTGAGATCCTCCCACTCCCTCCCAGAATGCTGGGAGGTCTAGACATGCCCAATGGCATAAAGATTCAATGACTTTTGAATGGAAAATGGGGTGGGATGGGAATGCTATTTTTTCCTTTACCTCAGGCAGCAAAATACTGGCCAGACATAAAAGATGTGTATGTCATGATTTTATCATGCCAAATCAAATCAAGGGCCTTGGATAGAGTAAACCATGTGTCCCCACTTTAAGGGGCAATGGCCGTATTTGAAATTTTGAGAGAGTGTGGTGCTCTCACAAAATGGCTGCCATGGTGGATGTTGTCACTCATAAACACCCATATCCCAGAAGGCAAATTACCTAAAACTAAGGTAACTTGCCCAAGAACCTGAATACAAGGCAGAGGAGGCCTCGAAAATAGAAGCCATTCTTTTGCACTCACAATTTTCCACTCCAGTACCAACATCACAGAAGGAAAACTGATGAGATTCAGAAACAAGTCACTTGGCCAAGAAAATAAGTACAAAGCAGAGGTGGGGGGGGGTCTGAGCTCCAAATCACATATTTGCCCCCACAAAGCACAACAGAATACCCATTTCAGATGTATGGCCCTGCATGCATACTTGGAAATAAAGATCACACTGGAAGCTGGCACTTACTTTTCCCTTTCCAATTCATCGTTATCATCATCATCATCATCACCTTTATAAACTTTGTTAAAAACAGAAGGCCAGGGTAGGCTAGCTGGCACCAAGCGAAGTGTCTGCAGGCACCACAATGGCGATCCCAGCAGTAGGCTAAAACTAGGAGGTGGTGAATATATCGGGGAACTCCAACCAAAAATTAAAATAGCTACCTGGAAAGTCCACTTTCTAGACTACTTTTCACAATTGCTAAATGCTTGGTTCTGCTTTGGGTTAAAAACCAATGACTCATGATTTTAAATGAGCTTTCTAAAATACCAGCTTTTACTGCCGTGGGCATTGCCTAAACTAGAAATAATACATTGATAAAATGTATTAAAAATAATACATTGATTCCCCCAGGGCCTGAAGTTCAGGTTTTGCTCAAACATTCCTCAGTGCTGCTGCCACCGCCACCGCCACCTCTTCCTCTTCTTCTTAAGATAAACATTCCAGGTCCTCCTGTGAGTAATCTTCCAATAGAGCATGAGAAATAAAACCTTGAGAGCTATTTGTTTAGAGAACAGAAGGCCCCCAATTTGGCAAATGCTTAGATAAACTGGGTGGTTACTTCCAATTTCCAAAATATTGTAATTATGTATATGGAAACCAGATATATTATATCCTGCTCAGGTCCTGAAAAGGAAGTTGCTAACATAATCTGATTAAATAATTAACCCTTTAGATCATTTTTTAACCCCCTTCTTGTTTTTGCACAATTTTATCCTGTTCCAACAGTAACTGCACACACATGGTAAGGGCTCTTTGCGCATAAAAGAACTCCTCCTCTGAATGCTGCTGCAAAGGAAGAACGCAAAGGGGAGGTCCAGAAATGTGGTCATTATGATACCTTGTTGCACAGAAGTATTCCTGGGTCAGGACCAATGGAATGAATCCAGGGAGAACATTATTTACACTGGGTAGCAATTAAGGAAGTGCTTCTAACTCATGTGAGCACAACACTTTTCGTATAACAGGCACATAGTCTCAAAATCTGGGTATCCTGTTTATCCCTCCCTTTTGACATGCATACATGTCCATGCCCAGACAGTGTGGCTGGACATTTTGGGAAAAGGGTGATTTAAGCATGTCTCCCCATCCATCCATCCCTTTCTGCATGACACAAAACAGACATTACTTTAAATGTGTGCCTAGCATGGAGACAGTGTGGTGTAGTGGTTACAGTGTTGGACTGGGACTCGGTAGATCCAGGTTCTAGTTCCCACTCGACCATGGAAGCTCACTGAGTGACTTTGGGCCAGTCACAGACTCTCAGCCCAACCTACCTCACAAGGTTGTTGTTGTGAGGATAACATGGAGAGGAGGAAGATCATGTAAACTGCCTTGGGTTCCTTAGAGGGGAAAATGTAGCATATTAATATACTACTTTTTTTAAAAAAAAATAGCAGCTTTGACTCTTCCCATCCCATTTTCAATATAGAGTAAGCATGGAGCCCCTTGACCCAGACTGGGAACCTAGCATAGGGAATAGGGGTGGGGGGTTAAGGTTGGATTTGATCCTCTGTGCCTACTCTGGTGGAGAGAGAAGATGCTAGACACACATTTAAAGTAATGTCTGTTTTGGCCTTAACTTGCCCAGCGCAAGGTGTGTCAATGCCTCCTGTACTGCCTATTCCCCTTAATGTCCTGGTGTGTTGCCTGTGGCCTGCTGGAGCAGCAATGGAAGGAGAGACGCAAGGCTCAGAGCCCTAAGAGAATGGCTTCACCTGTGCTCACACACCCATCTTTTCTAAGTGTGAGCTTCTTATCAAAGATTCCAGCTCTTTCCAGATGAGCAACTAATGCCTCTCCCCTGCCTCACACACACCTGCATTTAATCCACTGTGCAGTGCCCCTGCAGGTGGCACAAAACCCACGTGACCTCCATCACGAAGAACGTTTCCCGCCATTTTATCTACCACAGTCATCTGAAAACTCTGCTGCGGTATTCATACATACAGAGATAATGACTATGACCAAGCCAACGTAATATGGTAGTGAGTTTATTGGAAGGTAAAGAATAACCAATGTTATTATTAAGAGCAGTATTAAAGAGATGCATTTGATAGCATTTTAATATAAAGCTTAGATTTATTCAGCAGATTACAGATAAATACAGTATATCTCAGTTATGTATACACACACACCAAAAAAGTTCAGTTTTAATTACAAGTGCTGCTGTTCCTAGGATCTGAAGCCCACTGCTAAGCAACAGGTAGCTTTTCTGTACATCTCAGTGGGTCAGTCCTTCTCAATGCTATTAAAAGTTACTTTTTAAAAATATTTAACATCGCCTTCTACGCAGTGTTTCTGTAATTTCTATGTACTATATGCAAATCTACAACCCCAAACCTTTTCCTCAGGGAAGTCTGGGAAGTTCATGTTCTCCCTAGTGACTTCAGGAATGGGACTTTTAAAAAAGAAATCTTACTGTGTACAAGTATTTAAGAAGGGGGTAAGATACAGGATACTATACAGGTGGTAGTATACAGAGGATACTTAGTAGCTTCAGGACTGCAGGAAAGTAGCAGCAACAAAACAAAGTTAAAAGGACTGAACAGTTCTTGAATTAAAAAAAAAAAAAAAAGACAAGTGAACCGGCACAGTTTAACCATCTAATTTCTAAGTGCACTTTGTAAGCCGGTAGAGTTGGTTTTAGGTGTGTCTGATCCCCTGGGCAAAATGCCAGCATTACCCCCAGAATTCTACCATTTCAGTTGTCTTCTCGGTAACCCTGCCTTCCAAGGGGCACCTGTCAACTGAGAGGAGTGTGCTAGGGAAGGAGGAATGATGAGTGTCGGACCTGGAAGGTTCTCTCTCCTGGCCCTCTAAGGCCTTAGCTAGACCAGGCAATATCCAGGGGTGATGTCCGGGATCGTCCCTGTGCATCCACATGATGCACAGGGGATCCTGGGATCAGGGAGGGATCATCCCTCCCTTGCCCCAGGATACAGCCCTACCCTTTGGCCCTGCTTTTTCTGCGGTTTCGGGCTGAGACCGCGGAGCGTGTGGCCCGTTTCTGTGGGTTTACTCACGCGGAGCCAGGAGCGCTGCGCCCATCGGGGGTAGGGTGGGGGGAGCAGGGGAAATCAATTTTTTAAAAAAACAAAACCTCACCGTCAGTTGTTCGAGTGCTCCTGTGCTCCTGTCTCTTTAAAAAAAAAAATGGCAGCCGCGACACCTCTCTTCCTGAGGTCGTTGCGCCTTACATGTAAATGGGGGCGAGATCTCACGTTATTCACAACGCGAGGGCTCCCCTCCTCTCCCCCGGACTTTCAGGTAGGTCTAGCTAAGGCCTAAGTGGCCCCTCTTGAAGCTGGGGGCCCTGGACCAAGGCCTGTCCAGCCCAGACACTGGAACTGGCCATGCTTCCAAATTCTTGCTATCAACCAGGAAAGGAAAGGGAGGGGGGAGAACCCTGCAAAAATCTTCATTACAGGATCACTATTTTATAGTGATGAGATTTATTGCATTTCTGAGTTTGAGTTCCAAGATAGCAGCAACAACAAAAAGTTCTGAGAAGGTTCCTAAAAACCCTGCTTATTTTGTTCGTGTAAAAAAAGTAGCAACACAGAAGAACACTCAAAGGTATCTGTGAACAAACGCAAGAGGGGGGGGAAGAGTCTTTTTCCTTTTTTTAAAAAAAAAGAAAGGGAAACATTTTGAAACATACGTATTTAAACATCTTGCAATGCATATTGGCTCAGGCCTAATTTAGCACACACAAAAATAAATAAATCAGAAAGCAGCCCCATAAATTTTATGGGCCATTATTCACGTGAACAAAAACACACTTGTGGTTGTGGGTGGGCCACTCTCAGGACACTATTTTTAGCCATTT
Organism: Elgaria multicarinata webbii; assembly: GCF_023053635.1. Taxonomy (NCBI): domain Eukaryota; kingdom Metazoa; phylum Chordata; class Lepidosauria; order Squamata; family Anguidae; genus Elgaria; species Elgaria multicarinata. The sequence goes on along the minus strand of NC_086172.1, from coordinate 158,346,457 downwards.
CACCTATTTCTGTACATCCACAAGACAAAAAAGTGTAGCTACAGTACTGTTATATACTTTTTAAGGATGGCCTTTAGTCTTATAGCTTTAGCCCTATTATTGCTAGACTAAACTGAAGTTTTTGGAACACTCCACCCTGTTCATAAAGGATAAAACTGAGACGCTGCTTCTGAGGACTGGATTTCCACTTGAGCCATTTTAAACTGGGTACACTGCAGCCATTTGCGGAGGACAGAAGAGTTGGTGTTCATCTGAACTGATCCCTGTAACATCCTAAGGCTATGGTGGTTCACATTGTTCTGAATAGCTTGCAGGCGGAGCTGGAGTCCAGCAGATAAATGCTGTCAAAATATAAAGATGTTTCACGATTAGTTCTTTCTCTTTTTTAAATTCAGAATGTTTCAACCATAAGCCCTCAAAGCAACTTAACAAACAATGGTTTAAGGCAAGATAAACTTAAAATAAAACAATCCATAGTCCAGCATAATGACATGGAAGGATTTTTAGGGTGGTTGGGTGTTTTTTAAATACATATTATTAGAGTGACTGTATGAAAAGGAGGACAGGGCTCCTGTATCTTTAACAGTTGTATAGAAAAGTGAATTTCAGCAGTGGTTTGTTAACAACTCCAGCAACCCAACTTCTCCAGATTTGGACAACATGAGGATATATGCACAGAGGTTGGGTTATGGAATGTGCTACAACCCACCATGGCTTATTTAAACCAGCATGGGTCTTTTGTATGCATGCAGCACCTGGTGAAATTTCCTCTTCATCCCAACAGTTAAAGCTGCAGGAGCCCTGCCCTCTTGACCAGATGCAAAAGAGGGCAGAGCTCCTGCAACTTTAACTGTTGTGATGAAGAGGAAATTTCACCAGGTGCTGTATGCATACAAATGACACTTGCTGAAATTCCCTTTTCTATAAAACTGTTAAAAATACAGGAGCCCTGTCCTCATTTTCCATATGGCCACCCTACACATTATTGCCAGGCGACTAGTACTGGGTCAAATTGATCATATTTACCTGGCCAATGGGTTGGATCCAGAGTTGCATGGAGCAGAACTCTGCAAACTGGATGATTGCATGGGTGAGAGGCCATTTTCACTGGTCCTCCCCTCTTGCATCCCCTTATGCCCTCCAAAACCTGCTCTAGAGAATCGGGAGGGGGGGTCTCTCGCCAAAACAGTGTGTGAGGTGGTGCATAGTTGTGTACTGTGGTGAACCAGTGCCAGTCCCCACCACTTCCTCCAACATCAAGGCTCTACTGGATTATAGCCCCTTCCACCTATGGAAAAGGTCCTTTCATTCACATCTGGATCCAATCCAGTGTTTATCAGTGAAATCCAGCCACACATATAGACACCAGTCATCAATTAAGGGATGTGTCTGCATGTGCAAACCAGACCTAGAACATCATGGGGGATCAGATGGTTTTGGAGTGGTCAAAAAAGCCAGCGTATTTATTTTTTAAGTAAAAAAGAATGTCAAAAGATCAGAAATGTGTTGAGAACCTACCTTTAGATTGGATTGAATCATTGGCAGCCACATCGGGATGAGCTGATGGAAGAGGGAAAGTCTGTATTAGGTATTTCCATAATGAATCACAATCATGTTACTCTATTACACTTGGTCAGAAGGGCTATGACTAAAGTTCTTAGTCTGAAGAATAAACCATGAACCATGCTGAGAACACTCATTCACAAATGCCACATGCAGCTTTGCAGGGAGCAGAGGCCAAACAGTGTTCTTTCATTGTATTCTAATGGATGCATTTAGACACTTGCCCATTTATCAAAGAACTAAAAGGGAAGTACAAATACTCTTTTAAAATGCCAATGCTTAAAAATTACTCTGAAAAAGGATGTGAATGGTCTAAAAAAGCACTGATAATATTTGTAAATGGTTTTCGACTAAATAAAACACACACCTTATGACTAAATATACCACTGAAATTCCGAATGATGGGTTTCCAGGGTCATGTGAGCAACTGGACTTCTCCTTGCTCTCCTCCCCACTCCAGAGTGCTATGGGGCCACTAATCTGCTCTGGAGGGTGCACAGGGAGCTACAAAGGTAATATATGTTGTTTCCATTCCGCTAGAGGATGGCCAGCATTGGATCCAATCCTATGTGATCATTCTCCGCTTTCTGCTTCACTAACAGCTAGTGCCATAGAATTGTTGTCTTGTGTAGAATCTGCTTTAAACTGTGCCCTGCAGTGCCAACTTGGGCACAATAATTCTCATATATATATGAGAATTATTGTTAACTTCCCAGAGAGCTTTGGCTATTGGGCGGTATAGGAATGAAATTCATCACCATCATCAAAGATTCCTCCATCTATGGCCAAGCATTTGCCCACAAGCTGCTACAAGGTGCAATTTAAAGTGGCCTGTATGTGGTAGCTGTTGTATTCACTATCCATTAGCAATAATATGTCATTAAGATGGGTAATGTCTCTTGCCCCCACCCAGGCCAGATCTACACCAAGCAGGATATAACACTTTGAAAACAGTTTGAAAATGGTATGTGGAATGTGTCCTGGGCCCCAACAGTTGTCACTACCATTGTAAACCATTATAAAGCAGTAGTGTAGATCCTGCCCCAGCCAAAACAACATAATGCAGTTTGTATGTATTATCTATGTGTTGAACCTTGGGCTCAAGGGCCAAATCAGCTCCCACCCCCAGATTTCCCAGATGGTCACACCCCCTTTCCCCGACTGCCAGTTTATTTATTGATACCTCTCTGAAAATACATCTACTAACCGTGGCTGTTTGTGGCATTTGCTAACTCAGATTCTGATTATTTGAACTGTGGAAGAAGCGAAAAGGGCTAGGAGTGCCATTTTGTTTGGTATTTTTAATTATAAGCCACGTCCACGTCAAGCCTGAAGACCTTCTTGATATGTCATTCATGCTCTCTGACATTGTTTCCAGAGTTTGGACATATTGTTCTAAAATGTTCCTTCAAATGGCATCAAGATTCACAATTTTCCAATTAAGTGCCAGAGAGCTCCATGCAAAATCTAATCAGTATTGGCAGCAGGAGATAAAGCACCGTTCAGAGGACGCTATTTTAGTGGCTGGACTGGATGATGTAACATTTGGCTGGTGGGTCCAATCCAAGGTTCACCTTGTGCACCCTGATTAGCAACAGCGTGGTTTAGGGAATCCCAGTGAAGAAATAAAGACTTTACAGAGCACAACCACAATGTGGCATGGGAGGTGACATCCCAATGTTTGCTCTTTTAGTTGGCAAGCAAGCAGAAATTCAAATAGCTGGGATGCTGCCCAAATGTGTGTGTGAGAGTCAAAATTATGGCCCTATAGAGATCAGGGATGGAGAGCCTTTTCCAGCCAAATTTCAAAACAGATAAGGTCTTGGGCTCAACTTTCACCTGTGGGTAGTGGCAAAGGCAGAGTGGGCAGGACCAGATGTGAGTATTACAATTGTAATTCTAGTCAGAAGTAAGCAGGACAAGACTTCTGCATGTCTACTCAGAAGTACGTAGTGACTGGAAATAACAGCAAAAGAAGCTTGAAGCTGGATGGGAACCTGGAGGTGCACCTGGCCCACAGATCAGAAGTCTCCCCATCCCTGCTATAGATCCTCCCTGATCCAATATGAGTGAGTTCGCTACCAACACTGTCCTATTGTAAGAGGCAGTAAAAATAATTCCTATTGGGAAAAGCATGAAGAGTGGAGCCATTGGATTAAAGTCGCAGAGTGGACATCTTCCCACACAGCAGGACTTCCCCTTGCTCTCCTCCTCCATGCAGTCCCCCACATGCCTCCCAAATCTGCTCTGGAAGGTCCCCCAACACTATGGAAGAGATTTGGGGGGCAGGCATAGAGGCTACAGAGGGGGTGGAATCAGTTTTGCCTGCAGGTTCTGTTCCATAAACAGACGGCCAGTCTTGGGACAGATCTACACCAAGCAGGATATAACACCATGAAAGTGGTATGAAAGTGGTATACAAGAGGCAGGAGCCACACCAAGCAGGATATAGCATTATGAAAGCAGTATGAAAACAGTATATGGTATGTGTTAATGGGCCCCAACAGTTGTCAGTGCACTTCAATACCACTATAAAGCAGCAGTGTGGCTACTGCCTCTTTTAGCTTTTATACCGCTTTCATGTAGATCTGGCCTTGGATAAAACCCATTGCTGAAGAATGAAGATATGCCCAATTGCTGAGTTTGTTCTCCTGCTTAATGGGGGAGGAGGTGACATCTACATATATATTTTATAGGGGATGCTGGGTGGGGGGAGATTACTGATGAGTGTTGGATCCACTATCAACAGATGTTAGCCATGATAGCTAAATGTACCCTTCAGACGCCAGATAGAAATAATAAGGTAAGGTCATCAGCTCTATCCCCTTTCTGTGAAAACCCAGATTTAGCCAAAAGACTGGAGTAGCTGGACCTTTGTCTGATCCAGAAAGGCAGTTCTTAGGCTCACAAATTATATCTTTGTGAGCATTATCTTTGGCCTGTTTCTGATCATGTAACAGTTGGAGCATACATACCGACTTTTGAGAGGCATCACACAAGTGCTTTCATGCAGGAATGTTATTTAAAGATGAGTCATGTGGCGCTGTGTCTGTGAAGGCCCTAACAGAGATCTAGGACCTCATTTGTGGCTGTATCTGTGAAATGTGCCCATTTAATGTTTCTACACGGATCACTTGCTCCTAGGGTTACTTTAAAAAGCATATCTGTGAGCAAACGGCTGGCCTTGGCCATTAGAAAATTGTACCATGACATAGGCATGCCTGTACCCACAAGGCGTGGAGCAGTACCTTTTCTTCTTGTCATCCAGATGACCACCGCTCTTTTGTTCCAAGCAAGCCACATTTTTCCAACTAACTTATCCTGTGCTTACAATTTGGCAGTATGGTTCAAAACAGGAAGCCAAAGACAATCATGCCCTTTTGGATTCCTCTATGACCATCCTACATATCACCATGCTGCATATTCCCCAAAATGGGAAGTAGCACATCGCAATCTTGTTCTTGCTAGGGGGAGATCAGAATAGAGGTGTAATTAAGAAGATGCAAAGAAGCTGTTTAGGCCTTTCTAGAACCCCAAGATTTTCATGCTCAGCCTGGCTGAACGTTCTGCCTGCATTGCGAGAGCGATTTCCAATGTAGAGCTCAAAAAAGAAGAAGTGTTCATTGGTTGGCAACAAATTCTTTGCATTGCATAATACACACACACTTTTCGGAGGGAATGGCTAGAATGAACTACACAAAAATGATTGTTTATACTTTCCTCTTGTCCCTTTGCTCCTACTTTACTAAGAACGACATCCTTTTTGGACAGGGATATAGCCAAGTTATATAAAAGCGTCTCTGAAAGCTGTTTTACCAGCTGCATCCAATTATAAGAGCGATCTTTTCTCCTATTACTTGAAGGTTATGGGTGAAGAATTTTTTTCCTGTCTCCCAGACAGGAACAATTCCTATCCTATTGACTTCTGCATTCAACTTTTTGCACTGCATCAAATGCCACTCTAGAGTCTCCCCCAAATCTTCAAGAGCTGTTTGTTGGGGGGGGCAGCAGAAAGGGAGGGAGCTGGAAGGCCAGCGGGCCCACATGAAATGCCACGCACAGGCCTTTGGATTTCAGCCACCATTAGAAACATCTACATATTCTCAATAGGGAACTGGCCTACCTTGACAAAAATAGTTGAATTACATTCCTGCAAAGCTTCCATTAAGCTGATCACATGGAGGCACACCATTTCAACCATCTGGGGGAAAAATACAGTGAAATAAAATAAACACCCAGTACAACTTGGTCATGAATACAAAACCTAGTATCTGATAAATTAACATCAATTCATTAGTATGGCAGTTAATGAGAGCAATATATAACCACTAATGTATCAGATTAAATATCTAACAAACAAATGGGAAACGAAGTTTACCTTCAATTATAACTGTGCCTACCTGTAAAATATTTTCAGTAGTGATACCCTTGAATTTCATAATTAGTTGGCATATTGCTTGAAATTCATGCATTCATAATGCTCACCTTTGTAGCAAGCTTAGATCGCTGTCTTACAAATTAGTTATTAATTTCAGAATCGATTGTGAGCTTCAGAACATGGGCAAACTACATGTAAATTAAGGCAGGAACTGAGTTGGTTGGTTTAACCATTTTCTTTCAGAAGGAAATGTGATGATGTCACTTTAACCCTTTAAAGAAAGGTTGGCATTCGAACTCTTTCCACAAACCAATCATATTCGAAGAAACAGCTACATAGGTTGTATACACCTCCACCTCTCTTTCCTCCATATACCAATTGGTGATGGCATGTAAACATTACAGAGAAAGGCCACATGGAAACACCTAATCAGGAAGAGGTACATAATGTGGTGATGCATGACATTGTAACACATTTTAAGATTCCAAATGATAGTTCCCAAGACGCAGTTTGATATTGTACACGCACAAATTCATGTAGACAGAATGAGATCTTGAATTAAAGAAGAATTTTCATCAAAGATTACATGGGTGAATTCATTACTTTCTGAGGAAATAATGAATTCATTTGGGATAAGTTTGCCCATCACTAATGTTAACTAGTTTTAAGTCTCACAAGTGCAGCCAACAGTTACCTAGCCCTTGTAAATCCTTCTCAATGCCCCATCTTGGCCAGCTGCCATTCACTGCAGAAGCAGAAGTTTTAAAAATTATCTTACTATCTAGATCCTATTTATTCCCTACCCAACTGAAGCAATTTACCACTCCGAATTGGCAATAAGCTACAAATATATAATTCTTCAGGTTTCCCTCAAAGCAAAAAATTTGGCACAGAAAAATGTTCAGGTAATAGACGAGAGACAGGCTCTGGTGCTATTGAAAAGTATAAACATTTTAATGGTTCTTTTTGTATCAAAAATACCATTAAAGATTTTATACTTTTCAATAGCACCAGAGCCTGTCTCTCGTCTATCACCTGTTCAGTGGTGCTTTTCCCCTCAACTATACGACAGAAAAATGTTCCCCAGCTTTGGGGTCATAAAATTCATTTGACGTTTTCTGCAATGTACCAGTACAGGTAACCAATATCTTGTAACAGAAAGGTCTTTGGATTCCCAATTATATTTCCAACAAAATCAGCACATTTTTGTAGGCTGCTTCAGCATTATTTGGAAGGACCAGTTGATTATGTTTCAAAACATCTCAGTGAAATGCAATAGTATTACAATACATTTTATAGAAGGATTTTCCAATTCATGGAGTTGCCAATTCATGGAGTGCTTAGAAGCCACAAAAACATTAATTGTTAGAACAGGGTTTAAGCCTCAGACACTATTCATCCAATGCCTTTGGGGAAGTTGTCATGGTTTGTTTTGATGGGTGATTGCTTCTGGAGTGAAGGGAAAGTGACTCCTAGGTACTGGAAGAAGAAGGAACGCATCCACCTGTAAAACTAAATGGGGCACACACTTTCCACTGCTGCCAGTCCCAATTAGTTAATTAATATCCTGCCTTTCCACCCAAAAATGGTGCTCAAGGAGGCTAACAATAAAAAATAGATTAAAAACAAAACATGAATTAATACATAACATAAAAACAGACGGATTAAAAACACAACGATAACAAAAAAAAAATAGCACCCAACCAAGTCTTTACAAGCTCTTATCAATCTGCCTGCTCTACCTTGTGATATTATAAATGTGATAAGAGCAATCAGTTGCTTTGTTTGGATAAGCGATAGTGCATACTTCACCAGCACAATAGTATAAAAGTACAAGCAGGGCCTGGTGCAAGGATTTGCGGTGAGTGGAGAAAGTGGAGCAAGAGGAAGAGAGGAGACTACCCACCCCTTATGTCTTCCACTTCCCCCAACAATGCCCCCAGTAGGTCTGTCTAGGAACGTGCTCCACAACGGTGGTTTGCATAGGAACCCAGAGGTCAGTCCTCCCACGGCACCCCCCACAAAGTCACCCAGGATCACCTAAGGTTGAGCAGGTTTACAGGTCATAGCAGTAGCAGATCTTCTTTTGAGCCAACAACATGGAGTTCTCTTTCAGTGCCACTGAAATCCTTGATCAAGGGAAATTCTGGGCCATGTAGGACTGTGATTACAGCACCAGCTGGTCCTTCTGTGCACACTAACTGGCCTGTGCCCCTTACATAACACTTCCATCCTCCCCAGCAAGACTTGATGCTTGCACTTGCTCACTAACCTCTCCTGCCTAAGATGAGTCTTGTGACCAAAGGAAATATACATGCCAGTTTGGGGCATTTCAGAGGGTGGGCTCTCAATTGCCCCGAACATAATTTTTGCAAGTCGAGGGTGCTTCTACCCTTGGTAGAGACTTACGATTGCCCAGATAAACTCCCATAACCTTGCATAGGAAGCTGCCTTACACATTCAAACCATTAGTCACTCTGGATGGCTGTAGTCTACCCTGGCAGTGGCTCTCCAGGGTTTCAAGCTGGGGTATTTCCCAGTCTGATCTGGAGATGCCAGGATTTGAACTGGGACCTCTATGCAGAGCATGTGCTCTACCGTTGGGCTACCCACCCACCCTGCTCCAAGTGGGTGAATGCACAGCCCCACGATCTTTGTTTTAAAAATGTACATGATCTAAGCTTTGGATTTGGTTAGATCGCTACTAGCTCTCAGCACTGCATCTGACTCACCACCTTGTTATGTGCCATCAGCTGGAGGATGCTCGGGGTCACGCGGCTCCAAAATTCCAGAGCTGTGAGGATGGCTGTGAAGCTAAACTCATTCTGGTTCTGGACCGTGGGAGCGACTGCCGCTTGCTCGCAATATACTGTCCACAGCTGGGCAAATATAAAGGCATGGAAGAGGGAACACATGTGCAAGACAGATGTCTGCAGGCAGAGGAAGACAAAAAATGAAAAGTATTGTTGTTCTTCAAGCAATGTATTATGGGATGCGTACGTGGGAGGAGAGGAGGGGGAAGTCTGTTCAAGCAATATTGGACTTCATGCGGTGTTATCAAAACTGGGTCAATTTAGGTATCATCGGAATTGCCATCTTGCAATCCATTCACCAGATGCCGCCTTTAGATCTCAGTAAAACAGACAAGGGTCTGCCTGCCTATTCCCTCCATGGAACTGCAACTTTCTCACATCAGTAGGAGGGAGGGAGGGGTAGTGGGTGGCATGAGCTACAGCTGCCTTATCTCAGGCAGCAGCAGGACAGTTAATAAAAGACCATCTGGTGTCCAGGTAGGTTGCCAGGTGTGTATCATGTGGAAGTATCATGGTACCAAATGTGATAATGCCAAAATAGTGAAAAAGTGTTCTCTTAAACCAAAATCAATCCGAAAAACAAAAGGGTTTAAGGAAACTAATATAAGACAGCATAAAACAATATTCTTAAATACAAATGGAGCTCTACATACTGAATGGAATCATGTATCCATAGAATATATATATTATATTAATTAATTCTTGAACAAATGTATATGCTTTAAAAGTACAACATAAAATTACCCCAAATGCGTTTCGACCCACATGGTCTTCATCAGTGGGAAAAGATTAAACATGTTTTTTAAAAAAGTTATTGCCCCAAATTCAGGACTTCCAATAGGACCAAAAATATTGGCTCCTATAAATCTCCTATGCATCTATCTCAGATACGCCTGAAAGAGCAGGGGGACTGAACATTCCCTCCTGTCATTACGAAACATGACTCTCAAGTTGTATCCGTAGCAGAAATTAAATCCTTAGTTGATGCAGGCTTATACAGCACTGTTTTCAAAAATGTATGCACGGTCCTATTGGAAGTCCTGAATTTGGACCAAATGTGATAACCCTGCAGATGTATATTAAAGAAGACCTTGAAAAAGACACTGAGGCCACTCTCCCAGCTAGAAGACCAGTAAGCAAAGATAAGTAATGGTTGAGAGGACCAGCAGATCATAGAATCATAGAATAGCAGAGTTGGAAGGGGCCTACAAGGCCATCGAGTCCAACCCCCTGCTCAATGCTGGGGACCTGTTTCCCCCTTCCTTTCATTGCAGTGCTCAGCTGGCTGTGGCTGCAGAGCCAAAGGGGAAGATTGAGCTGGCTTTAGCCACTGGCTAGTTGCCTCCAAGCAAGGAGCTGTACAGCAATTGCAACTTCTTCTCAGATTCGCTGCCAAGAGGGGCAAGAGCTCTGACAATTATCTTAATTATCCAGCCTTAATTACCAATACATCATACAGTCACCACACTACTGCAGAGTTCTTTTTACCTTGGACTGCTCTGGAAACCCAATCAGGATCACAATGAGGTGATCGGCAACATGAGAACCTGCGTCCAGCGGAATGGGCATACACGCCGAAGGGGAATTTGGACAGACAACGTTATGTGTGAGCGACCCCAACAAGAGCCAGGAGAGCAATCGGATATGAGAGACGCATTCGATGAATTCTTTGGGCCTGTTGAAAAAGAACATGTTGGGTTTTAATAGTTTATTCTCTCAAAGGCTTGCCCTCTATTATTATTATTATTAGTAGTAGTAGTAGTAGTAGTAGTTAGTAAATGGATGCATTACATAGACAAAGTGCACACAAAAATGCCCTCGTAGATGATCCATTTGTTTCGAACAGTAACATTCACTTAGTATACAAATACTAGGGATGTGCTCCGCTTCTCCTCGAACCGGAGAAGCAGGAGCAGAGTGGGGGGCTTCGCCTACCCTTAAGGCGGAGGCAAAGAGGATTGGGGGACCCGCGGAGTGGATCGAGATGAAGGCGGATCCTTCGCCTCGATCCGGAGCTCCGCCAAAAAGCTAAGTGGGGTTTACTTGGCCCTGCCGCTGTCGCTGCCACCCATGCGGCGACGGCGGCAGGGCCAGGTAAACCCCCCCTCCTCTTCCTTACCTGCGTCTGCTCGGGCTCAGTTGAAGCAGCTGCGGGACCGCAGACAGACTCAGGTAAGGGAGAGGAGGGAGGAGGGGTTTACTGCCCTGCCGCCGCCACCGCCCTTGCAGTGATGGCGGCAGAGCCAGATAAGGGACCAAAGGGGAGGGGGAATCTTACCTGAGTCCGTCGTGGCCCATCCCAGCTTCACTAGAGCCCGCGGCACAACCAGGAAGTGTAGGCCATGGCGGATACAGGTAAGGGGGAGGAAGGAGGGGGCCTTACCTGATGCCACTCCCCGCCACTGCGGAGCTCCAATTCGGAGCCGGAGCTCTGCAGCGGAGCAGAGTGGCCCCCAGGCGGATCGAGGCGAATTGAGTGGAGTGGCCCCCAGGTGGATCGAGGCGGGCCGATCCGCAATTTGCGGATCGGCCGTGAAGAGGATCGGAGGGTCCGTGCACACCCCTAATAAATACTTTGTTGCACATTCAGATGTCTTTCCTCAAGGTATTGCGTTTGTTGAAGAGATATGCTATTTCCTTACAAATCAATAGGGCTGTGCACCGCCTTGGATCCGAACCACAAATCCAAAGTGGATCAGGGTGATTTGGACCCTTTCAACCGGATCCAAGGAGGTTTGGGCAAAGGCCGAGGCAGCCCAAAGCCGAAGCCAATTGGCTCCGAAGCTTCGGGCCGCCTCGCCATGCGGCCAACTTCCAGGCTTATACATCGTTGACAGTGGAAGCCGCCAGACACAAGAGCAGTGGGGGTGGACGGCAGAGCAGGTAAGCCCCCCTTCACCTTCAGAAACTGGGCCTACCAAAATACATCCACACCAACATCCAGAAAGCAGTCATACTTCAAACATGCTCAATTGTCTGGAAATTCCTGAATCAGTAAAAGACAGCATGACATGGCAAAGCCCGTCATGTCTGTCTAGAAAAACCACCACGAGCAAGAAGAAATAATAATAATAATAATAATAATAATAATAATAATAATAATAATAATTTCTTAATCTTTCCAGGAATGTCTTAAGTTGCAAATGTTAAGAACTCCCATTGGCTAGTACCTGTGACTTTATTAGTGATAAACAACGCAACTTCCCCCAACTCCTCATCATTTAGTAATCTAGTCAATGTTCTTTTTAATTATTCTGTTCCTGACCAATACTTTCTTACCCCTGTTGCATTGCAGATGGTGGATGATATAGCCAAGGCAAGTAACGAACCACCGCTTTGTTATCCCTGTGGTTGCCACGTGAGATTTCCATCGCAGCAATCTGAGCTAAGCCAACCTTGAGATGCCCACCAAAGGTGTCCTCGTGCAGTGGCTGGGAACATGTTTTCATATGACTCTGTGATGTAAGGATATTCAGCACATTAAAAGGAATACACTTGGATATCAAAGGGACAATGGTATTATTTAATTCACATGAAAACACTGCATTCACTTACACTGAAGAGTTAATGTCTCCAAAACAAAAGTTCAATAACAAAAAATAAAGATACATCAGCAGAAGCAGCATAACCAACCTGAGTGATTAAAACCACCAGAATTAACAAAAGCCATTCATTTAAATCGGCCTAGATGATGTGCTGGAAAACCTACCTAGAAAACCACATACCAAGGTCTTTGCCTAGTGCTGAAAATGCATTAAGCTGAGCCTCCCTGGGGAGGGCATTCCATATGTGGGGTGGCACAACCAAGAAGGCCTTTCTCACCTGTCACCATCTCCCTGCCTTCAGAAATAAAAATAAATCCCTAATTGAGGTGACAGTATACACATTGGGAATTTGGAAATAAGGGTAAAGCGAATAACAGCTGAAACTCCACAGCTAACCACCACTAATGAGCACATGCCATGGGAAAAAAGATAAGGCCAATCTTAAAATCTCATAGATGATCCACCCCAAAACATCTTAATAGTTTTCCAAGGAGGATTTACTATGTAAAACAGATGCAAACGTCCAATTACATAGTTGAAGCAGGAAGCATAACAATCATAAAAGGTTAGTAATTGTTATGCTTCTTGGTTTAACTATGTAACTTACTGTTTATATATTTTATGTTTGTAAGTATTGTTGCAACTAGGACTTCGTGCTTACCTTGCTGATTTCCTGTTTCAATTCAGCATTACATTACTACAATATATGCAATTGGTGTTACATGTCTCAATTTTGTTTATAAGTATTGTTGCAACTACTGAGTCTCATTTCTGATTTGTGATTTTTTTAGTTCACGTTATATTACATCGTGTTAGTTTATCCCCTTCGCCTTTGGTGTTCATTCGTATTCTGTGCAGTTGTGTGCTTTTTCGGATTTGTTCCTGTTGGTTACGTTCAACTTCTGCCTCTGGTTGCGCTTTGGAGTATCCCATCTGACACGAGCACTAATGTAAATTATGCTGTGCTAGCAAAAGCCAACACCAATAGCATTTCCTGGCATGATGGGCATTCGGGGAAAGCTCGCCGCACCAGCAGTCACTATTGCCATTGCACCTGAGGTTGCTGATGGTAACACAAAATAATTTATGCTAGTGTCTGTGTCACACAGGATACTGCCCTGTATTCTTATTTTTCCCAAGGCTATCGAAAAGGGACAATCAAGTAAGGTTGACTTAGGCCCTTTCTACACCATACCGGTGTTAGAGGGGGGGAGGGGGGAGGATCTCGCAATATCAATTTTTGTGAACCGCCCAGAGCGCTTCGGCCATTGGGGGTACAGAAATGCAATAAATAAATAAATAAATAAATAAATAATCATGAGATTCTCCCTTTAGTCCACATGGGGAGGGGCAACATCCTAGGAGGAAGGAGGTGTCACGCCCATTTATTTATTTTTTAAAGATGAGCGCACGTGCACTTCAACTAAACATAAGTGGGGTTTAAAAAAACCTGACCCCGCTCCCCACCCCACCCCCGATTCCTCCCGGCCCAGTTCCTTCCCACTACTGATCCCCGCAACTCAGGGGAGGGAAGAATCTGGGACGGGCGGCCACTCCTCCCATGGTCAGGGATTATTTATCCCTGGGAAAACCCGTTCTCATCCCTCTTTCCTCCCAGTAGTCCCTGTGTCTCATTTGAATGCACAGGGACTCGGCCGTGACCAGCCTGGATTTTCGGGCTGGTGTAGAAACAGCCTTAGAGACAACTAGAACTTTTTGATAACCTAGATTGGAAGAGTGGTATTCACCAAGCTGAAGCATCCTCAGCCACCACACTAGAAAACGAAAGCCTACCTGGAGGGTAGGGTGGCTGGTAGAAGGAATGGTGGCTACACTTAACAAACACAGAGCACAAACCTACTGAATCAAGGCAAGAGGCATGAGACTGGGGCTCTACTTCTGGCATGCAGCCCCTGGAAGGGTTGCCCAAAAGGAATGGGGGCCTTAGGCTGAAAGAGCTTCCCACCCATCTCTATATCTTCAATAGACAACAGTACTATACATGCCCTGGCTATTTTTATGAGATGGCCAAAAATGTACACCAAACTGGAACTATGAGACTTGTTTTGCTCACAGAGGACCATGCATGGGGGCCACATGGCAAACTCCTTTTAAAACCATGGGGATATGGGGACCTGCTGTCCAAAAGGTGGTGGTAGTGGGAATCTAAAATTCCACTGGGTTACATGAACCTTAGCAGCTCTTTGGAAACTGGCCGATATTTCCTACCCTGTGTTTCCCATATAATACAATTCTTTCATTCAACCTTATTGTGGGAAGCTACTTTTTGTAACCTTTCCATACAACATGATACCGGCCTTGAAAAACAATCTCTTTCCTGGAGGTTCTCCCCAATCTATGGCCGGCCACAATGCAGAACTCCACAGTGATGCAATAAATAAAACCGTTTGAGTTGATGCATCCAACCGCTATACTCACCTTTAATTTAGTCAAAGTATGCATATCAGCAATGAAATCCAAAACTTCCCCGATATACTGCCGCATGCATTCCATTGCTGCAGTTCCACACTGAAACGTGGAAGGACAATGGGACAACTTTAATGACTTCCCAAGGCACGATAACAAAAGGACAATTCCCTCCCCACCTCTCCCAAAACTGAATCCTACCCGCTGGCTCAAAGTCATTGAATGACCTTCATGGCTGAGTGGGGACTAGAAGCCAGATCTCCAGAGTCCTAGTCCAACACTTTAATCACTACACCATAGTAGCTCTAAGGAGATACAGATCTTCCCATCCTACTTTATATCAGACGTCCCCAACCTTCTTGAGAATGTGAGAAACTACTATGGACGCTAGCACAAAATGCCTAATCAGTGGATCACTTTGGCGTCTATCCGTCACATCTTTGGATCTTAGGCTACGTCTTATTGAGCAAAACCTTTTGTTTAAACATCGCAACATCTCTTTAACAAGGGTTTGTCTAATTCAGTTAATTGCTGGTGGTGCAATACAGCTAATGCGTCTTTTAAACATATGTTTTTGCAATGTCCTGTAGTTGCTTCTTTTGGACGGAGGTTATTACTCAGTCAAATTGTGGACTGGAACATTCTTTTAAATTATTTACTTCCTTCATGGAAATTAACAAATGGTCACAGTAAATGGATTCTCTACACCTTTTGAACAGCTAAAAGACTGATATTACAACATTGGAAGGATAAACACTTACCTCCTATAATGCAATGGATTGAGGACCTCGCAACACTTTTAATATTCGAATGGGTGGCATATAGATGCCACATTCAAATGGATACTTATGTGGATATTTGGTCTGTTTTTGTTGAAGCCTCTGTATAATTCTCAGAAAGTTGCATGCATTTCACATGTATTCATTGCTATGGATATACACAAATCCATGTACATATATTAAAAAAAATGGGGTGGGGCAGTGAAAATGGTTTTGTGGGTGCTACATTGGGGACCCCTTCATGGGTGCCATTGGAGGTGCCCATGGCCTCTGCGCTGGGAACCCTTGCTTTACATATCACCAGTGACTCTCTATCATCATAGTGTACCTAGGCTGCATGCAATGGGGAAAGTTTCATTAAATGACCTCAAGGAAGACAACATCTCCAAACTTCAGTTCCCTATCTGTAGAAAGCGGTTACAGAACAGATCAGTGAGATAAGGACTGTAAAGCATTTAGGATATTGTCAATTGATTAATCTCTATCCAAAATATTGCACCTCAGGGGCAATTCACAGATGAGTTCTAGTACTGTCACCTCACTGATTGCAGTAGGTCAAATACAGCACTGTAAGTGGATGTGAATTTTCTTTCTTATAGCCTAATACCAAGCAGCTACCAATAGTTTTAAGTATGCATGTGTATGGGTGCAGGGAAATTAGAACGTGCCTTCTCAATACTGCAACAAGATCTTCAGCCTTGACACCCTTCTCAACCTAAGATAATCAGCTTATAGGGAAAACAAATTACCCCTATTTGACAAGGGATGGGTTGAATCCACAAACTCAGACAGTTTCCATAGAGTTTTAGTTGCTGAAATTTGGAGGGGGAGGGGAAGAAGGGAAAAGCTGCTCAAATTTTGTATTTTGGCAGCTGACCCCAATGCTTCTCATTTCGCTGTGTTAATATAAAATCTACGTGGTGGTGAACTACATCACCTTCTGTCTTCTCCACTGTTATGCCTGTCAGTTCACTTGACAGGACAACAAACAGTAGGGGGGAAATAAGGTCACGGAGAGCCCTGCCAAGAGTGTCCTCCAACTTCCAATGAGTTTTTGGACGAAAGATTCCACACACCGCTTCTTTCAAACTGAGTGATGGAGTGATAAAGGGCATGGGTGCATTGGGTGCATTGGCCTCTTGAATACTAATAGGTGTCTCTGAAGCCAGGTTTTTTTTTCCGCCCCTTCTTTTGACTCAGTTTCTCCCCACAATGCAAATAGGAAAATTCTCACCTCTGTGTTTTTTCTTCTTCTTTCCTTTCTTAAGCTACTGGACTCTCCATTTTATCACCCTAACTCAAAGTACCAATAAATATTTCACCTGGGCAATTATGCTGATTGTTAGTATTATTTAAGCTTGGAATGCTTGGGGTTTCTTTTCTCCTCCCTCCCCTCCTCCCCGTGAAAGATAGAAGGCAGGTACTGCTTGGCATGTGAGGTTTCAGTGTAATCTAATGCAACTCCATAGGATTCTGCCGTGATTAGCAGACATGTGATGGCCACCATTCTATCCCTAAAATGCATCTCACACACAGAGACTAACAGATTTATCATGGCATAAGCTTTCCACATCATCAGATGAAGACCCCCTACAGATAGACAGCCTAATCCATAATTCTACTTAGTTAGCTACTTTTGTCATATTGATAACACGCAGGCTGACATGATAAACCAATAATTTGTTAAGGCATTTAGATTCCCACCTTTCCATGTGCCTTTTTTCAGGCAAAAACTACGTGTTACACATGGCTGCTGCCAAAAGTAATGCCTGTGCATCATCTGCTCGCCTACCTCCCAGGAACATTAGGTAATGCAAAAAGGGTGACATGATGTAGTGTGTCATCAATACGGTAGAAGTTTTGCTAATCCTGTGTAAGCCGATGAAGTGGAGCAGGAAAACTCACGACGCTGTGATTTCACACCATGCACATGTATCATAATCCTGTGCATGTTCACTCAAAAGTAACTCCCACTATATTCAGTGAGACGTAATCCCAGGCAAGTGTGCACAGGAGTGCATCCTAAACATTGCTGGGGAAAGAGGAGGAACAGACATGGAGCTGCTGCTTTTGGCAGGGCATATGGGACAGCTATAACTTTTCCCAGCCTCAGAATGGAGCATAGTTAACTATAATCCACCTTATGTGAGTTCTGGGAAACATGAATGGAATTGGAAATAAAGGGATGTCTTATTTTAAAATCGTTATTTGTCATGTTTAGCTGGCAGTCGTCTTCCGAGAAATAGGTGAGGTTAAAAACTGAAGTAAGTAAATATCTATAAAATACGTATTCATTTGTTTTGGAAGGGCTTATCTAGACCACTAGTCAAAGCACACACACACACACCTTAACCTTTGTAGGACAGTGTTGCAAGTGGCCACATTTTGCACTGGGTGCCACAACCTTGCCTAGGGGAGGTTCATGTTCACCCTTTCTTAAAAGCGGAAGGAAAAGCTGCAAGCCAGCCTTCTCCAACATGGTGCCCTCTGGATGTCTTGGATCACAACTCCCATCATCCCCAGCCAGTATGGCCATGCCAGCTAGCGATGGTGGAAGTTGTACACCAACAAATCCAGTGGGAGCCAGGTTGGGAAAGGCTGCTGTAGGCTGTGAACCTCACGTGACTGCTGCGGTAAGAACATCTGGCACTGTAACAATTGAATAGAAAGGCACACAGAGAGAAGAATTGTTCGAGAAAACTGGAGAGTAAAAAGCAGTGGCCTTTGTGTTGATACTTACTCCGGGGATCGAAGCAATCATCTGCTTGTGCAAGATCATTGATTCAGCTAGTTTTGTTCCAGCATCTGCACAAACAAACTAATGAGAAATAAAAGATTAGCCAATTTTGTGGGGTGAGGTTAGGGTTCGAAGGAGTGGCCGAGGGAGATGCAACAACTTGCATGATTTTATTAAACCAAGTTTCTTCTTCCTCAGATATGTGGCAATTTTGCTGGACCTAAATGAGATGTTTTCTACTGTTGCCATTATCCACAAATGCAACAAAAAGGAGATAACCTTAACCTAACACAATATAAATGAAAGCAAGGAAGTTAAGGAAACAGGTTTTAAAAATGCAATTTTATGAACTAAAATATAATGTTAAAAGTAACACACACACTGAGCATTTCACATGTACAATAATACAACAAAACAATCAAACTGCTAGACAGAAAATGCTCAGTAGACTTAATCAATTTGGCCAGACGCGTTTGTGAGCAGTGGCTGTTTAGAACACCTTCTTATGGGCTTCCTTTGAATATTTGGAATTATACCGTATATTGTGCGAAGTGACATCTGATTATCTATATTGTTTGGAACTTTTAAGTCAGTCCTGAGAAAAATTAGCCCACAGTACTAATCAGCTTGGCACACTGGCCATTGAGGAAGACCAAGGGCCTTGTTAGACCCAGCCGGATAAGCCGGCAGGGAGGCGGGGCAACGGCGCACTAACTTTAGCGCGCGCCGCCCTGCCTCCTAGACGCACGACGCGCAGGGACTGCGGAAGCCCTGCAGCGTCGGCCATTTTTTGTTGTTGTTAAAGGGGCCACGTGCGCTCCGAAGACTCCGGAGAAGGTAGGTGGTTTTTTTTTAAATTAAGCCCCCCACCCTTTTTTAATTAAGCCCCCTGCCCCCTGCCCACTCTTTCCCCACCCTCCCTTCCCATCCCCGTCTCCTGTGTCGCCCTCCGCCATCCCTCCCCATCTCTTGTGTCACCCTCCGCCATCCCTCCCCGTCCCGTGTCGCCCTCCGCCATCCCTCCCCGTCCCATGTCGCCCTCCGCCATCCCTCCCCGTCCCGTGTCGCCCTCCGCCATTCCCCTCTCCTGCTGGTCCAGCCTTCCCCCCATGGGATCCCCCCCGGCCCGATGGGCACAGCGGTTGTATGAGCGCTGTGCCCAGTCCATGGCTTTTCCCGGCTATTTGCGAGTAAGCGAGTAGCCGCAAAAAGCCACGGACCTTGCTAGACGTTCCGCAAAAAGCCACAGACCTTGCTAGACGTTCCTCAGGCCGGGGCTGCGGAAAACGCGCGCCATAAGCGACTTCACTTATGGCGCGTTAGGGGAGGCTTCAGCGCGGCCTGACCCCAGATTCCCCTGTGCGTCATCTGGACACACAGCAGGGAAACCGGGCCTCACAGCGCGCTAAGGCCTCGTCTAGCAAGGCCCCAAGAATCGAAATGTGTCTGGCCAAATTGATTAAGTCTACTGAGCATTTTCTGTCTAGCAGTTTGATTGTTTTGTTGTATTATTCTACATGTGAAATGCTCTGTGTATGTTACTTTTAACATCATATTTTAGTTCATAAAATTGCATTTTTAACCTGTGCCATTATCCACAAGTCAATGAATCAAATTCTTCTCCTTTTGGTAAAAGCACTTTACAATATAGAAATTAAGATGTGTATTCTCCACCCCCCAAGTTCCCTGCGGGAGCAAGTGAAAAGTCAAAGAATTTTTTTAAATCAAAGCTCATTACACAGCATGCAATCCTGGTGTTGTTGTGTTAATTAGAGTTCCAATGGACTCAATGCAGGCTTTCTTTCCAGAGCAAAACATTTACCCTCCTTGGGAAAGTATTCTCGTATTTCTCTAGGAGTGAGAATCCTTTCGACTGTTCTATACACCAACTGTTGTTTTTAAATTATACAATGGGAGGTGTCTGGTATGTGTGTGTGGTGGGGGCACCAACTTTGGACTGTGACCCTATCCACTGCTGACATGTGCCCACAACATCCTTGTCCAGAGCCAATGTGGACCTCAGTTCAAGAAATGTCCCCCACCACTGTAATAGATGATGAAAATATAGTCAATATGTTAAACTAACCTGTCTCAATCAAGAAAGAGAGATCTATTACTGGTTCTACTTATGGTTCTCTCTTACACAGAACCTACATGAGGCACCTGGCATTCAAGGGTCTATGTGTGGGGCTGATGCAATATATGTGGGTACCACTTAGCAGATGATCAAAGTGGTTTCCTCCGATAGTATTGATCACCAACTAAGCAAAAGGGAAAGAGGGCACACAGGGCTCACTCAGGGTAGTCTCTGCCTTTCCCATTATGAGCACTTATATATCTAATAACCCTGATCATCTGTCAGGTATGCTTTAAGGTGGATTCCTGCATTGAGCAGGGGGTTGGACTCGATAGCCTTAGAGGCCCCTTCCAACTCTAATATTCTATGGTTCTAAGAAAAAGAAGGGTGTAAGTGTACCTCATGGGTTATGTGGTAAGGGCAACCATAAAAGAAATTGTAGTAGACTGTTAAAACAACCCTGCCACTGTAAAAAAAATTGGAGTAATAAAGATGCATGGAGTTTGCTACTGATGATATTATGATGGAGGAGAATGAAGATATTTGTGGTGGTGATGGCAAACCCCTACCAGTGAGTACCACTGTTTCATCAGTGGAAAAACAGCAAGGCCTTGTCATTCAAAGTGGTCATTACTTCTGCACAACAGGTACCAAGATGTATTCCAAACTCAGGGATAGACTGGAAGCAGGATACTAAGTGGGAGTCAAAGATTTATGGCCATTGAAATTCTTAACGCGTGCATGCATGCACTTCCGGACAGGCACACATATGCTCCTTTTGTGCATCTTGATAATCAGCCACATGCTAGTCATTCCATTAAACCGAATGGGTTTTGAGATAATTTCAACGTGAACAACAGCCATGCATCTGCAACGACCAATCATCATCTCCTGCTTATCTGATCTTTCCTGACATTAATTGTTTTCATAATACTATCTGTGTCTCTCCAGGAAGTGGAGTGGGTTTCTGCCTGACATCATGAGGAAAAGGCTGAATAAGCTAGACAAAGCCGCCGCCCCCCTGTTTTCCAGTGAGACTTGTCATTGCCCATATCAGCTCCATGCAAGGCACCAAGATGTCATCAACAACAGATTTAAGGCCAGTGGTGTAAAGGGAAGCCATGCAACAAAAGCACAGGCAAGGGACTGATATCTGCTGGGCCTCTTCCTAGAAAGCTGGTGTCTGCAATAAAGTGCTGGTGAAGGTTTCAATGTAGGTTTGCGAATGGAAAGAAAGGATACTGGCAATGTGGTGGCAGCCCAGAGAGAAAGGCCTTCGTAAGAGGTGGATGCCTGTGAGGGCCTAGATAGGAATTTCTGGTTGAATTCTTTATGATCACATAGTATCATTTTGCCTTATGCTTGCTTCTCATTGCTAAATGCTGCTGTGAGGAGAATTAGGGAGGTGCTTTTAGTGGCAAAACGTCCCCAGCATTCAAGATAAGAACATAAGAAGAGCCATACTGGATCAGATCAAAGGCCCATCTAGTCCAGCATTTTGTTCCCACAGTGGACAACCAGCCAACAGGCCAAAGGAAGCCCACAAGTAGGACATAAGTGCAATCTCACCATCATGTTCCTCAGCAACTAGCATATAGAGACATTTGCCTCTGAATCTGAAGAGGCAAACAGTCCTCCAGACAATCCAGTACAAATTACTAATAAAGGATATCAGCAAACTCTGAAATGTGTCTAGAGGAGGGCAATGGAGATGGTGGTGAGGGATCTGGAGGCCAAGCCCTGTGAGGAAAGCTTGAAGGAGTTGGCTATGTTTACCATGGACAAGAGACAATTAAGAGGCGATATGACTGGTATCTTCAAATATTTGAAGGGCTGCCGATTGTGACATTAACAGCAAAAAGCTGTTGGCAAGGAAGAGGCAGACAGCAATCCATAGGCAGAATCCAATGCACCCTGCGCACCAGCAGGATCTACTGCTAGCACAACAAGCTAGCGGATCCTGAAGCAACCAAAAACAAGCCAAAAAAAATACACCCAGTGACCCAAACAGGAGCATTTCTCTATGCCCTATTGCCTTGCTTGCGGGGCTGGGGAGTGAACGATTGGACCTCCCCTCTCCACATGCTGTGATCCCAAAGAAAATCACCCACTCCCTCCCTGTTGTTGTTGTTGTTATTGTTATTTGGATGTAGCTCCTAATGATGCATTTAGCACCTCCTGTCATTTGACCCTGGAGCATGTAAGTTGTCCCGCAGGGAGAGGGGTTTGCAAAGGTGGAGTGCTGTTTGACTGTGAAAGGGGCAGTGCTCTCTTACATCAGTGTGTACTGATGTACATACAGTGTGTACAGTGTGTGTGCTGGAATGACTCCAGCATTCCCTGAGCTTGGCCTGGTGACAGAGGTGGATGTGAGGAGGAATCCTCAGAGTCGGAGGATGGAGGCAGAGCTACCGCCTCATGCGCAAAAGATGAAAGCTTCATGGACGGCTGGTGTTGCTCTTCCTCTAGGGGGCTTGGGGGCAGCCATGCCAGTTCCGAAGGATGAATTCCATTTCAGAGAAGCTCTTGAGCTCTTTATGCCAATAACTAAGCCTTGGAGAGGCATCTCTACCTTTTAGATGCTCAAAAGCGGGGAGAGCACCAAATGATTGGTGGTTGAGTAAAGGGGGCTGTGGAAGGGGGGCTTGCAGGGAACCCTAGAGGACCAGATTAAGACCCCAGGAGGGCACGATTGATGGTAGCTAGGAACTGGAAGATTCAAGGGGAATACAACTTTATTAGATTGTAAGCCTATGCGGCAGGGTCTTGCTATTTACTGTGTAATCTGTACAGCACCATGTACATTGATGGTGCTATATAAATAAATAAATAATAATAATAATAATAATTGAAGAATGGTATAAAGAAGTATGGGATATAGCTATTAATGATAAACTGACTTGTAATATTAAGTGGAGAAAAGGTATAACTAAAATAAATGAGTTTGAAGGAATCTGGAAACAGTTCCTAATATTTGTGTTTACTAAGGGAAGTGGGAAACCGCCAGCAGAAGAAACGATAAGTTTTTGGAATCAGGAATAGATCCTGAGGTGGAGGGTGCACTTTTATGTTAAGAATGATTATGTTATGGTATGATATTTTATAGTTAATATTTACTCAATACATATGTATTCAACATTTATTCAACATGTATGTAGTAGTTGTTTGATGTTTTCTTTATTGTAATGTTGTATGTCTAATTAATGTGGAAAATTAATAATAATAATAATAATTTTTTAAAAAAAGACCCCAGGAGGGCAGGATGTGGCCCCAGAGCCCAAGGTTATGCAGTACTCTTTCACTTTCTGCAGGACTCCTTGCCTGCCACCTTAAAAAATAATAATCAAGGTTTTGGCTTTGTTTGCTTTGAATTAACAAAGAACTTGAATCAAACACGTGTGCAATATCACCTCTTTTATTAAGCCCATATTGCAAAATAATTGTCTCCTGCGGTAATCTATGGCGACTGAGACATAACCTTCTACCAACCCCCTGAGGAAGACCTAGAATAAAGAACAGGCCGAAATACATTGGGCTTCCTGAAAATAAATATTTTACATTCTGAGAACTCGTTTCTCTTCATTTTGACCAGCATTGGGCGCATACCTCCTCTTTCCCCCCTCCCTTGCCCCCAGCACCTCCTCTTAACACTGATATTATCATCGTTGTTTTTAAGGAAATTCTAAGCCCAGAGTAATTTGGAACATCAGCATTGCTTTCCGTTCTTCTGGCAATCGCTTATTTTCTCTGACTAATTGCCCATGCTTATGAGAAGCGGCGATTCACAGAAACATATGCTCGAACACTGCAGCGCCGGACGCTTCAGAATGGGATGTGGGGGGGGAGAGAAAGAGGCTGTCAATCATGTGGAACTATGCGTGACCCAAAGTGCAAGTCTGCGGAGCTCTGCATCGCGCCGTGGGCCAACCCGATCACTTCCATTTCAGCTACATGTCATTTCGAAGTGATTTAAGTGCCAGCGATTGCCAGCACTGTCATTCTGCAATGGAGGGCAGCTAGTGCCAAGCTGCTGCCTTTAAAAACGGTGTTTCTCTCATGAGCAACATCTGCTGTGTGCTTTCAGTCCGGCCTGGTGCAGGTGAATCGGTTGGGCCCAACATGGAGTTGGGTATGACGGGGGGCGGGGGACTGTTTTTAAAGAACAAGGAGAAACTTCAAATGAGTCTTTTGGGGGAAGCGGGAGGAAAAGCTCTTTGTGTTTTTCAAACTTGCTATTTTGGGAGAACTTTTTGCACCTTGATTCACCTGCCAAAGAAGTCCTGCACTATTTGCCAGGGAACCCCAGAGCAAGTGCAGAGGATTCTGGGAGATGTTCTACAGTTCATAATCAGTTCATGTGAGGCTCTGGACCGAGGCTCATGGACCCTGTGCAATAACTGAGAATGCACTCCAGAATAGAACAAACACTCCCTCAGCATGTGTGCATTGATTCCCTGGGATCAGTAGGCAAGATGTCTTTCAGAGAAGCATTTTTTTTTAGGGCTGTCACCTGATTAAAGTTTTGGGGGTCTTTTTTTAACAGTACAACCCCGTACATGTCTGCTCAGAAGTAAGTTCTGTTGACTTAAGTGGGACAGGCTGCGAGCCAAGGATCCCATAAGTTCACAGCCTCAATTAATTAATTAGGCATTTTAGTGAATTTAATTGATGAGTCAATTGACATCAATTTACACATGAGGGGGGAAACAATAGTTATTAAGTGGGGAAAGGTTTTCTCGGTTCGTGTGTGTGTGTGTGTGTGTGTGTGTGTGTGTGTGTGTGAGAGTGTGTGTGTGTGTGTGTGTGAGAGAGAGAGAGAGAGAGAGAGAGAGAGAGAGAGAGAAATGTTGTACACATGCTGCAAATAATGGTAGCTAGTAAGAGCCTGTTACAAGTAAGCCAGGTAGGCAAATTAATTAGACAAGTAAAAAAATGTCTTTTTATAGCAGACTTCAAATATCAGAAGGACTGTCACTCAGAGAATGGAGCAGTTGTGTTTTCTGTAGAAAAACAGATTTTGGCTAAAGGGTGACCATATGAAAAGGAGGACAGGGCTCCTGTATCTTTAACAGTTGCATAGAAAAGGGAATTTCAGCAGGTGTCATTTGTATATACGGAGAACCTGGTGAAATTCCTTCTTCATCACAACAGTTAAAGCTGCAGGAGCTATACTAGAGTGACCAGATTTAAAAGAGGGCAGGGCACCTGCAGCTTTAACTGGTGTGATGAAGAGGAAATTTCCACAGGTTCCCCATATATACAAATGACACCTGCTGAAATTTCCTTTTCAATACAACCGTTAAAGATACAGGAGCCCTGTCCTCCTTTTCATATGGTCACCCTGACTAAACATAAGGAGAAACTTCTTAAAGGCAAGAGCAGTTAACGCATGAAAAAGACTGCCTTGAGAAGTGGTGGGTTCTCCTTCACTGAAGATGTTTAAGCACAGGATGGACAGCCATTTCTCAGGAATCCTGTAGGCGAAAATTGCACTGTGCATCCTACACCAAGCAGGAGGTTGGACTATATGATCTCCAGGGTCCCTTTCAACCTTATGCTTCTCTGAATATATACTCTTCTTTACAGGATTCCAGGACGCCTGGCTAGCATCTGGTGGAAACAGAATGCTGGACAAGATTAACCGTGGTCTGATCCAGAAAGAGCCATTCTGATATAATGTTGTTCTCACATGCTGGCTGTTAGCCGTAATAAATTTGATTGATTGATTGATTGAATGAATGTTGTTCTCCAGTAATGGGAAATTGTGGGCACAAAAATTACAGGCTCAGATTCCTTGGAAGAGGAGTACACTGGAGATACTAATGTAATGAGTCTGTTTATTTACACAGACCCATAGCTAATTGGGTAAGGCGGTGCTTTAAAAGATGGGAAAGCTGTCATCATTTCAACAAATCTCATCTCCTTTTAAAATATATATTTCCAAGTACAATTGCTAATAGCTGTCTCTCATTCATTGTTGTCAGTCTTCCCTTACACAAACCTGAATGGTTTATGTTTATGAATTACAGCTGTGTTGTAACTGGGAAGGGATTACGATGGGTTTTCAAATGCGAGTTCTTTTTTTTGTCTTTGAAGATGGCTGTAATTTAATTTGCAATTTGTTCATTCCTGTTTCTAACTGGAAATGTAACTTAAAAAAG
Source organism: Elgaria multicarinata webbii (assembly GCF_023053635.1). Classification (NCBI taxonomy): domain Eukaryota; kingdom Metazoa; phylum Chordata; class Lepidosauria; order Squamata; family Anguidae; genus Elgaria; species Elgaria multicarinata. Next base: position 158,319,977 of record NC_086172.1, on the reverse strand, counting down.
AGAGAGAGAGAGAGAGGAACAACAAGAACAAGGACAATGAAGGATCTACACTACTGCTTTAAAGCACTTTATTACAGTTTTGACAACTGTTGGGGCCCAGGACACACTGCATATACAGTTTTCAAAACGTTTTCAAAGTGCTTTAAAGTGCTTAAAGCAGTAACGTAGATCCCCCTCAGCAGGAAAGGCAGGTAGTACTGAAGGCATAGTGAAATGGGGAACTGTGGTTTTCATTAAAATAAGGATGATATTTATTGCTGGGTTTAGCTGTACTGAGAGTGGAACTTTATGGTAATTGAGCTTCATTCCTGGGCTGGAATTGGTGAGTAGGGTTATGAGGGGTTTGGCAACTGAATGGGAAAGAGGGAAACAGTTTTGACTAGGGACTGTAGAACTTGTGGGGCGCTCACCCCGTGAGGCCGGCCCTATTCCAGGAGCTGCCCCGGCCGAGCACTCAGCAAAGTGCTCTTTCCGGGGCCTCCAGAAAGTGTACAATTCCCCCAGACACGTTAATGGTGCCACCATTAGAGTGGAGGGGAGAAATATGTGATTTCCCCAGCCTTGGGGAAATTGCATTTCTTCCCCCTGTCCAACCCCACTCCCACCAATGGGGGCCTTAAAGGAGGGAGTGGAGGGAGAAAAATTGCATATTTTCCATGGTGACTGCCCTCACAGGCCCAGGTAGATTTTTGCCCCATTGCTAGTTATGACAGTTGGAAGTTGGAGTGAGGGAGGCTGGGAAGCTGAGGGAGAAAGGAGTTAGATATCTTTCTGTGTGCTAGTTTTATTAATTTACCTGGATTTGAAAGAACATTTATTTATTAATGCAATCTAGTTTTTATTATTTGTTTTATTGTCCTCCTCTCCATTTTATCCTCACAACAACAACCCTGTGAGGTAGGTTGGGCTGAGAGTCTGTGACTGGCCCAAAGTCACCCAGTGGGCTTCATGGCTGAGTGGGGGACTAGAACCCGGATCTCCTGACTCCCAATCCACTACACCACAAGGCTCCTGTTACAACTGTTAATAAGAAAATAAACTCATTGTTATTTGTCCAGTGTGGCTTAGTGGAAGTCAGTACCCACATGAACTGGAGCAGGCAGTTTATACAGCAGCAACACAGTTGCCCTGGTATTCTTGAGGGTACAGAGCAAACGGAAGAGAGTAAACTCGTGGCAGCTGGTAAAGCCAGCATTAGACCTCTCACTTACATAGGTTGCGGGGTTATATGTGGTGACATTAGGGGTGGGATCAAATTTGTCATAGTAACAAGTGTGGACATTGTGGACAACACTGGGCAGGAGCAGTCCTATCATGCTGTGAGGTGAATTAGGCTGCTTCTGGTGGAGGAATTTAGTCAGATAGATAAAGGCAGGAACTGATGTCTGAATGGTGCATCAAGACTTTTCAAAAGTGTTTTCTGGAGCCAGGGGTGGGGTAGGAGATGCAGCAAAGTGTCTCAGGCCATCACTGACGCGAGGGATGAAAAGGATGAACACAGTCACTGTGGAACCATTTTCAATAATAATTAATAATAATAATAATAATAATAATAATAATAATAATAATAATGAGTTTGTTCTGTACCTGGACCAAGAGCAGCAGGTTTGTATCTGGCAAGGGCGACTTTAACTTCAGAGCCTGCAGTAACTCTAAGATGACACTGCGGGATAAGTAGAATTTATCCCTTTCCTAAAACAAAGGTTGACAAAACAGTGTTAGTCAGGTTTCCAAAATTCATCAGTCCCAAACCTATCTAGTGTGGATGGATAGAATGGTCCGGTTCAGAAGACACCTTAAACCATGGCTTTAACCATGGTGGTTAAGCCAGAAAGCCAGGCCATATTAAGAAGACACCTTAAACCATGGCTTTAACCACAGTGAATAAGGCAAAAAGCCTTATTCACTGTGGTTAAACCTGTGATTTAAGGTGTCTTCTGAACACAGCCTGGCTTTCTGTCTTAAATACCATGGTTAAAGCCATGGTTTAAGGTGTCTTCTGAACAGGGCCATAGATATGCACACCTACACAGGCACATGCGCACGCACACGCGCACACACACACACACGCTTGGATCCTGAGTTGCTCAGACCAGTGGAGTCTCCCACTAATAGAAGCAGGGCGGGAGGCATGCTCACCAATTCCCCCTTCCCCCTGCAGCCTCAGGGATAGCTCCTATGCTGTCCATCCCCCACACTCCACAACCCTCAGGATCAGATTGGGTGGGCACAGGAGGCTGCAGGAGTATTTGGCAAAAATCGCATTTCCCCCCCCCCCTTCCACCAGCGGGTGCATCCCATGAGAGGAATTCTGCTGACAGGAACTTAGGTTCTAAGTCATAGGATATGAGTGGGGGGGGGGAATCAACCCAAAATAAAGTTGAAAGAAAAATAAAACCAGTGAGGTATATATTTTGCCTCACAGAGCACGAACATTTTACGTCCTCTCAGGGGAAACAAGCCCTACAACAGCCTAGTTCCTTCTGTATATGTTGAAGCATCTGTCCAAATTCTGCAGCTCCTATCCCCTACAGGAGAGAGGATTTTGATCCCATAAGGGAAGGGAATTATTATCATAGAAGAATGTGGCAGTGACATCTGTTGTTCTGATCCATTGAGCATGGGAAGGAGCATCTACTCCCCACTCCCTACAGACAAACTAATTTGTTCTCCTGTGATATATATACTCCAGATGTCTCTACAGTTTATAGATCTGGATTTTTCTCAGATTAAAACAAGTATTCTCTCTTATTTTCTGGGAGAGATGACAACCTAATGAGGCAGGCTTAATATAGTTATTGATAAGACAGATAAAGCAGAAGCACTGTAAACGGCAAGCCACAGAATAAAACCCCTGAAATCAAAGCAGATGTAGAGAATGTAAGCACCTTTCACATTCCCGCCATATTTTCATCTATAATCACAAACTGGCCAAAAAAGAGGGGAAGAAAATCAAATTCTGCAGCTAGAATTATTGGTACAAGTATATTACACATAATCTATTCTGTTTCTAAGATTCTGGTTTTCCAGAGTTTGGGGAACAATGAATGGGTGAATGAAGGAAGAAGAGTACAGAGGTTTGGGGTTAGATGGCTGTTGTGGTCAGAAAGACAGCTCCTGGTGGTGTCTAAATACTTGGAAAACCCTGGGGTGGGTGGGGGGTGGCACAGTGCCGCTGCAATCGCACACCCACCCGGGACTTTCCGCCGAGGCTACATAGAAAAAAGTTGGGGACTTACCCCGACTTTTCTCCAGAGTGAAGCAAGGACACACAAGACAACGTCAAGACAGCCCCTCATCTCACTCCGGAGTCACAGCGGAGGCGTGGCCAGGCAGTGCCTGGTGGAAGGTGACCTGCGATTGGTCGCCTTCCCCCAGGAAAAGAGTGGGGATGGCTCCGGTCCCCAGATGGCCACCCAGAAACCCTGTGCTCCCTCCTCAGTGTCGAGATTACCCAACGCCGCCGCAGGGGAGGGAAGCTGCAGGGTTTCCGAGGGGCACGGTGCCAACCCAGCACCACGAAGACACCCCCTAGAGAAACCTAAAGAGCTGAATAGTGCATTGACGCATGTCATGCCCCCATGCCCTGACTAGAAGAATATACAGGATTAACAGTACGTTCTGAACTTTCAGGAGACTTTGCCTACATGTTTTTCTTCCATAGCCATGAGGACTAGAAACCAAAGGAGCCAAAGGTAAAAGGGACAGGCCCATAATACCAGCATATTTTAGCTTAAAGCTCGTACTTTCGGTAACAACCCCGAGGAGAGTTATTTCAACCTTTTAGAATCAGAAAAAAAAATGCACAAAAAGTCCTAGGGATATAAAAATGTGCCTTATACCAGGCCAGACTCTTTGGGCATGTCTAGATGGGGCGATATCCTGGGAATCGTCCCTGTACGTCCACATGCCTTTCCCCGGGATATCGCCCTACCCTTCCATTTTGTTTTTTCCCGCGGTCTCGGGATGATCCCAAGATCGTGGGACGTGTGGCCCGCTGTCACAGTTTTGTCCCAGCTCCTTGCGAGTAATCGTGAGGAGCCGGGAACCGTGCACAGGGCACAGAGCTCCTCAGGAGCTCTGTGCCCATCGGGGGGGGGGGGAGTGGGAGGAGGGTTTTTTGTTTAAAAAACTTACATTTTGCACAGGAGTGCTCCTGCGCTCTTCTCTGATTAAAAACAAAAAACAAAATGGCGGCCGCAATGTCCTCTTCCTCCCGGGATGCCATGTGCCGCGTGTAGACGAGGGGGATGATCTCACGATCATAAAATCATGAGATCATCCCCCTCAACCCCCCTCGTCTAGCCATGCCCTTTGTCTGTCTAGCCCAGTACCAGCAGCTCTCCCATAAAGAAGGATCTCTCCCAACACCTGATCCTTCTAACCATAGCTGGAGGCGCCAGCTATGGTTCCTTCCCAATGGTCCTCAGTACTAGGGCAAGAATTGTGATCTATATCAGTGCAAGTTGGCTTAAAGGAAGCATTAAGATTGTGAGTGAAGAAACCCCTGGTTCAAATCTCACCGCAGTAATGGCACTACCATGTTTAAGGGTGCAGGGCAAGTTAATAAATACAATCTGTCACCACGTTATTCAGCGATCACTGCTGCTACTGCCTCCTAATATTTGTTGGCTCAGTTCAGACAACACATTAAGTCAATACAGTGTGAAAACCCCACTCAATGGTTGAATTTTTAGGAGGCACTCCCACACAACATGTTCTAACTCCACCGTTGTGTGACTGTGGGCTACCGTGGAGTTCAGTAAAATCCATTGCGACGTTCAATTGACAGTTCCTCCGCCCTCTCTCCTCCCCTGGTCCTCCCAATGGTATCCCATCAGCCATTACTGCAAAAAAACAATCCCAGCAGCTCTCCTAGAGTGGCACTTGTTACTTTCGCCGCTCTTGCCAGGGAACTCTGTAGCAAGTGGGAAAAGTCAACGCAACGCAACGGAAAACTCCACCACACAACACACAACACAACTGTTGTGCAAGAAGTCTCCTCTGCACAGCATGGATATTCAGCGTGCAGTGTTTTCCAAAAAAACCTCCACCATGGGGTGGAGTTTTCCTACCAGACAACACATTTCTCAACGGTGGTGTAAAAACTCCACTGTGGAGTTCTAAAACCACCGTTGAGAAACGTGTTGTCTGAACTGAGCCATTGTGTAGGTCGCAAGTACTCCTGGTAGATTCTCGCTTTGTGTTACTGAATTATCTCCAGATCCAGTAACAAAGAGGTAAGGCATAATATTTGCACAACCTCTCTGAGGGTTTTTGTCAAAGCTTCAGCTGTACAAATTCATCACTACCCATTTTAATTTGCGGATATCACAGAGTTTGCCTCAGTTCCATTTCTGATAGGGCAGGGGTCAGCAGAAAGTAGATCTCCAAACATTTCGGACTTCAACTCACAACATTACTCAACATTGGCCTTGCTGGCAGGAGCTTCTGGAAGTTCAACTTTCTGCCCACCCCTTTCAAAGAGAGCATGTGTCTGGCTGTGTGTGTGTGTGAGAGAGAGTCATCCCTATTTTCAGCCCATGAAAATTTTAATGGCATTTTTAAATCACACGCTCATTCATTACCTTTGTGAAAGCTCTGTGACATAAACCACACAGTTCAACTAAGTATGCCAAGGTGAAGACGGCATTCTGAATGACAAAACTCAGCAATTTTGAAAATGGCTCCAGCAGACTCTGCAACAAAAGAAGATTGAGAGACTGTCAGTACATTTGCATCCTTCAGCAAAAGGAATGCTTTCATCATAACAAAGCCTTCACGTTTTCCTTTTTCATAGGGGGGATACAAGCTTTCAGCTGTCTTAGGTGATTCATTCCAAGGACTGTACTCAGGGTTTTCCCAGCCAGCACCTTGAGTAAACTCCTGAAGACTGTTCCAGGAAAAAGAGGAACCTTTTCTGCTGGGATACTCTCAGGGTGAGTGCAAGAAACTAGAACAGCAGGCTGCTTCCTTATAGTGGCTGCTTCTAAGTACTCAAACTACTAGAATCCGGGGTCAACCCATGAAGCTGATTGGTGGGAAATCTGGGACAAATAAAAGGAAGGACTTCTTCACACAGCGCATAGTTAAATTATGGAATGAACTACCACAAAATGCAGCAATGGCCACCAATTTGGATGGCTTTAAAAGGGGGTTGGATAAATTCCTGGAGGAGAAGGCTATCAATGGCTACTAGCCCTGATGGCTATGTGCAACCTCCAGTATCTGAGGCAGTAAGCCTGTGTGCACCACTTGCTGGGGAACATGGGTGGGAGGGTGCTGTTGTGCCATGTCCTGCTTTGTTGGTCCCTGGTTGAGAACTGGTTGGCCACTGTGTGAACAGAGTGCTCGACTAGGTGGACCCTCAGTCTGATCCAGTGTGGGACTTCTTATGTTCTTATGTTCTAACAATGTGGATGAGCTTCGACCAGCACTGGTTGAAACATCTTGTAAGAACATAAAAGTGCCCTGCTAGACAGGGTCGTTGCTACCATAGAGGCCACTCAGGCGGTCGCCTAGAGCGCCAAGCTAAGAGGGGAGCCGGGCACAGCGCAGCACTCGCGCGCGTTGGCTGTGAGTTGGGACAGCCCAAGGATTCAGCTGGGCCTGGGCAGGCAACATGGCGCCCCACGCCCGCCCAGCTGAAGTGAAGCCAGGGACGCTGGGGTGGGGATGGGGCAGCTCCACGTTAGGACTTCCGGAACGAGCCCGGGAGAGAGAGAGAGAGAGAGAGAATGTATGGGTGAATGGGGTGCAGGGGATCTTTGAGTGAATGCATGTGTTCATGCGTGTGTTTGTTTGGAGTGAGTGATGCTGAGTGTGTGTGTGTGCACGCGTGTGAGTTGGGGGGGATGATTTGGAGGTGATATTCCTATTAAATAATGCATTTTAGACCCATACACGTTCCTTTCCAATTTGTTTGCTATAATTGGCATGATGTATTTCTTGCTCTTTAAAATAAATTTAGCAGTTTCAAGTTTTGTGCTTCTTATTTTTTCCAGGAAACATATGCTCTTAAAAATCAAAGTTGGCATTTTTGGGGGGTGGGGGGTGGGGTGAAAGTAGCTCACCTTGCCTAGGGCGCAAAATAGTCTGGCACCGGCCCTGCTGCTAGATAAGACCAATGGCCTGGTGTTAAGTCCAGGCTTTTGTTGTCACAGTGGCCAACCAGATGCCTCTGGAAAGCTCATAAGCAGGACATGATCAAAACAGCATCCTTCCTCCCATTCCAACATACCCCAGCTAGACAGGTGAAAAAGCCAGTCTAGCCAAAATCCCCTCCGCCACTCCTCCCAGAGGCTTATGGCCATCCCCATAGGATTGTGCCCTAAGTGATTTACACTAATTAAAAGTATTTCTATAGTATTTGTGAACCAGTCATTAGTTATTCAATAAATGGGGAATTAAAAGTCTCAGGAAAGACAGCCTCCTCTGCGTATAATTAATACTGCGGCACCAGCCAGTCTGTGCACGAGGGCTAAGAGTTCTCCTTGATGCTGCCGATGGACTGCCCCCACCCCCCACAGCCCCTGCTGGCTTGGCAGAATTGCCAAGTGGAGCTCTCAGCCCCTGCAAATGTGCTGGATGATGCCACCTTCTGAATGATACCAGCCAGTACACTGTGCAGGCCCAGAGCTCCACTCACACCACTAGCACCCACATCAACTGAGGTGGTAGTGCGGTCACCCTGATGGAAGTGGGCCATGCCAGGGCCCAGGCATTTCCCCCACTATGCTGTGTACTGTCCGAAAGTTGCACTTGCTCACACCTCAATGGTGGCTTGACCAGATTTGTGAGCAGCAGAATCTTTCTCATGCTGATTTTAAAATAAATGCATAATTCCAACTCCTGAAGAAGGTATAAACTCCGACGCTCGTCGTAAATGTAATCCCTCCCACACATTAATGTAACCCAGATTCCGAGAACTCTCGTCCAGCATGGCAATGAACAATTTCACTCAATTAGAATGCTCTCCTTGCTAACAAGTAAGGGAAGAAACTTGTAATAATGACGAGAAATAGGAGAGGTTTAAACATCTTGGAACTAACCCTGGCAGCACTGCTGGTGGGTATCTTCAGCAAGCAGATCATTATCCTTAAGCTGGAATCTAAGGAACACTGCAGATAAAGAGAGAGGAGACAGAGAAGAGCTAAAAGTGCCAGCCAAAGTCCACACTTTCTCCTTATAGACTAAAGCATGAAAATGCAGATTTCAGGGGGAAGGATGCAATTCCCCACTTTCGAACCCAAATGAAAGCTCAGGAAATTGTGAAAAAATCCCCAAAATTGCTCGCATTCATTGTTACAAACATGACATATTCATGTGATTTGCAAACAGGAACGAAATTCTCGTGCATCCCTCCTGCCAGCCTGCGTGTGTGTGTGTGTGTGTGTGTGTGTGTGTGTGTGTGTGTATTGGCTAGTGCCACCATGTTAATGAAACTGTGCAGGGGGGGGGGGGCAGGGTTGGCATCATTAACATGATGTGAGACCCAGTTGTGGAGTAGTGGTTGGACCAGGACTTGGGAGATCTGGATTCTAGCCCCCCACTTGGCCATGAAGCTCACTGGGTGACTTTGGGCCAGTCACTGATTCTTATCCTAACCTTCATAGGATTGTTGGGAGGATAAGAATGGAGAGGAGGAGGAGGAGGACCATGCAAGCCACCTTGGGTTCCTTGCAAGAGGGAAAAAGTCTGGATACAAATGTAATAATAATAAAAACAACAACAACATTCAAGGCAGAAGCCTGTGTGCATGAGTTTATTTATTTATTATTTAAAACATTTGTATCCTGCCCTATATCATTAAGATCTCAGGGTGGCATACAGAACATGGGGAACATGGGTGGGAGGGTGCTGTTGCACTCATGTTCTGCTTGTGGGTTTTCTGTGGACAGCTGGTTGGCCACGGTGTGAACAGAGTGCTGGACTGGATGGACCCTTGATCTGATCCAGCATGACACTTCTTATGTTCTTAACAATTAACATGACACTGTTGACCAGTATACATATAAACGGGCCAGGAGCTATGCTGGATGTTGCAGCTGGCCTGTCCCTCAGTCCTTAGTGCCCTGGTGCCCCCAGGCCCCCCAAATATACTGGTTGGTGCCACCTTGTTAATGACACCAGCCAGCCAAATGTGGCCCCATAGCTCCAATTGGCACCAACAGTCCCCAAATGAGCCACATCTGCTGTGATGGTAGCACAGGCAGCCCATGGCACTGGGCTCCGGCATTTGTTCCACCACACCGGGTGCTGTCAGAGAGATTGCAATTTCCATGGAAAACCACATTTTGGCAAAGACATTGGTCATGACTGGGATTAACCAGGATGAATATATTAAGGATAATATACTGCATTTTAGTAATGGCTTCCCAGTGATATCGAATGCTCACTTTTAATTTAAAGAAGACAATGAAGAGCCTTCAGCCCAGAGTGTAGAAACCATTTATACAATCACAACAGCAATTTGGAGGAGTCTTTTCCTTAACTCAGAAGAATTTAATGTGCTTCGTATGTTATTTCCCAAACTACAATGAAAAGCCTGAAGCCTCATGTTCCATGGTTGTACATGAGAAAAGGTAGGAAACCATCTTTGTTGGATACAGTCTATAAGCTCTGAACCAAAATGCATACGAATAGGAGAAAGTCCCCACTTAGATTGCGTAGGAACACAGGAATCTCCCTCATATTGAATCAGCCCCTTGGTCCATCTAGCTCAGTATTGACAACACTGACTGGCAGCGGCTCTCCAGAGTCAGGAGTCATTCATGGGGACTGAACCTGAGATTGCTCAGACTGTACCTTAAGTGGCAAAACACAAGGCAGTTTCGTAAAGAAAGTCTGGAACTGGTTGCTGATGGTAGTCCAGAGGTTGCTTGGGGAATCCATCGGCAAAGCTTCCATAAAAGTCGCAATGTTTTCCAAGCAACGTAACATTGCGCCCCCTGCCGGCAAATTCTTTTTGGTGTTTAAGCCCTAAGAAGATAATAAATACATGAGCAATTCGACAACAACAAGGAAAGATTAAGATGGCGAGGAGTATTTTCAAAAATTACAAATGGTAAAGACTATATTCAAAAGTCAGTTTCCCACTTCCTTCCAGAAATTATTTATTTATTTATTTATTTATTTATTATACTTTTATACCGCCCAATAGCCGAAGCTCCCTGGGCGGTTCACAAAAATTAAAACCATTCGTATAATTATTATTATTATTTATTATTATTATTATTTATTTATATAGCACCATCAATGTACATGGTGCTGTACAGATTACACAGTAAATAGCAAGACCCTGCCGCATAGGCTTACAATCTAATAAAGTTGTAGTAAACAATAAGGAGGGAAAGAGAATGCAAACAGGCACAGGGAAGTGTAAACAGGCACTGGGTAGGGTGAAGCTAAACAGTATAGAGTCAGAACAAACTCAATATTTAAAAGCTATAGGGAACAGAAAACAAACAGTATAAAAACATGATATAAAATACAATATAAAAGCACAATGAATTACAAAATATATTGTCTTTCTGTGTCAATGATAAAAGGGTGTATTAACATTCATAACAATAAAGGGGGGAATTATGGAGTACAAAGATATACATTCTAATCCAGTTATAAGAACATAAGTACCATACTAGAAGGTCCATAGGTGCACAGATTTTTTATTATTATTATTATTATTATTATTATTATTATTATTATTATTATTATTATTATTATTTGTATCCCGCCTTTTGCCCAATACTGGGTCTCATCCAATTACATTATAACCATCTAATTACATTAAAATCAAATGAGGATGTCTATTAGTTTGTGCATCTATGGATCTTCCAGTATGGATCTTCTACAGCCATCCCCAAGGTACCAGATTAGGGAAGGCTAAATTATGAGAACCCAAGAAGAGCCATCTAGTCCAGCATCCTGTTTCTAACAGTAGCCAATGAGATGATTCCAGGAAGCCCCCAACCAGAGAACAAAGGCTGACTTTGGCCTAGCCTACACCAAGCAGGATACTGCACTATGAAAGCGGTATATGGTATGTGTCAATGGGCCCCAACAATTGTCAGTGCACTTTAATACTGCTATAAAGCAGTATAGCGGTATATATACCACTTTCAAACCACTTTCATAGTGCTATATCCTGCTTGGTGTAGATTAGGCCTTTGCCTCCAGTGACTGGTATTCAGTGCCATGCTGCTTCTGGCCACAGGAGGCTCTTTTTAGGGGAAAAAAGTGAAAAAGAAATATGATGTTCATTCTCCATGAGGAATGGGAAAATTTTGTTGTTATTGTTGTGGGCAGTATACTCCTGCAGGTGATCTCTCAGAAGCCACATGCTTGAACTCTCTCTCTCTCTCTCTGGCCATTTCTACACCTGCCTTTTTTCCAGGGATCGTCTCAGGATCATCCCTGCACATGCAAATGACACACAAGGGATCCCGGGAGCAGGCGGGGACAATCCCTCCATTTTCCTGGGATAATCCTTAGGTGTAGAAAAGGCCTCTCTTTCTCCCTCTGTCAACCTCTTTTCTTTCTTTCTTTCTTTCTTTCTTTCTTTCTTTCTTTCTTTCTTTCTCTTTCTACAACTCCCTTTTCTCTTTCTCTGTCTTTTGGGCAACCCTTTCTCACCCTCTCCCTCTTCCCCCCCAAGGGAAATCCCCCCAATTGGGCCAAGGGCCACCAGCAGCTTTAGGGCTGAGGTCTCCTACCCCTGCTCTGCACCAGATGAAATTGTGTGAGTGGTCTGAGCTCCATCCTAGAAGAGCAAACTGGAAAAGAGGCATGTGAGATGAGAGGGTGGACGATACATCAGAAACTGTGGAAGTTAATCTGATGGTAGACTAACCTCTAGGAGCTGGCTCAAGGCAGCTATGGAACTCAGTTCACTGAAATCCATAAGAGATGTGGCCAAGGTCCGTAAAAAACCTCCATCTGGGGGGGAAAAATACATATTTTTTTACAACAGGATTTCGGCATGGAGGTGACCGAGAATAGCAGAAACAAATCATAGGCGTAGCACAATTACCTTTGATGTTGCTCTGGAACAGCTGGGGAAATATACCATTGGGAGCCAGCTGATGGAAAACGCAACGGAGGAACTGCTTCGCCACGCCTGCAGCATTCCCTGGGATCATCATGCTGAGGAGCAAAAAATAAAGGAACAGAGGCGGAGAGTGATGCCATGATTCTATTAGCATACCCAATAATGAAAGAATCAAACATGACCTACTTCTATCTGTTTAGTCAGAATGTCTTTATGAATATGTTGGGTTGTGAAAAGAGTAACCGCAGGGGAGTGGGGTAGAAGCAATACTCCTTTGGAAAATGTGAACATTTACACTTTTTTTTCCAAGTCTAAGGGCCTTGCTAGACCTACCTTTGAATCCGGCCTTCAGGCGCAGAGAGCCCATGCTACAATTAGCATGGGCCATCACGCCTATCCAGACGTCAAATGCAACAGGGAAAGGAAAGCCCCGTCGCATCGCCCATTTTTAAAAAATCTTAAAGGGGCCATGTGCGCAGGAGCGCATCAATGAAAAGGTAAGTGTTTTTTAAAAAAATAATAAAGAGTTCCCCGCTCCCCCTGCCCCTGATTTCCCCCACACACAATGTCTGATGCCCCCCGCTTGCCAGTCCGTCCCCTGCTCGCCAGTCCGCCCCCCCCACTCACCAGTCCGCCCCCCTGCTCGCTTGCTTGCTCGCCAGGTCAATGCCCCTTCCCCCGCCCGGCCACGATCTCCCCACCCTGGCCTCCACTCTTCCCCCCCATCTCTCCTGCCGGGTCTGCTCTTTCCTCCCTGGCCCCCATCACTCCCCCCCCCCACGATTCCCTCACCCCCGGCCCAATGGGCACAGTGTGCGGCTTCTCCCGGCTACTCACGAGTAAGCGAGCAGCCAGGAAAAGCCACGGAAACTGCTAGACTTTCCACAGCCCCGTTCTCAGCCCGGGGCTGCGGAAAAACCAGCCCAAAAGTGGTGCCGGTTATCCCGGGCCAAGGGAGGGTTTAGCCCGGCCTGACCCCGGGATCCCCTGTGCGTCATCTGCACACACAGCAGGGAGCCCAGGCTTCACACCAGGCTAAACCCTTCTCTAGGAAGGCCCTTAATCTTGACGTTTTGGTTACAAAGAACAAAACACGCAGATGAGTACTTTGTAGCAGAACAGAGGTGGCCAGAAAGTAAATTGAGATCAGAAGGTAGATTGGGATCTGGGTGATCTAAATTAGATGGCTAGGATTCCTGACTCCCAATTGTTTAAGAGCAGCAGCAACGAAATGACACCTTCCCACCAAATTACACTGCTGAAATGAAGGACGTTTGGGCTAATAATCAGAACTGGAGGAAGGACTGCAGGGTCCATTCAGTTCTGGTATTCAAAACAAATTCCTGGGCTCAAATTCTTTAATTCTAAGTGCCTGTCTTTCTCACATAGCTCTGGTTGCAGGATCTCTGGTTTCTAGTAAAAAAAAAAACCACCAAAGTAGATCCCATAAGACTGAAGTTTGCTCAGCCCTATATTAGACCAGATTGGGGTGGGTTTTTTTCAAACGGGCTTTTCTGCACAATCAGTTTATTGCAGAACATACATTGAATTGTCGCATGGGATCCAAGTGGCTTCCCCCAAAGAAGAGCTTCTCTTTCAAGGGCATCACATTTTCTCAGTTTGCAAAAACACACTGCTGCTAAAAAAAAATGCTGTTCTTTCTCCTGCCACTGGGGTCATTGTTATATGGAGGGATTGTCTAGAATTGGAGGGATTGCACAAGTGACACACAGGGACCTATTCATTAATTATTGTGGTGTCACAGTTGATAAATGATGAACTCACATGTACCACCACCCCCGCAAGGCCAGGGTGTGTTGAACCTCTTTCAGCCTAAGAGCTGGGTTCCATTTTGGAGAAGATCTCAGGGCAACATTCCAGTGGTGGATGAGGACAGAAGCAAAACAAGGCAAACACCAGTATATTTTAGCTGGGAAAGTGCAGTTAGTGTACCCATCTTCACTCCCGACCTCCTGTGTTGATGAAACACAGAGGTACTATGCCTGAATGGAGCTAATGTCTGCAGCATCAAATGGCACCACATCTGTGAAATGCAGAGAGATTCTATTATATTCTGCAGTATATAAATGTTAAAAAATAAATAAAATGTGGACAAGTCGTAAACACCACCGTGGATTTTATTTTTCGTACTGTTTTGAATGCAATACAGTATTGTATTTGTATCATGTATGTTGGAAGAGCTGTTTCAGCTATTCAGCTGGGTGCCATCAAATGTTGATTATTTATTTGTTTGTTGCAATAGCCAAAGCTCTATAGGGCAGTTCACAAAACAAAACACAAAATTATAAAATACAATAACATACTAAACAATAAAACTTCAGTATAAAACAGAATAAAACCAAAGTTAAAAAAAAACCAAGGTAAAAGCTAGCAATAATACAAAAATCTAAAAATGCAGCAATGCAATTTTTAAAACTGAAGGACTGAAAAGGCTGGGGAAATAAAAGGGTCTTCACTTGGTGCCAAAAAGCCCACAATGTAGGTGCCAGGTGAGCCTATCTGGGGAGGGCATTCCACAATGGGGATGCCACCACTGAAAAGGCCCTGTGAACAATTGATCGTAATGAACAATGAAGCAATGACAATTGAGAGATGTACATGTGAATTTGCCCTCATTTTTAGGGCTTCACCTCATATTGACTTTGTGATGTGGGAGCTGCTGCAGGATGGCTCCATTGTGGACCACTCAGGTAATGTCAGAAATCCCAGATTGCTAGGAAGAAATCCACGATATGGCTCCTGCTCCCCAAAGTAAACGTGAGAACAGGTCCTTAATTAAATGTAAGGGTACCAAAGCCTCCTCCTTGGGAACATTCACCATTCCTTCCTAGATTCCAGTAAATATGCACAGCAAAGCCATAGAAAACTGCCTGATGTGAGAATTGACTTTATGTTGCGATCCAAGATTTCCTAGAGTCCAAGGATGTTTTCTGTATTTTGTTTCCAAATTCAAAATTACCTCCAGCAAACAAGGGGTATTTATCCCCTTGTTTGGTCTGCAGATCTAAAGGAAAAAAAAAACTTGTCTTGATTGTACCGTACCTTTCTGCTTGATTGGTGCTTGAAGCCAATCTGGTGTGGAGAAAGAGGGACAAAAAAGACAGTCAAAGGATAGTCTTTATTTTTAATACAATAAAACAGTTGAAATAACTGGGGCAATCAAATCAAATCCCAAATAAAAGGACTTTACAGTCATGAAGGCTATATATCTTCTGGTTGAGAAAAGCAGAAATCTATTCACTTTCCTGAACCATGACAATGGGGAAGGGGCATAGCTCAGCAGCAGAGCACATGCTTTGAATGAAAAAGGTCCCAGGTTCAATCCGCAGCATCTCCAGGTAGGAATGGGGAAAGAATTCTGTCTGAAAACTTGAAGAGCCACTGCCAGTGAGTATAGGCAATAGTGAGCTAGATAGACCAAAGATCTGACACAATATAAGGCAGCTTCCTATGTTCTAAAAGGTACCAATTTCTTACCTGCATCTCAGGACTTAGCTAGACCTAAGGATTATCCCAGGCAAACGGAGGGGTCGTCTCTGCCTGCTCCCGGTATCCCCTTTGTGTCATTTGGATGCACAGGGATGATCCCGGGACAATCCCGGGATATAGGCCTGGTCTAGCCATGGCCTCAGATAAAATGACCTGCCCATTAAGGCTACAAGCCTATGCACACTTATGATGCCGTGACCATGGCATCTAATGGTCTTCTAATTCCTTTAAATTCACAAAAAGCTTACATGTTGTGCTATTAGAGAAATCATGTTAGTCTTCACCAACCAAAACACTATCTGCCTTATTACTACAATCTGTTTTTTGTTTTGTTTTTTGCATTCCGGCTGCAGTATTTCTAGTGTATAAGGAAAAGATGGCCCATACTACCCATGCCCTGAATAATAATAATAATAATAATAATAATAATAATAATAATAATAATTTTATTTATTTCTTACCCGCCTCTCCCTTTGGATCGAGGCGGGGAACAACTTTAGTACAGGAATCAATACATCTGAAGGCTGATATGCCAGAGCTTTATGGTTTATGGGTTCCCACTGGCCCCAATTGTGCTGAATCTATGGGTACCAAGGCATCTCTGTAGATCAGAAGAAGAAGTCCTTCCTCCAAAATTCCAGTGTGGGAATAAAGTCTCAGAATGAGCAACTTAAGACTTGAATCTCCACTAAGTGAACGAAACTATTCATGGCTGACAGTTACGTCTGCCTTGCCTCAGCTAAACTACCACAGATCTTTGTGTAAACAGCATATCAGTGACAGTGCACATGTCCATGTTTCAGTCAGAACTCTAGTCAGAGCTCTGACTGCAACCCAGAGCTGATTCACCACCCCATTGACGTTGGAGCTACCAGCCTCTACTACATAAATGCATCTTGCCACAGAGGGCCAAATTACATATTATAGCAGATATAGAGCAGCTGTCGAAAATGGTCTTGCTCTGTCATGTTCTCCCCTCCCTTGCCATACCATAAGAGGTCCCCAACCTTTTCAGTTTTGTGGGCGCATTTGGAATTTTGAGAGTGACATGGACACTCTCACATAATGGCTGCCATGGGGGGGACTGGCCATTCACAAAATGGCTGCCATAACAAGTGTGGCCTGTTACAAAACATCCATTTCCCATGCAAATTGAAGAGACCAAAAAAAAAAGCAACTTGTTCAAGAACTGAAGTACAAGGGCAGAGGTGGAAACTGAGCTCCAAAACACAGAGCCACTCTATTGGACCCTAATAAAGATGATCTTAAGGGGCAGCACTTTGCTTTGCACCATGACTGTCCCCATTAAGAATTTTTTTTAAAAAAAAAATCTTAATAAAATAAAAATCAGGAGGAACAGGGAGACTGGTGGACACCATGTTGGACACCCCAGCAATAACACATTCTCATAAGACGACATGCCATTTCCACAATTGGCTAGCAGTGTAAGGGAGGGACATGCAGAACATATTAATGATACTTCACGGGTAAGTAAGTACTCATTATGGCAAGAGAGAGGGGAGGATGTGGGCTCCTATTGTCTTCTGCAACATATAATTTTGACCAGATAGTTCTTCTTTCTGTGTTGGGGGCTGACGACAATAGTTTCAACTTGAAATTCAAAGTAGTTCCCATACAAAATTTCCCACCAGCAATATTTAACCAGTTTTTCTAGCTTTCCCACACATTCAGGTTTAGCAAATGACAGCTGCAGTAGTAAATGCAATGAGTGAACGCACTCTTTGCTGGATGGATTCACACATTACAACAACCCTGGTTTGTTGTGAATAAGCAGGAGCCAGCAAGCATGCTCGCTCCCACTACCCGATCGTTCCCATTACAAACAGCAGGCGCTAAACCACTTAGGGGCTCGCCATTGTTTTGCATGACATCCAAACCACGAATTCTGGATTGTTGGGGGAAAGACAAGCCAAAGTTAGAACCCATAGCTAAAACATAGGTTCGAACTCTGTGTGGTCTCTCTGCCAATGACCCAGAATTCCCAGTTTGGACATCATGGTAAACAACCCAGGATTGGAGCATCTGTAGGTTGTGGAGCCCCAGTGTGAATTATTGGGCCATGGGGGAAAGCCCTGGGTTGCTGTGATGTGAGTACTAGACCATTGTGAAAACATTTCTCCACAGAAGGAACAAAGTGGGGACATAACTCTGTGGCAGAGCATGTGCTTTGCATACAGATGGTCCCAAGTTCAAACCCCAGTTTCTCCAGGTTAGCCTAGAAAAGTGAACTGCCTGAAAGCTTGGAGAGCTGCTGCCAGTCAGTGTCAACAATACTGGGTTGGATGGGCCAATGGTCTGACTCAGTATAAGGCAGCTTCCTATGTTTCAAAGGAAGGAAGAAAGGAAGGAAAATCTGTACCTTCCTACAGACTGCATGATATCCAGCAACAAAGGAGCAGCCAGATCTGGGCTGAGGTGGATGAATGTAGAGAGAACCACTATGGCCAGACCTAATGTTTCTTCATCATACTCTTCCAGGATGGCTCCACAATCATGGCACCTGTAAGAAAATTATGAAAAAGAGATCTGGGCATGAAAGGCTACATTCCATTCCTGCAGGGATTACAGTCATGAGTGATGGAATGATGGCTCCCACGAAAGGAAGCCAGCTCATTATTACCCCTCATTAAGAAGTTTGCTCTCGAGTCCAACAAGTTGCTTTGGCCGCGAAAGGGCAGGCGGTTCCTGCCGTGCCAAGAGTCTACTTTGAAAGCTTTGCCAAGGTTCTGTAATGTCTGATCTCAAGGGACATGTCAGATGCAGAAGAGATGAGGCAGAATATGGCAGGCCGTATAGAAGAGACAAACAACACTGGGGAACCAGTGCATCTTGGCCCAACGGGGAAGCTTGGTTAATTTGATCAACCACTCACTAATGTCTCCAACAGATTGTGATATTTGAACTTAATGGGATTGTACAGGCAATTTGCCTCTTCCCTCTCCACAACAGCAGGAGAAGATGCCAGCAAGGTCATGAAAGTCAATCTCATTTAGCCCACTTTACTACCTGCTGCCAAAGCTTTTAGAAAACAACCAGACCAACTGGCTGAAATAAATTATCCTCGCAGGATATCTGTCATTTACCCTGATGCACATCATTCCATTTCTATCACAAGATTATGCAACAGCCCAACCTTCACTGCAAAGTATTTTAGTAATGTTTTGGAGGTGCTGTTGAATGGTTTGAGCATGAGATGAGATACCAGAAGATTCTAGTCACATCTCTGTCTGAATCAAGGTGTGCCCATAACCTATCTATCTATTTATTTGTGTGTGTTTTAGAATTTCTACCCTGCTTTCTATTATAAATAATCAAAGCAGCTTATTAATATCTTACAAAGATAAAATAATACAGTATAATCTAAAAATAAATTACAAAGCAGGGCAGATGGATTAAAATCATGAAACTCAGAAACAGCGTGCTCCCACTGTAGGGAGGGCAGGTCTCTTGCCCTGAAGGGGCTCTGAAAATGCCCAGTTACTATCTAGTCTAATATTTAATATAAGAATCCTCTACCTTGGATTTCTTTTGGTGATTTTGCAATTCATGGACTTAAAATTTAATTTGAAATTTAGAAGTTAATTTGAATCCAAGGGCTCAGATGCAATTAAAGCTTTAATTTGTGTTCTGTTCCTTCATCACACAGAAAAATATTTCCCTAATTGTGTTCTCATATCCATTGTTAATCCAATTTTCCTTACTTTAAAACTTTCAAGAAGTCTCCTGAAGATTCTGGTTTCAACTTCAGTACAAAGTGCTGTTCTGCTGCTGTTATTGGTGTCATCATTTCTGAATCAGCCCTTGCGTGCAAGTCTTAAAAGGCAAATCACTCAAAAGGAATATAAATGTGCTTACTTGTCAGTCATCATAGTAGGCTGGTCATCAATAAAATCTTCTGGTGCTGGTACAAACATGCTAACAATACTAGGCGCGGATAGCAGGCTGGACTTTGTGGCACCTAAAGAGAGGGAGGGGGAGGGGGAGAGAAGGAAGGAAAGAAGAAAAAAGAAAGAAAGAAAGAAAGAAAAAGAAAGAAAGAAAGAAAGAAAGAAAGAAAGAAAGAAAGAAAGAAGCCCTTGAATAATGGATGGGATCTTTGCTTTTCAACAAAAATAACTCTTCTGTATGTGTAAGCAGATTGTCTTTTGAACAATAGCTCCTGTGGATAATGCTAATAGTTTTTGCTGATGCAATTGTATTTAAAGTGACGGCATGTTTCTTAAAAATCACTCCAAGATTTTCTAGAGGTTGCTTCTCCAGAGAATATTGAAGGATTGTCCCCAATGAAGAGCTGCATTTGAAATGCAGATGACAGCTTTTTGAACTAACCCCCTTTGATAATAACTGGGCTTTTGTTCTTCTGTAATATTCTCTATGAAAATCAAGACACCAAAAGAAGAAATCAAGAGGATGTCCTAGTTTCCTTAAGTAGTCTGTTTCAGTTTGTTCTGTACGTAGTGGAAAGATGCACTACAGTATGGAACTGGGCATCCAGAGATGCTTTCCATAAGATTTTCCACGTGACATTGGATGAAATACTTCTCACCTTTAAAGAAGGGCAGAGAGTGAAAGATTTTGTTCATCAAGACTTGGCAAAAGCTTTTGATTAGATAGAAGACGTGAATGGAGTTATAGTATTGCCAGGCAAAGATAAAATAGGTCGATCAGAGTAAATGCATCATCTATATGCTAAGCATTTAGGGCCACAGAAAGGCTGCAATTACAAGAGGGACATTATTGTACTAGCACAATGTCTTTTCTATGCTCAAGGCAAAAACATGGGAAAGCCATGTAAACCTACAGGGAAAGCCAACTCTCTTTGATATGTAGTGGTTAAAAAGAGTGGATCATAGACTTAAGGCTATCTGGAATGAACAGAGAAATGGCAAAGTGTTGGAAATTTAACAGGGTTTGAAGGGAGAAAGAACTAGCATGTCTAAAGAAGCTTGGTATACAATGGTGGCTACACTGGTATGATTTCTATAGTTGCCATTACATAAGCATGTTTGACGTCACTCTTCTCCATCATAATTGGTTGAATGCCATATCATGTACTATGAAATAGTAAATTGATGTTATGATGTCAAAATAGACAAGAGAAGAATGTCAAGCAGTCATTGAGCTAAGTTGGGGTGCAAATATTTCTTCTCCATAGAGAACTTCTCCATAACGGCCAAGAAATAGATACCTCAATGGTCCTTTTGAGCTTCAAGATGAACTCTTGCTCTTCAGAACTTTTTAATAATGATAACAATCCAAACTGAAAGCCACTAATTTATATAGCTGGCCAAACTGTTCCTTTGTGACATCATTTTATAGCTTCCTTAAGAAGAGGACAGGTGGAGGCTGCAGGCTGAAGTCAGTAGATACATGGAGCTGGTATAACTGGGGGAAAGCAACTACCCCAACTAATACATTGCAATAAGAACATATGTTTTGCCTATGCTGCTGCAAAATGAAATAAAGACAGATCAAAACCCAATACAGGGGGTAGAACAGCTATACACCTCGGAATAAAAGTGATTCAAAAAGGATAGGTTGCTTACCTGTAACTATGGTACTTCATGTGGTCAGCTGTGAACTCACATATAGGGATTATGCACCTAGGAAGAAACTGTAACTTGGAACATTCTAGACCTAAACGGAGTTTTAGGTGGGAGTCCAGCCCACCTCCTTTGCACATGCTCCAGGCATGGCTCCCGCCTGCGTCTCAGTTACAAGTCTGCTGCAGTGGAGGAATAAAGAAGGTGAGGCACCACAGTCGGGAAGAGGCTGCGATGTGTGAGTTTACCGATTATCACCTGAAGAACCAGAGTTACAGGTAAGCATCCAGTCCTTCTTAATGGTCTCTCTGACTCACCCATATAGGTGACTGAAAAGCAAGAGACTTACCGGAGGAGGAAGATGTCACACCAGAACTGAAGCAAGGACTGCTCTGCCAAAAGCCACATCAGTGCGAGCTTAATATTCAGGGGATAATGTTTGATGACGATAGAGGGCTGATCCCAGGTTGCTGCACAACGCAGAAGCGAAACACCTCTGGGGAAAGCAGCAGAGGATGCTATGGCTCTAGTCGAGTGACCCCGTAGAGAATTTTGCCGTGAGGTGAGTGGACATTCAAAACACTGCTAGTCAATGCGGCAGATGAAAAGCAACTGAGAGGCAGGCAGGAGGCACTCCTGGAGTGTGCACAGAGAAGGTGGGTGGGACTCCTGCCTACAACTCTGTTTAGCTCTAGAATGTTCCAAATGACTGGCTTTTTTAGGGGCATAACTCATATGTGTAAGTTACAGAGACCATGAAGAAGAAGCAGTTTGCTACTATTCTGTAGGGAAACGCTCACTGAAAGAAGATTGAAAAGGAGAAAAAGCTGATCACTGCGAAGGAAGAACATTGTGATTGAACAGTGAGATGATCACCTCCAAATTCCCCAATTCAAATCTGGCTTGGAGAAATACTGTCAGTAAGCCCTTATCATCCATGGCCCTGTGCAAAATAGGTCAATGAGGTCAGATCAAGAGTACCAAAACCACCATCACTTTACTCAGTACTAACTAAGCACCTTGGCTGTTAAGTTCAGACACAAAACCAAGGTTGAATGGACACTGAACTAACCTCTTATTCTTAGTGGTGGTCCCTCCAGGTCAGGGTTTAGGCAAACTGAGACATTGCACGGCCTCTTCCCATGCTGTATCTGTTCTGTGGATAAACAGAAAACTTCAGTCCCTCCCCCACTAGCATCCATTGAGAGTCTGTCACCAGCACCACAGGTTCATTCCAACAACAAAAACACCACACACGTACACAACAGCTAGAAACAAACAGCTAATGCAAGGCAGCTAGAGAAAGGACAAGTCTATAGAAACACAGAAAGATGTCTTATACCAACCAGGTCAGACTATCTGTCCATCTAACACAGCATTGCCTGATTTGACTTGCAGTGGTTCTGCAAGATCTCAGGTAGAAGTCTTTCTCATCTCTTGCTACCGGCTCCTTTTAACTGGAAATGTCAAGGCTTGAACCTGGGACTTTCTACATGCAATGCATGTGCTCTACTACTGAGCTATGGTCCCTCCTCAGATGCTAAGTCCACTTCCTAACTAGCAAGTCCTTAAACGTATCTTCAAAAGATGGAGAAGGAAGTTTTGATATATCAAACAGAAAGACCTACTGATTATCTTGGAACTAAAGTTCCTGAGATCTTTAGGTTTGGATACCATGTCATCCCTACCAAAGCCTAATAGCGCTGAACTGGACAGAGGATTTATTGGGAGTGCAGGGAACTATTTAGTAATGTAGTGTGTAAAGCGCCGCAGTAGAAGTGTAGTATGTAAAGAGCTGCAGTAGACGACAATGTCAAGCACACAACAAAGGAAGAGCGAAGATGTTCACCACAATGGTGCACGATATATACACAGTGAAATTTGCGTTGCAGAAAAAAGAGCGAACAGTTTGAAATGAAGGGTGAGAAAAGGAAGGCCTGGGGCCCATAAGCCATCTCGACAAAATGGAAGATTTTGTTTACGAATTGGAGTCAGCTGGAAAAACATGTCGATGAAGACAGCAAAGAAGGACAACCAGAATGACAAGATGAAGGCTTCATGAGGATGTAGTAAAAAAGAGAACTTGTTTTCCATAAAGAAACCTGGTGAAAGAACTTAAACTCAAGAGAATGTATTACCCTATTTCTTTGATTCTAAGACGCACTTTTTCCCCCATATAAACATCTCTAAAAATGGGGTGCATCTTAGAATCACGGGTGTTTCTTAGGGTTTTTTTTTTCTGTTGGTGGTACTGAAATTAGTGTGCGTCTTACAATCGATGGTGTCTTACAATCAAAGAAATACGGTACTACTCGTTTCCATATCACCTTTTTTGAGGTACAAGGTGTTTTACTCCCTAATCAAATTTATTCTTGCCTCATCCCTATGAGAGTAGACATCCCTGAGTAGACATATGTACCCCATTGCCCACATCCAAGGTCAGTGCGCCATGGTGTAGTGGCTAAAGTGTTGGGCTGGGAGTCAGGAGATCCTGGGTTCTAGTCCCCACTCGGTCATGGAAGCTCACTGGGTGACTTTGGGCCAGTCACAGACTCTCAGCCCAACCTACCTCACAGGGTTGCTGTTGAGAGGATAAAATGAAGAGGAGGAGGATTATGTACGCCGCCTTGGGTTCATTGAACGAAAAAAAGGCCGGGATATAAATGAAATAAATAAATAAAAATAAAATCCACCAACCCAAACTGTCTCTAGCAATAAAACATATAGTTCAACAATTGAAACCACTAAACCACCTGAAGAAAAAAGATTTTAAGTCATTTTATTGAACGGCACCAAAAGATTATTGGACAAAGCATTGCAAGTTATTATACGTCTACCTTTCTCGCAATATCTAGATTTAAGAAAACAAGCTATTTTCATTAGAACGCCTTTTGGAAATTCTCCCCTGTTTTTTCCCAGATTGTGGGTTCCTGAATTACCATATATGCATTATCCATTCCCTGTTCTTCCATTTTAATTATTTCTATGCTTTGTACAGATCACTCAGTGCCACCCCAAGACATTTTGCTGCCTGAAGGGACTCCCCAGGGCAAAGGCAGCAGTGGACCAGGCGGGAGTCAGAACACCGACTTGCCCAGGGTCTACTCAGGTGGGTGGGTTTATGGGGGGGGAAAAGAAAAAGTCCCAGCCGCAGACAATGAGGAAGCAGACCCAGCTGCAACCGCTGAACCAGGAAGGGAGGATAACTAACAGTATGGATGTAATCTGCCCCCAAAATGCTAGAAATGCTGAATAACTTTGCAGGGGTGGCAGTAGGGCGATCACTTACATTTCACAAAAAGGAGGAAATGCATCACCAAAAAAGAAAAAGACAGCGCAGGTTTGTAATAAATAAATAAATGCATATGTCAATTTACATGTATACATTGTGTGCATGTGTGTGTGTGCGTGTGTGTGTGTGTGACTATAATTTTGTTAGAACAATACAGGCTGTGTGCCTGCTCAGTCTGCAGTCCAGGTGCTAACTGCTGAGGGGCAATTTCAAGGCCTTTGCTCGCCCTTCTTATGGATTTTTAAATTTAAACCAGACTTGGACTGGAAAGCTCTTCAAAAGGAGAACATCTTCAAATAGGGGACTATCCTCTGACATGTTCTTTCAAATAGAGGATTGTCTTCTGTAAAGTAAGATAAATGGCCACCCTCAGTGGAGGTAACGATGCAGTGAAGCAGTCTCAAGCAGGACCGGCCCTACCATGAGGCAGAGTGAGGCGATAGCCTCAGGCAGCAGATGATGGGTGGTACAGCAGGGACAGAAGCTGCAGCCCTGTTGGAGGACAGAGCTGTGTGTTTCATACTGATGGCCTGCATCCCCAGCTAGCCTTCTGCCCTTAAGTGAAGTGGGGGATGCTATCCCATCACCAAAATTGAAGTAAGATTTAAATGCTAGTCTATTCAGCTTCTGCAGGCAGAATGGGAGTGGAGGGGGGCATCTTGTCCTTCACCTCAGGCAGCAAATTATCTTGGGCTGGCTCTGGTATGGCCATGGCCTATATCAATGAAATCACTATTTACATTTTTATTATTATTTATTTATTTATTTATTACATTTCTATACCGCCCAATAGCCAGAGCTCTCTGGGCAGTTCACAAAAATACAACAGTGTCTATCAAGTGAGCTTTGACTGTGTAATAACAAACAAGAGATCATTGGAGGGAGATCCAGCTGTCCAGATTATCTGCACAAAACTTTAAAATCATGCATGTCCAAGAAGGAGCGTAGAACTAAACTGACACTAAGTTAAACACCCATTTCTGACCCTTATGTATTAACTATCGGACAACTGAAACATTTCTCTGGCTTTCCTTTGTTGAAATTCTCCTGGTACCACTTGCTTCATTGCTGAAGTCCCAGAATGCAGAGCTTTGGCAGATAACGGCAGTGAAACATCTGCTGTTTGTAATGTGCCAGAATCTATCATTCTGTAGAATCATCAGTGTACTGGAAATTTTTACAAAATTCCAGGACTTTTAGATGAGTTTTGGTGTAGGGGAATCAGACAGCAAACCAAATATTCAATAAATGCTTAGCATGATTAGCAGAGACATACTTCACTTTAAAAACGACAACAACCAGCATGTCATCATTTCATTTTGAGTGAGGACACTGAAAAAAGGACAAAGAATGTATTCATAAAAACTGCACAATTTGTATGAACTAGTGCAACAGTGAACAGGGGGTTGGACTCGATGGCCTTATAAGTCCCTTCCAACTCTACTATTCTGATTCTATGAACTAATGTCAGGCTTGCAGGATTGACTTTGCTTTTTACTAGGACCCTGAAGTCCAACAACCTGAGCCAGCTTCAAAATGGACATACACTAAGAATTAAGGAAGAGGATGTCTCTGACCATGTGCTTAGCGCAGAAATTGGTAGTCAGTACTAGAACCAAGCTCACAAGTCCTTTTCTCCAAACCATTCTTATTCTATTTACAGTCGTGTGAAAAAGAAAGTACACCCTCTTGGAATTGTACGATTTTACATATCAGGACATAATAACAATCATCTGTTCCTTAGCAGGTCTAAAAATTAGGTAAATACAACCTCAGATGAACAACAACGCATGACATATTATACCGTGTCATGATTTATTTAACAGAAATAAAGCCAAAATGGAGAAGCCATGTGTGAAAAAGTAAGTACACCCTTACTGCTTCCTTAGGAATTAAGATGCTAAGTAGCAGACAGGTGCTGCTAATCAAATGCCCGTGATTAATTGATCATCAGCAAGTATGGCCACCTCTATAAAAGCCGAAGTTTTTTCAGTTTGCTGGTCTGGAGCATCCAGGTGTGTGTTAACACAATGCCAAGGAGGAAAGACCTCAGCAATGATCTTAGAGAAGCAATTGCTGCTGCCCATCAATCTGGGAAGGGTTATAAGGCCATTTCCAAACAATTTAAAGTCCATCATTCTACAGTGAGAAAGATGATTCAAAAGTGGAAAACATTCAAGACTGTTGCCAATCTTCCCAGGAGAGGACGTCCCAGCAAAATCACCCCAAGGGCAGACTGTGCAATGCTCAGAGAAATTACAAAAAACCCAAGAGTTACATCTCAGACTCTATAGGCCTCAGTGAGCATGTTAAATGTTAAAGTTCATGACAGTACAATTAGAAAAAGACTGAACAAGCATGGTTTGTTTGGAAGGGTTGCCAGGAGAAAGCTTCTTTTCTCTAAAAAGAACGTGGCAGCACGGCTTAGGTTTGCTAAGTTGCATCTGAACAAACCACAAGACTTCTGGAACAATGTCCTTTGGACAGACGAGACCAAAGTGGAGATGTTTGGCCATAATGCACAGCGCCACATTTGGCGAAAACCAAACACAGCATTTCAGCACAAACACCTCATACCAACTGTCAAGCACGGTGGTGGAGGGATGATAATTTGGGCTTGTTTTGCAGCCACAGGACCTGGGAACCTTGCAGTCATTGAGTCGACCATGAATTCCTCTGTATACCAAAGTATTCTAGAGTCAAATGTGAGGCCATCTGTCCAACAGCTAAAGTTTGGATGAAATTGGGTCATGCAACAGGACAATGATCCCAAGCACACCAGCAAATCTACAACAGAATGGCTGAAAAAGAATCAAGTGTTGCAATGGCCCAGTCAAAGTCCAGACCTCAACCCGATTGAAATGCTGTGGCGGGACCTTAAGAGAGCTGTGCATAAACAAATGCCCTCAAACCTCAATGACCTGAAGCAACTTGTAAAGAAGAGTGGGCCAAAATTCCTCCACAACAATGTGAGAGACTGATAAAGTCATACAGAAAACAATTGCTTCAAGTTATTGCTGCTAAAGGTGGTTCTACAAGCTATGGAATCATAAGGTGTACTTACTTTTTCACACATGGCTTCTCCATTTTGGCTTTATTTCTGTTAAATAAATCATGACACGGTGTAATATGTCATGTGTTGTTGTTCATCTGAGGTTGTATTTACCTAATTTTTAGACCTGCTAAGGAACAGATGATTGTTATTATGTCCTGAGATGTAAAATCATACAATTCCAAGAGGGTGTACTTTCTTTTTCGCACAACTGTATATCCCACCCTTCATAAATATCCAAAGGTGGGTAACGACAGTATTAAAAGACCAACAATAATATACAAAAAATAAAGCAGGCAAAAAACAAGCAACAACAGATCCAGTCCTATTCACTGCAGCAACAACTGCCTGGGTAAACAATGGGTCTTAGCCTGGTGCCGAAATGTTAGCAAAGTTGGTACCAGGCATACCTCTACCTCATCCAAAGAACAGGCCATGATTACCTTGAGTCTATCTCTGAACCATAACATAGGGTGAGGAACCTGTAAAGCCTTCCAGATCTTTGGATTACAAATACCATCATCCCTGCCACTAATGCTAGCTGGGGCTTATGAGAGTTGGAGTCCAGCCATGTCTGGGGGTCTCATGGTGTGATCATGCTTTACTTAAACCTCCCATAGTCCTGAAAGCCCTGCTGCTGTCGGGGCGCAATAAAGCAAGCTGCTATGAAAGCTATGGGGAAGCTCAATCAGGTGAGGGAGAAAAGGGTGGATGTTTCCTCTTGCCCCAAGGAAAAGCTTTTGTTCTCTGCACCTATATAGGGTGACCATATTAAAAGGAGGACAGGGCTCCTGTATCTTTAACAGTTGTATTGAAAAGGAAACTTCAGCAGGTGTCATTTGTATATATGGAGAACCTGGTGAAATTTCCTCTTCATCACAACAGTTAAAGCTGCAGGTGCCCTGCCCTCTTTTAAATCTGGTCACTCTAGTATAGCTCCTGCAGCTTTAACTGCTGTGATGAAGAAGGAATTTCACCAGGTTCTCCATATATACAAATGACACCTGCTGAAATTCCCCTTTCTATGCAACTGTTAAAGATACAGGAGCCCTGTCCTCCTTTTCATATGGTCACCCTACACCTATATACAGCTGGGTGACCATACGAAAAGGAGGACAAGGCTCCTGTATCTTTAACAGTTGTAAAAAAAAGGGGAATTTTGCCATTTGCTGCTTGCATACAAATGACACCTGCTGAAATTCGCTTTTCTACACAACTGTTAAAGATACAGGAGCCCTGTCCTCCTTTTCACATGGCCACCCTAATATAAAATCATTGAGGCATATTGATCTAAATTCTAGCCTTTTATTTCTTTTGCTTCAAAGGGCCAAGCAAGATATGATGGAAGAGTTCCATAAATATGATCCCCTGTTCTTATTATTTATTTATTTATTTGTTTGTTTGTTTGTTTGTTACCCACCTCTTCATCTGGGAGGGAAGGAAGGAAGGAAAGGAAAGGAAAGGAAAGGAAAGGAAAGGAAAGGAAAGGAAAGGAAGGAAGAGCCACAGAAAGAAAAGCACAGCCACAGGGTGTTTCACCAGCTTTGAGGGATTATATTTATCAGGAAAATGGTGCAGTCGGGAAAGAGTTAACCCACTGGGGGACAGATTTGAATCACTCGCACACATCATGAGTCAGTTTTTTCCAAAGAGTCGGAGATCGTATTCACAGATCTCCTTCATCCTGCCAAATTGTACCTGCAGATATTAAGAGATAGAGCTGACAAACGGAAGCAGAGACAGGCTCCCCAGTTAACATAACTGTACTCCTGCTGAGTTAAAATAGCATGCATCTCATTCATTTAAATTCCTTTGAGCCTCAAAGACCAAGGAAAACGGTGGCTGCATGGAGCGAGAGTTGTAAGCAAGTACAATTCACGACATTGCTCAACATCAGTGCTGGACGTGGGGTACATCAGTTAAGGCTTCAGCCTTAGCTTCCAATTTCCTGGCTTTTGGGAGTTTGGACCAACATGAAAGAGCCTTTACTCTGGTCTTTTAAACCAGCAGTTGTTTTTTTAAATCAGATAGATAGATAGATAGATAGATAGATAGATAGATAGACCGTATTTCTTCGATTCTAAGACACACTTTTTCCCCATATAAACATCTCTAAAAATGGGGTGCGTCTTAGAATCGTGAGTGCGATTATTATTCTTAGAATCAAAGCTTTTTTTCTATTGGTGGTACTGAAATTAGTGTGCATCTTACAATTGATGGCGTCTTACGATCGAAGAAATATGGTATATATAGATAGACAAACATGGAGTAATACCTAACAGTTTTCCAATACTAACGCTAATGACATTGCACTAGTCTAAACCAATGCTTTTATCTGTACGTCACCTTGAAATCTTAATGATATAGTGCGGGATATAAATGTTTTAAATAAATAAATAAAGCTTGTGCAACATAACTAAGACTTGCTAGTGCAATGGAAAAAGTGGGAATGGCCACCAACCTTAAAAAGGGGTTAGACAAATTCATGTCAGATAAAGCTATCAACGCCTCCTATTCACGGTGGCTATAAATTACCTCCAATCTCAGAAGCAATATGCCTCTGAAAATGTGTTGCTAGAGAATATGGGGAGGAGGGTGCTGTTGCACTCACTTCCTACTTGTGGGCTTCTCAGAGGAAGCTGGTTGGCCAATATGTTTTGGTCTGATTCAGCACAGCTCTTCCTAGGTTCTTATGACGGCTATACTAACTCCAGCATCAGATGCAGCATGTCTCTCAATAACAACTGCTAGGGAATACGAGCGTGAAGGTGCTATTGCACTCACGTCCTGCTTGTGGGATTCCCATAGGCATTGGGTTGGCCACCGTGACAACTGAATGCTGGACTAGACAGACCCTTGATCTGATCCAGCATTGTTCTTCTTATGGACTTACGTTCTAGAGACTCTCGTGGGATTCCAATTTTAAACAAATTGTAGATATAACTAGGCCATTTACAAAAGAAAAACAGCTACCCTACCCAAAGTATTATCATCTTACTGCTGGGTGGGTGCTAAGCCAGGCTTCCTTTCTGCAATGAAAGATCTGGCAACACCACTTCAACAAAGCAAGCACACTGAGTAGTCTATGGCCTTAGTTAGACCTAAGGTTTATCCCGGGATCATCCCGGGGTCGTCCCTGCCTGCTCCCACGATCCCCTGTATATTATTTACATGAATAGGGATAACCCCGGGAAGATCTCGGGATAAACCTTAGGCCTAGCTAAGGCCACTGAGACAAGAACTACAGAAGAGCAACATATAGCTATATACTTACCAGTGTCCCACGTGCTGATATTATGGGGAGCGCTAGACTGGTGTTCCAGCTGCCTCTTCATGAGCTGGTTCATAGTCAGTGCTCCCAGGGAACCCCTTTTCATCTGTCGGAACTGAGCTGGAAGTCAGAAATTAAGAACTTAAAATCACAAGCAATCGTGTGATTTTAAACGTTGTTCAAGTATCATTTCCCTTTCCATATTGAGCACTAATTGCATGCCCACAGCATTTTGATCGAGACAATCTGCTCTACTCGGGAAAATGGGTTATAGCTCAGTAATGAACATTTTGCATTAATCAGTAATGCATGTCCATGTCCCTACACTCATCCCATGGGGTCATATCCGATGATGCCGGCCCACCAGCAGAAAAGACATTCATGTCAGAACGGATTCCCCTTCCCCACTGCAGTAAAGAAAATAACCCATCGTCGCTTATTTTCCCGTCTTGTGCATGCTGGTCGGGCATCGCGTCATAGCCATAATTACTCTCACCAGGATGTCGTGTCATGTGAACCCGGCAAGGGTGGTTTACAAATCACTCTACCACCCTAAAACAAGCCATGGGTTCCAAGATAGTTTGCAAACCGTCCCCCACCCTGCCATATACCCTCACCAAGTTCAGACAACATGGCAAATCACACCCAGCAAGGGTAATTATGGCAATGATGCGTGTGCAACCGGCATACGCGAGACGGGGAAATAAGCTACGATCACTTATTTTCCTTCCCTGATGGTGTGAACCCAACCAGTAAGGATGAGCGTCTGTTTCATAACTTCAGTGGCATCTGCCGCTGAATGTCACATTGAAACAATTTTGAATGTATTTCAAAGCGAAGTGTTGCCCTCTGCCTTATTTATATGGTTCTCTCCTTTCAGTACTTTTAAAACACTGATTCAGTGAGAACACAATTATCCATCCTGACTTGAGCTACTGAAATAGATGCAAATTCCAATTCCATTTCAGATACTTTCTTTTCCTTTTAAAAACAAAATTGTTCAGTAACAGCTTTTCACATCAAATTGGGTGAGGACATAATTTCCATCTTCTCTAGTGCAAGGGCTTAAAATAAAGGCTTTATCAGGTTATCAGACACAGAATTTCCCAAATGAAAGAACAGCAATTAAAATTTCAGAGCAGACAAT
The DNA here is from genome assembly GCF_023053635.1 of Elgaria multicarinata webbii. Taxonomy (NCBI): domain Eukaryota; kingdom Metazoa; phylum Chordata; class Lepidosauria; order Squamata; family Anguidae; genus Elgaria; species Elgaria multicarinata. The sequence continues at coordinate 158,288,092 of NC_086172.1, read as the reverse complement.
ACTGCTCGGGGTGTATATAACTGTCAAAAACATAGGAAATTGGCTGGTTTGAACTTCCTCCTTGGCTTTTATAATGGAAATTAAAGCCTCTCTCAGGCGTATTCCTCCTTATCAGAGCACTGGGTTGGGCTTTTTTGAGAGTTATGTATCTGATTTCTCAAGGACAACTTTGATTTTAAATATGGCAGGGTGCTGTTACAGAAAAGAATCTCTAGCATTTCAGGTCCAGGTGAGACAGTAAAAAATAGTATGTAGATTTTTGACAATTTTACCCATATACTATTTTATGCACACTTCCTTTTTCCTCTCTCAGGCACTTAAAACTAATCTTTAATTCGCTTTCCACTGTGATGCTATTTTTAGTAGTTATACATGGCCCTGAAGACCTGAACAATTTTAGCTTTTCTGCTCCTGTGCATAGAGTTCTAGCTGATATTAACCAGGGCCAGGTACTGCATTGGAAGATAAGGTTGCTACACAGAATGGCTAATATATATCCTCCAGCTGAATGCTGGCATCAAGGGTCGGCATGGTTGGACACTGACAAGAACCCCCAGACCTGTTCCTCCCCTTCACCATTGCAACCTGCTTGTTGGCCCACCTCTCACTCTGGCTCAGACAACACCAGTGGTGGTGTGAAGGAGCAGCAGTGAATGCCACTGCCTGAATGCTCTTTGACTCTCTGCCTGGCAAGCGAGCAAGTGGCAACAATGATGAGGAAGAGGAGGAATGGCAGCCGACAACAATGCCAGACTCACTGAGGGAGAGTCCGAGGGAGAAGGTAGACTCACTGAAGGAGAGTCCGAGGGAGAAGGTAGACTCACTGAGGGAGAGTCTGAGGGAGAAGGTAGACTCACTGAGGGAGAGTCCGAGGGAGAAGGTAGACTCACTGAGGGAGAGTCTGAGGGAGAAGGTAGACTCACTGAGGGAGAGTCTGAGGGAGAAGGTAGACTCACTGAGGGAGAGTCTGAGGGAGAAGGTAGACTCACTGAGGGAGAGTCCGAGGGAGAACGTGGACTCACTGAGGGAGAGTCCGAGGGAGAAGGTGGACTCACTGAGGGAGAGTCTGAGGGAGAGGGTAGACTCACTGAGGGAGAGTCCGAGGGAGAAGGTAGACTCACTGAGGGAGAGTCCGAGGGAGAAGGTAGATTCACTGAGGGAGAGTCCGAGGGAGAAGGTAGACTCACTGAGGGAGAGTCTGAGGGAGAAGGTAGACTCACTGAGGGAGAGTCCGAGGGAGAAGGTAGACTCACTGAGGGAGAGTCCGAGGGAGAAGGTAGACTCACTGAGGGAGAGTCCGAGGGAGAAGGTAGACTCACTGAGGGAGAGTCTGAGGGAGAAGGTAGACTCACTGAGGGAGAGTCCGAGGGAGAAGGTAGACTCACTGAGGGAGAGTCTGAGGAAAAAGGTAGACTCACTGAGGGAGAGTCCGAGGGAGAAGGTAGACTCACTGAGGGAGAGTCTGAGGAAAAAGGTAGACTCACTGAGGGAGAATGTGTCTTGATCAAGGGCCTGTCAAAACCTGGAGCTAACACTGGCCTCTAAACACAGTTCCTGCAGAACATGGGTGGAAGGTGCAGTTCATGTCCTGCTTGTGGGGGTTCCATGGGCATCTGGTTGGCCAGTGCAGGAACAGAATGTGGGACTAGGCTTTTGGACTGAACTAGCATGGCTTTTCTTATGTTCATTAACTGAATTTGGTCATGGTGATATCTGGATGTATGCAAAAATAAATAAATAAATAAATAAATAAATTGTAAACAGCCCAGAGAACTTCAGCTATTGAGCGGTATAAAAATGCAATAAATAAATAATAACTTGATGCAAAAAAACAAACATTTTTTGATGACTTGGCTCATGTGTTACTGGATCAGTGAAAGCGCCACTTTCCTTGGGATGGGTCCCATTGCCCTGTCGTACGGTATGTTTTCCAAGTCAGGGAAGAATTTGGTGATTACTCCTCATGGCAAAACCCCCTTCCTATCCCTCACCCTTGACGCTGGTGTGGTTAATGGAAAGACCCAAGAGGGGCTGTCCTTGGATGTGCCTGTGCAATCAGCCCAGTTGGATCTGTACTGGGAAAGATCATGGTAGATGATAGCTAATGGTCCCAATAGTTTTACTGCTTATTTATTTATTTAAACTATTTTTATCTCTCCTTTCTGACGGATGACAAGCCTCTAAAGTAGCTGACAATAATATACAGCTTTGGATAACACACACCAAATATGGGGGGGCGTTTAAGGCAGTGTGACTGATAAAATATCGGGGAAGGGGGGAGACATAAAATGTCCCCAGGCCTAAGATATGACATTACTTTAAACCTCGCCATTGCAGGGTGCCAGCAGCCCTCCAGTGCTCGCAGAGTGAATTATCATCGGACTGCACACGCAATGCCCATAAACGTTCAGTCAAGCGTGAATTAGTGGAGAAAGGCGATGCACCAGATGGCAAAACATAGGAAGAAGCACAAGTGCGGCAACTGAGTTTCGCTCCTCAAAGCCAGGGGGGAAAGCTTACTTGATATGGAAGAGTGGCTACTTGTCTCTGGTACACCTGCTTCGAGTGTCGGAGCAGAAGACGATTCCCTCGGCATTTCCAGGGTTGAAAGTACTTTAGCTGAAGCATCTGCAAAGAAAACCAGTGCTTGAGCTCAGACTCTCCCCCGCCCCCGTTTTTTATTTTCTTTTGAAAATCGGAGAACGGTTGTTCATCTCCATCACGTTTCCCCACTTTCTCCTCCTCCCATCTGCCATTTGGCCATCTGGCACCACAAGTGGTGGTTGTGGAGAAATACGACACTTTGGGAGAAGAAAGGGGTGTTTCCTCCCCATATGACTTTGAAATTAGTTTTCCACAGAAGGCTGCTGGAGAATCTTCTGGCGTGCAGCCCTTTACTGTCTCCGGTATAAGTGAACAATGTCCATTCGCTCCTATGAGGACAATAAAGCATCAAACTTAAGAGATGCCAATGCATTATGCACAAAAAACCTCCCTCTCTCCCTTTCACTGGCAGGGATCCCAAGAGCTGCGCGATGGAGGGAAGCAAATTGCATCTCCTCTGGGGCCTCTGATGTTCTGTCCTGCTTTTCCTACATTTCATCACACCCTGGTGTGCTAGGGATGGGCAAACTCACTCGCGTCTGATTGGTTGGACTCTGCCCCACCACCGTGCAAGCTTCTTTTCTGGCTCGGCAAGCATCTGACAAAGTTGTGAGCCCATCTGCCCTCATCCGGAGCCTTCATTGTGCACAAGAATGGAGGCTCCAGAAATTACGTAATTTCCTCCGCTGCATAAATGGGGCCTTTACATAATGATGGCCACCAATTTGGATGGCTTTGTTAGACAAATTCCCGGAGGAGAAGGCTAACCTGATGGCTGTATGCTACCACCGGGAGCAGAGGCAGTAAGCCTATGTACACCAGTTGCTGGGGAACATGGGTGGGAGGGTGCTGTTGTGTTCATGTCCTGCTTTTACACAGGTCATCAGCTGGTTGGCCACTGTGTGAACTGAATGCTGGAAAAGACAGACCCCTGGCCTGATCCAGTATGGCTCTTCTTATGTTCTAATCTTCTTAAAGCTCTCTTGGAAAGGAATTCCCTACGGTAGGGTCTCTGAAGACAATCTTAAAACACAGAGTTTCATACAGGTGTAAGTGGTCTTTCAAATAACCTGGACCCAAATCATTTAGGGCTATGAGAAAAACTGAATGTTCCACGTGGAAATACAGTTGTCAAGTGAGAGAAAAACCTGCCCTCTACCCCTGCCAGCAAGTCCTCACTCACAGAGATCCCACTGAGAGGCGCAAACCTTGTTTTGAGAAGTTGCACTGCCCGCCCCACAGGTTTTTGCAATATATAAGGCCTCCTTACTTTTCTTTTTCCTAAAGCTTTTAAAACTTGATGTTGTGCAGACTTCTACTGTTACTTTCTACTGTTAGTTTTACCCTACCCTGTGCCTGCTTACCCTACCCTGTACCTGTTTGCATTCTCTTCCCCTCCTTATTGTTTTACTATGATTTTATTAGATTGTAAGCCTATGCGGCAGGGTCTTGCTATTTACTGTTTTACTCTGTACAGCACCATGTACACTGATGGTGCTATATAAATAAATAAATAATAATAATAATAATAATACACACACTCAGTCTTAATGACAGGCCTTTTGCTAATAATTAATAAATATGCAAAGCATATATTAGGCCAACCTCCTCAGTGCACAGCCTGGTGTTTGGGGATGTTTTGGACTTCCAGGTATTTTGGACTCCAACTCCCAGCATTCTTCACCATTGGCCCTGTTGGTTAGGGCTGACGGGAGTCCAAAACATCTGGAGGGCACCAAGCTGATGAAGGCTGATCTACGTAATGCTTGGTTTTCATGGACCTGAGCCTGTTTTTTGCTTTTTTCCTGTAGCTGACACAGGAGACTTTGGGGGACAGCGGATGGGGGAGTGCTGTGAATTGTGATACAGGATTTGGCAATAGTTTCCAACAACAGACAGAAGGATCCAGAAGTTGAAATGCTAAAGGTGGGCCTGTGAAACAGATGTGTTTGCATCCATAGCCCAGATGGGGAACCCCAGAGATACTGGAGAACAAGCCACTGTTGATACAAAAAAGCCAGCTGACTGGCTGTGAGGATTGGCAAGAAAAGAGTTGGCCAAACAGCTGTTGAAGGGCTCAAGTTACAGGAAGTCAGATTCCAGCTGGACATCAGGAAAAACTTCCTGACTGTTAGAGCAGTACGACAAAGGAACCAGTTACCTAGGGAGGTTGTGGGCTCTCCCACACTAGAGGCATTCAAGAGGCAGCTGGACAACCATCTGTCAGTGATGCTTTAGGATGGATTCCTGCATTGAGCAGGAGGTTGGACTTGATGGCCTTATAGGCCCCTTCCAACTCTACTATTCTATGATTCTATCATTCTATGTAAGGAAGAGTTGGTACCAAGAGCAAGTATAAAGCAAGAGATTGCTGAAAGGTGGCATTGAGAAGATGCACAGGCTGAGTGAGCAGATCAGGGCCCCAGAAGGGTGATTGAATAAGGGAAGTCAGAATGTGATTCCTGAAGTTTTGAACCCTGGGCACCCTAGGAAACCAACTCCTACAGCCCACCCAACCATCTAAGATGGTATTACAACTGTGACTGCATCACTAGGTACAGTAGTAGACAGCAAATGCAACAGTTAAAGTTCTGAAAAAGATTTTTTTCCCTATATGCTACAGATATAGCTTTATACTCCAGACATAACTTACAAAACTGAGGGGACTAGAGCATGATGGGAGTGATCCTGGACAAGAGGGTGGGTTTGGTTGGTCCTAGGCAAGGACCAACATTTATAATCCACATCAGTTAAAGCTACCTTTCGGATTGGGCAGGAGACAACTGGGCAAGACACAACTGGTAGCAGGGAGGGCTCACTAGAGAAAACAGAGGCCTGGTCAACTGGAAAAGCACACTTCCAAGCAGGCTTAGGAACATAATTTCCTGCCAGGGTGCACGGGATTTGCCATTTCCTCTGCCTCCCGGACTGAATTTAGGAGGACTTCCTTGTTTCTAGTGAGCCTTCCCTCCTGGCAGTTACCACCTTCCCCTTCTCAAAGATAAGGTGTTTTTCTTGGGAAAGGGTTGAGGGAACTGGCAGGGAGGGCTAAGTATCACCAGGGATTATGCTATTGTGAGCAGTACCTAATTTTGGGGCTTTTCAAACTGGGCAAGTTCCTATTTCAAATTCACCCAATTGCAAATTCACCTCCATCATTGGTGAGGAGAGCAAGGTCAGAAGTTCTCTCTCTCCTCTAAAACAGCAGCATGAAAAGCAAATCATTGTCCAATTCCCAGGTTCTGCTCACCTGCCTCTTTCTGCTCCCCCAGCTTGTCTAAGATGTTGAAGGAGATGTCAAGGTATTCCCTCTGAATGGCACTCACAGCAATCTTTCTCTGTTTCCTCTGCCTCGGAACAATTTGGATCTTAAATTCCGATTCTTCAGCTTCTTCCTCCTGCTTCTGTTCTGTATCAGATTCTGCACCAGCATCCAGCTTATCACTTTCCGTTTGGTTCTCAGAGTCCTCGGGGACCTTAATGAAGACCGTTTTCCCACTCGAACTGGGAAAAGGGCCTATAGGCTTAATTTCCTCTATGCATAACTCAGAGTTGTCATCAATGGACATCTCTGGAAGAGCAAAGGACTTTTGCAGCAGATCACGTTTTTGCTTGAGCGTCAGGGGACTGCCAATGGGTGCCTCTTGAACTTGTTCTGGCTTAGCTAACTCAGCAACATCTTTGGGACCTTCAAGGACAGCAGACAGGGTTTCCTCTTGAGCAAATGACACAACAGTGCTAGCTGCGGAAAGGGTGACATCTTTGGAGAAGTCTTCAATGCTGAACTGCACCAGGGGGGTTATGCTGAGACTGAGCACAGAGACACTGGTGGGACTCGATGGAGAGGAGGCAGCTATCTTGCTGGGGACACCATCATTCAGCTGGCTCATGACATCTTCTTCTTCCTCATCACTTTCCACTATTCTGAGAGGAGGGAGGGGCTCAAAAACCAAGGAGTCACTGTCTGAATTGGAAACAACCGATTGCTTTTCAGGCCCTGATGTCGAATCAGAGGAAAGGTCTATAAGATCTAAGTCCTCCTTGGGAGGAAAGGATTTAGCTGGGGAATCCACTTTCACTTCATACGGCTCCATGCAGTTTAACCTGACTTCTGGGATGATAGGTCTCCGCCTGGCTTGGGTTTTCTCTGGGACAGCAGGAGGGTTCTCCTTCTCCCCCTCATCTTCCTCTTCCTCCTTGGTGGAGGAATTCTGTCGAGGTCGTCCGTAATCGTTCTGCCTCAGTGTGGTGTACGCAGAACTGACAGGGGGCTTCTCCAAGTCACAGTGGTCTATGCATGACTTCCGGCGGTGCTCATCTAATGTAAACAACAGGGAGTCTGCATTTCCTATGTCAAGAGATTTTTGTTTTAGAGAGCGCAGTTTCTTTTTCTGAATGCTTTCTTCTCTCACGCAGTGCAGAATGCTGTCTTGCAACACGCCAGTTTCTCTATATTCAGCCAGTTCTATATCACCTGGTCAAAACAGAAAAAGCTAGTGCTATTTCATTCAGTGGCCAATTCACCACCACCACCCCCATGCTTGCCTTTTACCATTTCACTGGCATTTGTAGACACAAACCCCACTTTTAAATTTTATTATTACATTGAAGCAATGTGGGTAGCTGCATATGACAACAGCACTGGCTCAAGACTAGCCCAATGTGAGGTTTCCAAGTTTTCGTGATACATGAAGTATATAAACAAAGAACCAGATGGCAACTTGAGTAGTGGCTCATTGAGTTTGGCTCGCCACCTTTCTCAATGTTTACTGAATTCATGCCTTAAGATCTGCTTGAAAGCTATTCATTCTGATGCCCTTTATATACATATGAGAAGATATATTTTTTTAAAAAATCCAATGCACAAGACACTACATTTAGAAAACTGGGTATTGAAGGAAAGAAAGAAAAATCAGCTGTGCACTCTTGACTAGCTGTAGGAACAAGAAGGGAGAACCTCTAATCATAACTGATTCAGCCCAATGGATTTCAGTTGCAGTCTTTGCCAGGGACACTGTAAAACTATATGCGCCATTACAAAATAACCAGGCAAGCCGGGCAGCCACTATAAGAATTTTGTTTAACAGAACCCCAGACATAGGGCATGTCTAGATGAGGCAATATCCCGGGGATCATTCTGGGATCATCCCTGTGTGTCCACATGACGCACAGGGGATCCCGGGAGCAGGGAGGGATGATCCCTTCCTTTCCCTGGGATATCGCCCTACCCTTTAATCCTGACTTTTCCCACGGCCTTAGGATGATCCCGAGACCGTGGGACGTGTGGCCGGCTGTCCCAGTTTCGTCCTGGCTCCTCGCAAGTAACCGTGAGGAGCAGGGAACTGGGCACGGGGTGCAGAGCTCTTCAGGGGGTGGGGTGGGGGGAGCGGGAGGTGTTTTTTTAAAACAACAACTCACTTTTGCGATGGAGTGCTCCATGCGACACATGTAAATACCTTGGGATGATCCCAGAAGCAGGTAAGCCCGGAATCGTCCCACCTCCCTCCCCCTACACCGTATGGTGTAGACATGCCCAAAGAATACAACTGAAATATGTAGAGCTGAATAAAATATAATTTAGTGCACCTTAGAGGCTCTCTCTTCTTGCTCCTGCCTTCATGCCTTACCTCTTTTTCTCCCCAGTCCAGCTGTAGTTGCAGGCAACTAGTCACACATAACTGCTAGTGGTCTCCGGTGCAAAAGCAGGACCAATAGCACTCAGATGAGCATTGTGATACAGCTGGGGATGTGCATCAAAACCCACATTGGCAAAAATGCATGGATCATCCTTGCTTGCTTGGGACAAATATTTGCTGGCACTGTAGGGATACCTGACCAAAATTATGGGGTAGGTGGGGAGAGCAGAAAGAGAAATTGTGCACTTGGGGTGGGGGATTTGCACATTTTCACAAGTGCAAATTTGTGCAAATCCATATTTCTGTAAATGTGAATTTGCACAAGTGCAGAAACTAAAAAAAGAAAACCAATTCCATCATGGGTTTTACACAATCTGTACATCCCTTCTTCTTACTGGTACAAGCAGTTTGAAAATGGAACCAATTAACTAGAAGGGTGGTGGGATCTCCCTCAATGGAGGTCTTCAACCAGTTTTCAGCCATTAGGTGTGCTCTAGCTCTGGATTTCCTGCATCAAGCAGGGGGTTGAAATAGATGACCAAGAAGGCCGTCTCCAACTCAGTGATACGTATTTTGCCATGTTTGCTCACAAGGTCAAGGTAACTATGTTCAGAGTTACCCAATACACCCTAATAATCACAATCCTTCTTTACACATCTCTTGTTAAGATACAGCACAATGCCTGGGATACATGTCTGCTTAGTTAAAAGTTTTGAAATGGACAAAAAGACAAATATCTAGCATGAAAAATGTCCACTAACATTTAGAATTTCTTTAAATTTTAAATAAAAGTGTCATACTTCTCTGAGCATTCATCTCAACTGGCTGGTATTTCACCATTTTGCTGCCCCCAATTCTTTTCAGCCTGGCAAAAAAAGTTTGTGACTCTTTGTTGCCTGTTCCAGTGGGTGTATCATGAATGTCAGATTCATCAAAGACGCTGTCTTCCTCTGCTTGAAAGAGAAAAAATCAGCATTATTCTGCAGTAAAATGAAACATATCGCACATGAAAGTTCATTGATCAAAAATGTTGAGAATTTTTTGATGTACATGTTGATCCTCACATTTTTAAAAAGTTCAAACTTTTTCAAACAAGATTGACTAAATCTGTATTCCAGCAGTAGAACACACAGTGTATCTCCTATGCAGTAAAAATATGCAAAAAGTAGGGCTGTGCTCCGCTCCAATTTGGATCCCCAAATCGGGAGTGGATTGACCCAATCCACATCCGCTAAGAGCAGATCCGGATCAGGTCAGGGAACTGTGGATTGATGTGAAGAGGATCGCTCCACTGCGAATCACTTCACCTCAATCCGGAGCTCCAAACGCAGGTAAGTGAGGGGGGGGCCTTACGTAGCAGCGGTTGTGGCGCAGTCCATGTGGCAGCAGATGGCAGAGCCACGTAAGGGGGAGGGGGCTTATTCGGCCCCCATTTTGTCCCCACTTACCTGCTTCCGCCGCCCGCTGTGGAGGCAAGTAAGTGTGGAAGGGGGGGCAAAATGGGGGGCGAATCTTAATCCGACCCTTCGGACCTCGCTCCGGATCCGGTTCCAGAGTGGGTCGGGGGAGGGGCGGATCAACCCAAAGCGGTTCGGGGGGCTGGTGCACAGACCTAGCAAAAAGTACTGTTGAGGAGTTGAGAGTTAACATTTGGGGAAGGCCCATCTACTTTCTAGAGCAGTGTGGGGGAAAGAACCCCCTAGTGGTTGTTAAGGCAGCTGTTGGCCAGGGCTGTCCCATACCATTGGGTAGCTTCCTCCGGTGGCAGATGCTAGGGGCAGGGAATGGTGGCACGATGTTGGAAGTTGGAGCTGTGTGGCCCACATGATCTGACCTGCAGCCCCTGAAGCTACCTTCCTCTTCTCAGGAGGATGCTGTGCTAGTATCAAATAAGATCCAACTATCAGTCTAACCAGCTGATTGGGGAACGCCATCTTGCCCTTCCCCTCAGGCAAAGGAATGTTATGGGCTGGCCCTGCTGTTTGAGTTACTGTAGCTAGAAGGTCTGGCCCTCAGTTGTATTATAGCCAAAAATAAAGAGTTTGGTTTTCCTTTATAAGACGTTGGTGCTTGTTCCCTGGCAGACATTATGAAGCACCCCTGAAATTCCATTAAAACATCCTAGAACAACACATTGAAGCCTAAGAAATAATGTTCTCTTCTTAAGCATTTGCCTTTTCAAAAATGTATATTTGTAATCCAGCCTTCCTCAAAAGATCTCAAGCGGCCAAAATATCTCCCTCTCATTTTTTCTTCACCACAACCCTTTGATATAGTAAGTTAGCAAAGAGATAATGCCAGGGCTAAGATTAACCAGTGAACATCATGGCAGAGTGAGTAAATAACTAGATCTTCCCACTCCAAGTCCAGTACTACATCTATCACACCAATATGATGCAATATGATATATAGTAATTGTTCTTGATCTTTAACCAGGGCTTGGGCTGGACAGAGCTTCAAACAGCAGACTCCTTCTCTGTAAAGTACACAAGGACATACTGAGTAAGACCATTTGTCCATCTAGCCTAGTACTGTTGACAGTGACTGGCCACAATTGGTCTCCAGGGTTACAGGCAGGATTCTTTGCAGCCCAATCCCTGGAGATACCAGGGATTGAATTTAGGACCTTCTGCATACAAAATATGTTAGGATGGCCACCCTAATAAAGCATCTTCCACCAAGTCAGCTCAGCAACCTAGGTAGAAAAACTGCAACAAGGCACCGTTGTTTTTTGAGGCTAGAATTTAAGGATGCACAGCTATGTGTCCTTAGTTAAGGTTTGAAAGGGAAAAACAGGTTCCACCATTGAAAAGAGGAATTGGGGGTTAGGGAAAATAATGCTGCTGCCCCCAATTCAGATGCCACCATAGTTTTCAGTAGTCTTACACACACACACACACACACACACACACACAGCAAAACATGCAATAACTCTTGTTCACCAGCTGAATTCAGATATCATAAAATCCCAGTCCCAGAAAGGTACATGATTTGCCCAGGATGTGTGAATTCAACGGGTGACAGACTTTTTAAAATTCTTCGTTTCTACAAACCAGCAAGTGTGAAGCAAGTGTGCAGCAAAGCAGAAAAGGTATTGATTTGGGCAAATGACAGATGAGGCCCCAAAAAAACCACCCTTCGCATGTATCTGTCTATTTTTGCCCATTTTTTCACTTTTCCTCCTAGGATAGCCTCTCAGGCAAGTCTTCTGAAGATTTTATTAAAAGTGACACCAGATCAGCTTGAGGTATCAGATCTAATATTGGATAAAAAGGAAGTCTCTGTTCTCCCAAACTCTTTGGGAAATACTGTAAACTAGCAACTGAATTAAAGTTTTATCCATCTGTCTGTCTGTCTGTCTCTCTATCTAGGTATGGAGCTCTCTGTAACACAAATTCACTCACATTGCAATTTGAAAAATAAATTCTGAAACAGTAGTCTAATTCAACAATACTTTGACATGCTAAGATTTTATATATAAATCATTTATCTTGCCGGAAATGCTTATGTTCATTAAGTATTAGATCAAACAAACCTCAGGAATATTTTGTTCCTATTCCTCATTAATTACATTTTCTTGACCAAATATGAAAAGAATTAGGTTTCCCTCTTCTTTATAAAAGACAAGAATAGCCTAAACTTAATGTTGCTTTCTCCCCATTTTTGCTTTGCAAGTTCTCTGCAGCTTGTTTTTTCAGCTTGTTAACTGAACGTTAACATGATACATACAGTTTCTGCAGATTTTTTAAAAAAGCGATACCAAGTTACATTTCTTAATCCTCTTTCAGGTGTTTCAACGATTGCACATAAAGGGAAGTGGGATTAACAGCAGCAGGTTTTGCTCCGGGCCCACACATGTTCACCAACTGAATTCAGATAGCATAAAATCACATCAGTAGGAAACTCCTGCGTGTACAACTGGATCTCTCCAGAGCATGTGAAGAGAGCTCTCTAAGAGTACAGTTATTTACATGGGAGCTCTCTACAGACATAGCTAGGTCATTCCCCACCCCCACTCCCATTCACTTGACTAGCTTTTTGATGTTTTTATTGCTTATGCTGTCCTGAAAATATTTATACTGTATAGATTTATTTATTTATTTTTTTAAAAAAGAGAGAAATATTTTCCTTGTTACCTTAGAAATCAAATCACAGGCAAATATTTTACCACTAGTTGATTAATAAAACTTCATAGGGATGTTGAGGACCAGGAAACCATTGCTCAATGGGCCCAATCAGGCCATGGCTAGCTGGTCTCCTGGATTGAGACCAACACTCCAGAATGCATTCTCTGCCCATCGAGGCCATCCAGAGACCCCACAAGTTCAGATTCATGTCTAATATTGTAAAATACCTTTTTCCTTCTCACTGTATCTGCTTATGTTGCTGTTGTCACTGTACAAAGGGCCTGCTGAGGCATGAGGCTTGCAGCTGTGATACTGTGCATTTAGTGTGTTGACTGTTATATGGATGAGATGCAACATGACTTTGCTGATGTCACAGTCTCTGTAAGGATACTGTACAACAAGAAAAAAAGGAAAGGAAGTTTATTTAAACAACACCAACACTCACCTAATCTTGGTTTATTTGTTAAGGCTGGATCCAATGCCGGTCATCTGCTAATGGAATGGATTTCCCCTCCCCCTTGCAGCCCCCCCCCCATAACACCCCCCCCCAAATCTGATCCAGAAGGTTGGAGAGACTCTCTGAAACAGATTTAGGGAATGTGCAGGGGTCTGCAGGGGAACAGGAGAGGACTGTGAAGTTCCACTCCACCACCAAAACATGAGTGGAATTTGTGGTTGAATATTGGATCCAACCCAACACTTGTTTTTACATTGTGTCTGTTTTTATCCATGGAATTCTAGGGGCCGATCTACACCAAGCACTACATAACACTTTGAAAACAGTATGAAAACTGTATATGTAATGTGTCCTGGGCCTGAACAGTTGTAATAACCCTTATAAACCGTTATAAGCAGTAGTGTAGATCCTGCCTAGTTTATCTTGAAAGCACAAAAGATAAATATTTTCATATAAACACCCTTACTCTTGTGCCATCTTACATACCCTCATTCCGGATTCTGGTAAGATTTGGGAATAAGGAACAAATAAAGAAACATGTAAATTAGCCTTTCATTTTAACAAGTAGTATCTTTTGGATATTAATCTGTGATTTATGACACTAAAAACTTTACTGAGGTTCTGATGCAAGTACATTTATTTACATTTAAGTTGTTGTTGTTTTAATTTGATTTATGCCCTGCCTTGCCGCCAAAATTGTGGTGCTCAAGGCGGCTCACAGTCATAAAAATCAAGGTTAAAATAAACTTAGTTAAAACAATCATAAAAACAAATAGATTAAAAACACAATTTAAAAACACAACGATAAAAGAAATAAAAATAGCACCGACCCCATGTAAGCAACCAACCAGCTTACATACCAAAGGCATCCTTAAATAAAAATGTGTTGGCCTGTTTTATTTATTTATTTTATTTATTTATTACATTTCTATACCGCCCAATAGCCGGAGCTCTCTGGGCGGTTCACAAAAATTAAAACCATTCAAAGTATAAAACAACAGTATAAAACCGTAATATAAAATACAATATAAAAGCTCAACCAGATAAAAACAGCATCAATACAAAATTACAAATTTAAAACACCAAGTTAAAATGTATTTATAGATTGTTAAAATGCTGGGAGAATAAAAAGGTCTTCACCTGGCGTCTAAAAGCATATAATGTAGGTGCCAAGCGAACCTCCTTAGGGAGCTCATTCCACAGCCGGGATGCCACAGCAGAGAAGGCCGTCCTCCTGGTAGCCACCTGCCTCACTTCCTTTGGCAGGGGCTCACGGAGAAGGACCCCTGAGGATGACCTTAGGGTCCGGGCAGGTACATATGGGAGGAGGCATTGGAAGAAGGACAAAAGAGCCAGTGTGGTGTAGTGGCTAAGGTGTTGGACTGGGAGTCAGGAGATCCGGGTTCTAATCTCCACTGGGCCATGGAAACCCACTGGGTGACTTTGAGCCAGTCACAGACTCTCAGCCCAACCTACCTCACGGGGTTGTTGTTGTGAGGATAAAATGGAGAGGAGGATTATGTATGCTGCCTTGGGTTCCTTGGAGGAATAAAGGTGGGATATAAATGCAATAATAAATAAATAATAAAGTAAAGAGCCTCCCTCAGCAGGTATTTCCACAACCTGGGAGTAGCCACCAAGAAGGCTCTCTCTCATGTCCTCACCACACATGCCTCTGATGGTGGGCAGTCTTGCTATAGTAACTCAGTTCAAGAGCACAATCCTATGATTCCTGGGAATACATCCTGGGGGCCATGGGATTTTGCAGAATTCATGGAAATGGAGGTCCGCAAACAGAGAAGGGGGTCCACCCACTCAAATCCCCTCTGCGTGGCAATGGGAGGTTCTACCGCTGTTTCTCCTCCACTATTGGCAAAGAGGGCAAAAACGAGACACTCCCAGATTGTGCTGAGGAGGCGTTGGGTCTCAACAAGATCCAAAGCCCTCCTGTTCCCTGACATGTTCTAGGAATATAGTAGTGGAGAATTACGCCAATCCTGGAGAGCAAAAAATTAGAAAAGAAAGGCGAAAGGAAAAACACAGAACCACCCACCCATCTTTTGTTCTGCTGCCAGAACCTGGCAGGGCATAGAAGGGGTGGTTTGTCTACTGCTACTTCTCTCTCCCCACCTCAATGGCAGACCAATAATGAACTAATATTATTTTATCATTTTGCAGCCCAATGGAAAACGTGGTGGTGGTGGTGTTATTTGTATCTGCCTTTTGCCCAGTGCTGGGCCTCAAGACGACATTACAAAATTTAAAACACATACATTTATAACCTATTAATAGAAATATACAAAAGTTAAAAATATATTAAATATGTTCCAATATTAAAACATTTAAAATACATGATGATTTTAAAAGTCCTTGGCATAGACAGAGGTCCAGATTATTCGCCAAAGGCCTGCTGGAACAAGAAAGTTTTTGCCTGCCTCCGAAAGCACATCAAGGAGGGAGCCAGTCTAGCTTCCCTGGGAAGGGAGTCCCAGAGCCTTGGAACAGCCACCAAGAAGGCCCTGTCCCGCGTTGCCACGAAGCGTGCCTGTGATGACGGTGGCACTGAGAGAAGGGCTGTGAACCAGGCCCAATATCACACATGCTCTTGTCTGTTCTTTTACTAATCACCTTCCTATCCAACACAACCACCAGTCGCGGATGACCACCAATATGAGAGCGATTCACAGGAGGAGCGCTTACCTTATACAGGATGACAAGCAATGCCTTCAGCCACATTTGCCGAATATGAGGCTTAAGGGACCAGAGGGAACAGCGGGGAGGCTGCTGGAAGTAATGCCTGAGCTGAGGGCATGTGCAGTATTTCAGCACCTGAGCCACTAAAGGGAGGAGGTGTTTTCCCAGGTTAATATTATAGTCCATCACCTAAAAGTAACATGGAATTAGAATTCAGAACGCTTTAAAAAAACACAATTCTTTTTAATACTAGCACCAGCAAAACAGATTTCTATCCATCCTTCGCAATTAATCAAGCTTTAAACCCAGGGGTGCAGAGCCTCTGGTCACGGGGACAAATTTGGCCCTTCAAGATTCTCCAGATGGCCCTCACCCCCACCCCCGTTTCCCCAACCACCAATCATTGAGTTTCTTGCCACTTGTGCAAGTTTCTCCCCATTCTAAAGGCTGAAATGCCTCTCCTGCAGCTTTAGTTACTTGCAGTGAGCGCTTTAAGCTACAATATGTGGGTATTTGGGGATATTTTTGCCCTTGGGATGTGGCCCTCGACACCTTCTCTGAAATGGAATTTGGCCCTCAGGCTGAAAAAGATTTGACACCCCTGCTTTATTTATTTATTTATTTTATTGAAACATTTATATCCCACCACATATAAAATCATACATATAAAATAGAACAATAAATATACAGTTCTAAATTAACAAGACAGTGTGCAGGCTGGTGGATTTAGCCATCAAAGGCTTTGTTAAAAGCCATGTCTTAACCTGGTGCCAAAATGAGGGCAGTGCCGGTGTCAGTCGGGCCCCCAGGGGGAGGACATTCCACAGTCGGGTTGCCACAACAGAGAAAGCCCTCTCCCATGTCCCACCATAATGTATGTCTTGCGTTGGTGGGGCACAGAGAAAGGCTTCTCTGACCGATCGCAGGGCTCGGGCAGGTAGATATAGGGAGAGGCACTCCCTCAAGTATCGAGGTCCCAAGCCATTTAGGGCTTTCAACATCATTACCAACACCTTTAATTCCAACCAGAAACATATTGGCAGCCAATGCAATTCCTTTGAGACTGGTGTTTGGTCTCTATGAGATGCTTTAGACAATCCTATGCACACTTACTGAAAATACACCCCCATTAAACATAGAAGTTATTTCTGAATATGCATATATAAGACCAGGTTGCAAGATTATTGATTGGCAGGGGTTACTTTGAATCAGTGGGGCTGAGTATTAACAGAAATTAAAGGTTGAGTTCACATGATCATCTGGAAAATGTCCAAAGACCTGGACTGCCATTTTCGTTTGCTGCTTGCACGGTGTCAGAACATGGAATCATCTTCTGTGACACTGTCACTTTGATACTTGTCATTTCAATGTTTCCCGCAGGCCAAAATTTTGGAAGCTCATTGCTCAACTTGCCAGGACAAACTAGGAATCCATGCTGACTATTAGCCGCAAGTCCCCTTTCATGGACTGAAAACATGTGACTCCAAATATGTAATGGGTCCACTAAACTGACGTCTTGCACTTGTGCACTGCTATTTTAAGTGCTGTTTTTAATGCTAAAAGACCACTGAGATGTGTGGCACTTTCCATTTGAAGCTGGATGAAAAGAAGCAAGAGGAGAGGAAGGAAGGATTTTTAAAAAAATAAATCCTTACAGTTCAGATTATGATGTCTATACTGAATGTGGTGGATCAGACCAAAGGTTTAACTAGTTCAGCATTCTGCTCCCACAGTGGCCAACCTGAAGCCCATGGCAAATCCATGAGGGCGTAGACATGGTCACAGACGGGCTGGAGGCCAGGTTCCTGCTGGGTCCTAATGCCGCAGGGATTTGCCAAATGCTAGCGAGGCAGATTACAGCCACATTCACTTTCAAGTAAACTTGTCCTACACCACCCTCTGCTGGACTAACATCCAAAGGATATTCAGATTATACATGATATTAGTTTTGCCGCTAAGGTATGTCCTTTCAAAAGCAGCAGCAATATCCAAACGCTTCGACAATAAAATGTATGTGGCTTATAGCCATCATAAATAGGGATGTACCAATTGTGTAAACTCCATTCCATCTGTGTTTCACGGATTGACAGGCACCTTTCATTCTGTCGTCTGTCCATTGACGGAATTGGGTTTTGTTTTTGTTTTTTTAGTTTCCGAACGTGTGCAATTTCCCCCCAAATGTACAAATTCCCCCCAAATATGCATTATCATGCTTTAGCCTAAGGGGAAATTTGCAGCTATGCCAGCTCATCAGTCCAAATAATTTGTTTTGAATGTATTACCTGTTTCCTTTTCCTTACTGGTGCCTGGGATTGTGATCTCTGTCTGCCTTTGACTAAAGGGACTATGGTGAGTGAGGCCTACGCAATGGTAGCTCCCCAATTGTAGTATGCCCTCCCCAGAAAGGTCTACCTGGTGCTTACATTGTTGATTTTTTGTCATCAAGCAAAGTAGTTCTTATTCTCTTAGGCCTTTTAACTTGTTATACACTCTCCTACTAGGATGGATCTTCAAGTTGTGTCTTAGAACTGTTTTTATCTCCATGGAGTTAGTCTGGTGTAGTGGTTAGAGTGTTGGACTGGGACTCAGGAGATCTGGGTGCTAGTCCCCACTTGGCCATGGAAGCTCATTCGGTAACTTTGGACACTGTCTCTCAGCCTAACCTACCTCAAAGGGTTATTGTGGGAATAAAATGGAGAGGAGGAGGGTCATGTATGCAGCCCTGGGTGCCTCTCAAGAGGAAAAAAGTCCCACACTAGAGGCATTCAAGAGGCAGCTGGACAGCCACCTGTCAGATATGCTTTAAGGTAGGGTGACCATATGAAAAGGAGGACAGGGCTCCTGTATCTTTAACAGTTGTATTGAAAAGGGGATTTCAGCAGGTGTCATTTGTATATATGGGGAACCTGGTGAAATTTCCTCTTCATCACAACAGTTAAAGCTGCAGGTGCCCTGCCCTCTTTTAAATCTGGTCACTCTAGTATAATGTAGCTCCTGCAGCTTTAACTGTTGTGATGAAGAGGGAATTTCACCAGGTTATCCATATATACAAATGATACCTGCTGAAATTTCCTTTTCAATACAACTGTTAAAGATACAGGAGCCCTGACCTCCTTTTCATATGGCCAGCCCATTTAAGGTGGATTTGTGCATTGGGCAGGAGTTTGGACTTGATGGCCTTATAGGCTCCTTCCAACTCTACTATTCTAAGATTCTATGATATAAATGTAATAGTATTCACACACACACACACACACACACACACACACACACACATAATTTTATATATTTCTGAATTTTAGTCTCCATTACTGTACATTGCATTATCTTAGTTTTTATTGTACTTAATTGTATTTCGTAGATTTCATTGTGTTTTATTTTGTCTTTATGTACATTGCCCTGAGAGCTTCAGCTATAGGCCAACTCACAAGTTGAATGTATAAACAAACAAGGCACACCACCCACTGAAGCACTTACATCATGCAACCTCTGTTCACTTCAGTGGGACATGCATGGAAATTAATAGAGGGCAAGTGGTAGCATTCTGTAAAGAATGCTTATTCCTGAACATCCAAAGCAAGATGATTAAAAGCCTTGTATTTTACAAATGAGAGGTCATAGAGAAACAGCATAAAGACCATGACTAGATAACAAGATAGCTTGCACAATACAGAAACAGCATAAAGCTGACTTACTTGGGCAATCCCTGCGATAAAAGCATTAAAACATGTTGAAATGCGCATTTTTTGAGGTGCAATCATGAAGCATCCTTCCTGTTGATCGTAACCCAGCAAGACGTACAGGTGGCGCTTGACGGTATTGAAGGCTTTAGCACTGCTGATGTCTGACTCTGCGCTACTCTCATCCTTTGCCATAAACTTCATTAGCACAGTAATGAGCTGGTGGACAGTCTGATGGTCAATACCAGCATCTTCTGGAAGAAGGTCCTTTATGGTGTTATCATTCTCCGGAGAAGGTTGCCCTGTGAGCACAGAAAAGAACAGGTTATAGCCCATAGATGAACAATGTGACAATGGAAAGGTCATAAGAATGTAAGAACAGCCCTGCCGGATCAGTCCAATGGCCCATCTAGTCCAGCACCCTGTTCACACAGTGGCCAACCAGCTGTTGGCCAGGGACCGACAAGCAGAACACGGTGTAATAGCATCCTCCCACCCATGTTCCCCAGCAACTGGTGCATATAGGCTTACTGCCTCTGGTACTGGAGGTTGCACTTAGCCATCAGAACTAGTAGCCATTGGTAGCCTTCTCATCCAGGATGAGATACTGGATTTGATGGGATCCCCTTCCAAGATCCATTTAAGATTGGGCCCAGAGCACATCCATATCTAGAATAACCCAAACTGCAACAAATTTTCAGAGGCTGCCAGAGCTCTTCCTGCCCTTTTCAAAACCTAGCTAGATGCACTGGCAGCTGCTGGGGGAGCTAGCCATGGTAGGGCCTCTGTTAGGTCCTAGGACTTCTGTGAACTATGGGAAATATAGTTCCCATGATTCCCAATATCCAAGAACCATAGGAACTTTTCACCCTGGTTGCCATTGTGCCTGCTCACAGCAGTGTCTATGACTTAATGGAGGTCCTACCACAGCACCTACCATTAGCCAGGGGTGCCCCATCCAGATAAATCTGGGATATAGAAGCAGGTGGCAGCGGGGGGGGACGTTGAGGGCTCTGGGAAGGGACTGACTTGCAATTTGGGGGTCAAATTATGTTGGCAAATGTCTGAAGGAATTTCAGCAACACAAGCTTGTCTCTTTGAATTATTTCTGGTATGCACTGCGTGGGAAAAGTCTACCAATAGCTAATGAGAAGTGCCACTGAAAGAATTGCTCCCTAAATCACTGTCTAGATACTACATATTATTGTTGGAACAACCAAACTGAACCTTTCTTCTCACACTGGAATATCTGAATGTTTGCAGAATCATTCCTCCTTGTCCTGCAACCAGTTATGAACCTGTATACAAATGTAGTATTTACCTTGCGTTTGTTCTGGTGTCCCACCAAGCGCTGGAGCAGACTGTTCATGTCTGATCAGCCTTGCAGCTAAAAAAGAAAAAGGAAGAGTCCTGTGAATATTACACTAAAAACAGCCTCTGTGTATGTGCAGCACTCTGAATTCCTGTAGCTCAGTGATAGAGCACATGCTTTGCATGGAGAAGGTCCCCGGCTCAAACTCGGACCTCTACAGGCAGGATTAGAAAACACTTCTTTCTGAAAACCTGGAGAATTGCTCCCCGTCAGCATAGATGAGTTCCCCATTTGGCCGCCAGCTTTTTCCCCAGGCAGGGAAACGCTCTTATCTCCAATCAGCAGCTGAATGGAGATAAGAGCTTTTCCCATTGTGGTCAGAGAGGTTTAAACCTCCTCACCTTCCTCCTCAGGACAGATAAAAGTACTCCTTTTTATCTGGCTTGAATCTCCCATCGATCTGCTCCAGTATTCTGTTTCCAGCCATGGCTAGCAAAATGCCTCTAGGAAGTTTACAAGCAGGATGTGAAAATGACAACATTTCCCCATTTTTTGTACCCAGCATCTGGTGCCTCTGAACATGGAGGTTCCATTTAGCAATAACAGACAAGAAAAGGAGATTGCCTGGGCAGACCTCGGTAGAGTGGTCAAGAGGAGGTTTGGGTGGATGGAGCTGAGGGAAAGGTGTGATTTATTTAGTTTATTTATTTATTATTTCATTTATATCCCGCTTTTTTTCCTCCAAGGAATCCAAGGCAGCATACATAATCCTCCTCCTCTCCATGTTATCCTCACAACAGCAACCCTGTGAGGTGGGTTGGGCTGAGAGTCTGTGATTGGCCCAAAGTCACCCACTGGGTTTCCATGGCTGAGTGGAGACTAAAACCTAGATCTCCCGACTCGCAGTCCAACACCTTAGCCACTACACCACACTGAATGACTTAGCAGGGGAAGGGACTTGGAGCAGCTCTGCTTGTGGAGGCATCTACAACTAGTGGACATAATGTGGTTTTGCCGGTTATTAACTTCTTTTTGTTGTTGTTGCAAGGAAACCCTGAGCAGTTCAATATGACTTCCATGGTTTAACCAAATCAAATATTTTCCAAGCAGGGAATAATATATAATAATATATATAAAGCACATCTCAGTTCTCTGGGTTCTCCTTGTGCTACCAAAGAGCACCATCTGCACACAAGGCAGAGACATCAGCAGGTTTAGGAGAACCCAAGGTTTGCAGACATACAACAAAAACCTTTAGGAAAAGCTATTGTGGGGGGCCGATCCATCCATCCACAGCAGCACTCCACCCAACTACACATTGTGGCAGGTCTCACTTGTAAAACAGTAATCGTAAACGTAAGCCTGTGGTACATTATACTTAGCACACAATCCCGGAAGTTGCTACAAATCTTTTATGAAAATGCTCCAGAGTGCTGATTTGCAAATAAGACAAGCATTTCATAGAATTAGTTCATCAGTGGTTGGTTTGGTTGGTCAAATTCACTGTCCTAAATCTAATATCCACCTAGAAGCAATTTTGCAACAGAGTTAAAATGAAGGAATATGGGAAGGAGAGGTGGAAGATACTCAACGGATTTTGGACGTCAAGGTTTCTGGAAGAGAAAGTGCCCTCTTGGACTCCACCGGACCCTTCACACTGTCCCTCAAAGAACGCACACTCTTCTGTCGATTCCGGGCAAACCGGGCCCTCTTGATCTTCCACATTGCCGTATCGCTTAAGTTAGCAACATTCGTCCGCACAGCTGTGATTGCTTTGCAAACAGGATTTAAACAAGTCAGGTGTCATTTTGTAGCATGCTTCAGACCAAATCATACTAAGTGTGCCATGCGCAAGGGAACTCCACAGCACACGGTGCTAATTTCATGCTCGGATCCTCCCATGTGAGGGATTTCAAGTTGCCAGCCCCATGCCTTCACTAGGTAAGGATAGATGGATATTATATGTGGAGCTCAAAGTGTGCTTTGTCCAACATCAGCACAAATAACATAAACTGATAAGAACTGCCTGGTTCAAACACAGCAATCACATTTTGATAAATATTGATCCAAGAATTATTCACACGCCCATGTGTTGCCTCCATGCTCCTTCATGTCCCTCCCCTTTTGCCCCAGCAAAGGTATCCTGGTTTCTTAAACCACAGTTTCCCATGAGATCCCGGTTTGCAGGGAGTTCTTAAACCACATTTTCCCAGTTTGGACGTCATGGGCAACTGTAGTTTAAGAAACTAAGATAGTTTCACTGAAACTGAGCACAAGAGGGAAAGAAGGAAGAGGATGGGCCAGGAAGGATCATGTGAGCACATGGCTTGTTCCAAGGTGAATAAATCATGGTTTATCAGCCAGCATCGTTACATCTGAACTAGGTGAGTCCCTCCATTAACCTGATTGAGGTGTTAATTTTTTTAAGAGTGTAAGTTCTTTGGGGCAGTAAATATATTTTCAATTGTGTAGCATCCCATTGGGAATCAAGGTTCTGATAACCCCTCCTCAGGGGAAGAGACTTCCTACATAGATAATCTCTCAGACCAGGAAGAGGAGTGGACTGTGGAAACACATCTCAAAGTTCCTACTTCCTCAGACCCCCATTCCCCAGAAATGCCCATAGGGAAAGCTCGCCTGCATCCAGAGGAGGTTGCATTACCATCCTCAGACTCGAACTGTAAAGCTACCACCACTGCAGTCGCCTCCATGTCATTTCAGTCAAAGGTTTCTAAAACAAACAAAGACCCTTTAAGGGAGAAGGCCGCATTTCAGTGTGGAGGTGGAGCTAACAAGCTAAGGAAGCCAAAAACCTACTTAAGGCTCATTCAGGGTCTGCTAGTTGTTGGAGCAACATTTATTTATTTATTGCATTTCTATACCACCCAATAGCCAGAGCTCTCTGGGCGGTTTACAAAAAATGATGACGTTTGTCTGTTTTCCAGCCCCACCTGAAGCTCCCCGTTTCTTCATTCTGTCTGTCCTAGACTTGACCTTGGACCTTTTTGATGACACCTCTGGAACTTCCCCTAGCTCCCTATAGTGCTACTTGCTTCTTATTCTGCCTATCCAAGACCTGACCTCAGAGTTGCTTGACCGCATTTCTGGAACTTCTACTCTGCCAGTGCCCTAGAGGGGCTCCAACTGGGCTAGAACTCAGCTGCCTGAAACAGAACATTCTCACAAGGTTGGAGCTGTGATACTGGCATCTCTTTTAGTACCTGAACAGGTGCTGCTGGAGTTACTCCCCACCAATGAAGTATAGGATTTAGTTAGCCTTCTCACTGCAAATATGGGGGATTTTTTCTCTCCCACAAAGACAAGAACATCTTGGTTCAGAACACTTAAATGTACCAATACTCTTTTCCCCCACCACCAAAAAAAACGTTGTGCCACCAAATGATGCTTACTCGTTGGGAAGGGGAATTCCTTGTTGCAATCCAGATGAAGCTGTGCCTCAAGAGAGAGAGTCTCAAACCGATTCACAAAGAATTCCCAGCTCAGAGCCGGAATATCTTGCTTGAGAAAATGAAGCAACAGAAGCTTGCTAAGAATTGTGGGCCTGTCCTTGACAACTGTGTCAAACTGGAAATCAAGGCAAAGGCACAGACCCTGGGAAGGAAGAATAAAACATAGATGTGAAGCATAAGACAATTATTCCTGGTTATAAAAAAGGACTACGTCTACCAATTTCACCAATATTTTTGAGGGACTTAGTAAATGGTTTGAGCCATTCCTCTGACATGTCCAAATTGACAAAGGAAAAGAATTGCATGAATTCACCACTGGGCCCATAACTATGTTCACCATCCACGTACCTGCAAAGCTGGCCTTTTTATGGTATCTAGTAGAAGCCCTGCTCTGGTGGCCACAGCGGGGTTGACATCCTCCACAGCAGTCAGAAAACAGCAAAAGGCATGTGCCAAGGAATATTTCAGCAAGTGGTTCTTGGTCACTGAGTGAATATCCAGAAACCGGCACAACACCGCTACTTTTTCCACTGTGGAAAGCGAGAAAGTCCCAAAATAAAGAAAAGAAGCAAATTAATTCAGATATTTGACACTATCAACCTCTGTGAGAGAACAGATATGAAAGAACATCTAAATTTTCAATTCATTTCAATTTTTGTTTTTGGCTTTGGATGAACGATACAATGAGCTACATTGAATGGAACACGAGTGGACATTCCACTCATGCCATGGGAGTTCACTTTGCTCTCCTCATCCTTCATCCCCTTCCATAGTATCCCCCAAATCTGCTCTGGAGCAAAATCTTGAGGGTTCATGGGAGGGGTGGAGGGGGAACCCATTCTGTCAGCAGTATCCATTCTCCTGGCACCTAAGGGCAACATTCTTGGTGTTATAACTAGCTTATATTCTTTGTGCTAGCCAATTTCAATTCAAAGCTGGTGTAAGGCCAGTTAAAATATTCACATTTATCATAGCAGTAAGTGTAAGAGACACAGATAAAATAATCAAAGGGCTGGAGCAACTTCCCTATGAGAAAAGGTGACAACATCTGGGATAGTTTAGCGTGGAAAAAAGGCCAGTGAGGGGAGAAATGATAGAGGTGTACAGAATAATGCATGGTGTGGAGAAAGTGGATAGGGAAACATTTTTCTCCCTCTCTCATAACACTAGATCCTGATGGGATCATCTCATGAAGCTGATGGGTGGGAAATTTGAGACATATAAAAGGAAAGTTGCTGGGGAACATGGGCAGGAGGGTGCTGTTGCACCATGTGTTTCTTGTTCATCCCTGGCCGATGGCTGGTTGGCCACTGTGTGAACAGAGTGCTGGACTAGATGGACCCTTGGTCTGACCCAGCGTAGCACTTCTTATGTTCTTATGTTCTAAAGACTTCTTCACACAGCACATAAATTATGGAATTCTCTACCACAAGTGATAGCGATGGCTGCCAATTTGGATGGCTTTAAAAGGGGATGGGACAAATGCATGGAGGAGAAGGCTATCAAAGGCTACTAGTCCTGATGGCTTTATGCTACCTCCAGTAGCAGTATGCATGTGGACACCCATTGCTGGAATCCATGACAGGGAGGATGCTGTTGTGCTCATGTCCTGCTTGTGGGTTCCTGGTCAACAGCTGGCTGGCCACTGTGCAAACAGAATCCTGCACTAAATGAAACTTGGTCCAATCCAGTACAGCTCTACTTGTGTTCTTATGAACTTCAGGGGTTTCTGGAAGAATTTACAACTAGAAAAGTAGAAGGGCTTTATAGATAAGAGAGACACAATTGCCAGCTACCATTTAATATTTTCTAATCTTACGCTAATCTAAAAATATGTGGACTTTATTTCATATTCTTTGTTCATCTTTGGCAGAAAGGACATTATTTCCAGATGCTTTTTAGTACCATCTCTTCAATTCATTAGCACCTGATTTGAAATATTAGAGAAGAACGGATCCCTTGCTCTCCTGCACCTCTTTGGAGCAGATGGGAACCAATGACATGATCAGCAAACTAACCATATACATATACTTACTATTTTAAACATAGATTTTATGTCTCTCAATTTTACTGTATTGATTACTTTTATGCTGTTTTATTGTATTGATTTCTGTTTACCATCCTGAAATCCTCTTTAAGACAAAGGTGCAATCTATGCATTTTTAAAATAAATAACTACACGTATACCTGTCCTCCATCCATAAGCAGGATTAGACATGAGCTGATCCCCTAAAAGAGACCCTCAAAGACGTGTGTGTATCTTATTAGAGTTAACGTGCTACAGGTTAAAAGACATACCTGCTTCAAACCTAATCTTCCAGTCTTTGCTGTTGAAGTTGCCATTGATGATTGTCCAGAAAATATCAGCTCCATGTGGAAGCGACAGAGCATGGAGAAGGAGAGGCACCGCCAGTGAAGAAAGCTGGGAAAACTCTGATTTTACAACTCTCCATAAGCTACGGGGTAGGGTGGACGGGTGCAGGAAAAGGAGGGAAAGAGAAGCAAATCTGCTTACAACATCTCTTTCCAACTTCACAAGTGGCTTACCAAATGGATACATAATTTTGTGAGCAGTATAATGGAATCCGCCACTCCAAAAAGTTCTTAGTCCTCCCTGGAGGGCAAGAGGCCCTCGTTGCAGGACCCTGCATAGAGATGTAAAGCTCCATCACACCGGGGGTTAACACGCTCCCTACCTTCGCTTCTCCGCCCGTGTTTTCCTTCCTCAGTTACTTCCTCTTTTCAAAAGAGGAAGTACCCAATGAGCAAGAAGCCCATTGAGTCTGCTGTTCTAATGGCGCTGCTTCTCCTGCACACAGCAGGAGAGAGCAGCAATTCCGAGTTTAAAAAAGCATCGGACTTAATGAGTTTGTTGTTGTTGTTGCGCGACGAAGGCCAGAAGGGGTGGAAGGTGCGCGGGAGGCAGACAACATCATGTGAGGGACCTGAGCAAACTCTGTGAGGGCCCAGTAATGAGCATGCAATAAAACACTCACTGGATGGAGCTCGTAGAGGTAGAAAATCTTCCCTTAGTTGCATCCCTGTCCTACCACCTAAAGGGCAGCTTTTAAAATGGGAACAAGAAGGCAGCTTGGCTGCCTTGTCAAAGCAACTGCAAGGCCTGACACCTTCGCCAATGCCTGTCTCTAGGTCACAGATAGTGGCTCTGAGGATGAAAACCACATGGATTTCCCTGAGCTGTCCCAGCCTCCATGCATCAGAATTAACTCCAATACCCTCAGATCAAGGTTTGTGGCCCTAGATAAATCTGCCTTGGCTCACCCTGACAAGCGTAGGTAGCGGCGTCAGCAACAGTACTTTGATCAGTGCCAGGCAGTTTCCAGTGCCATTTTGATTTCCAAAATGCTCCTGACATAGAATTGCTCAGGGCACTGTGGGAAATTTAAATGGTTGCTCCAACTGCCCAGTGCAACTGGCCTAGGGCAGGTATCAATACAACAGGGTGCCAGATTTGTCTACAGGCTGTAACTTCTGACTTTCAGCACCTGCATATTAATTGAATGCATTCTGGGGCTTCAGTCCACTAACCATTGTATTTCGAATGCAACCATTGACTTAAACACAACTTTGGTGGTTTGTTAGTTATCATCAATAACTGTTTGGCTGTAGCCTATAAGCTTGCACTAGATTTATGAAGGTACTACAGTCTACTTGGCAATCAGGTTAAGTACAACAGTATACCTGGCAATCAGCATATTATCCTGAACGTAGGCTAAGAACTGTGGATGGTCCTTCTTTGCAATGTATAAACACTCCCCATGAAGGCAGAGGATCTTCAAGCAGTTCAGCATGTTAAAAAGAATGTCTGGCTCTTCAAACCGTGCCATCTCCTGTGCCAAATTTAGAAACAAACAAACAAAATACCATGCAATTATTCTTGTATTCTAAGCAGAAGTAATAAGCCAAGAACACTTTGTCCTCTAATTCTGAGCAAAAGCAAAACTGCATCTATTGAAAACTGAACTGACATTATCATAAATAGCAAGGGAGACTCAAGGTGGGTCTGGCACATGCTGGTGTTTAGTAAGAAAGAAGACCTAGGAAATATGGTTCAATTTCCTATATTGACATTAACGAGGAGTACCCAAACACTGTTGTTCAATATTGTGTATTTACACATTCATCAGTGAATGTAATAACTCTCAACCATAGTCCAATTTACAGACAACAGTAAACGGTCAAGATTACAGATATGAGTATACAATCAAAATCTCAATAGTGATAACAAATAAATGATAATGCGGGCCAAATATACATAGTAGTGACACAACATCAATCAAATCAAAACGGACATTCCGGATTGTGTATTCCATTTCAATGCCAGTCTTCTCCAGTTGTAAATCACTGTTTGTCACTTCAAACAGTCCCTGGGGGACGCGGCACTTATCACAACTAAGTGGAGAACCTAATCATTTGAAATTGCCTAATCACCGTGCTATCTTCTTTGCACTTTTATTTGGGCTGAGTTTCGAAAATGTGTACCAAAAGTCCTTCCCCTGATTACATAATAATCAGTTATTACATTCATTGATTACTGTGTAAACATACAATATTGAACCACAATTTTTGGGTACTCCTTGTTAATGTCAATATACGATATTGAACCATATTTCTTAGGTCCTCTTTCTTACCTTCTCTATGTGAGGGCGACTCCCTTTTCTTTTTGGTACATGCTGGTGTTTGCCAGATATTTTGGATTTCAACCCTTATCTGCCCTAGCCAGCATATGGCCAATGATCAGAAATGCTGGGAGTTGTGGCCCAAAATATCTGGATGGCACCAGGGCCCTTTCTACACATAAGGATTATCCCAGGCAAATGGAGGGATAATCCCTGCCTGCTCCTGGGATCCCCTGTGTGTCACAGGGATGATCCCGGGACGATCCCAAGAATAAAGGCAGGTGTAGAAATGGCCCAGGTTGGAGACAGCTGCTAAAGGTGATTTAAGTTTCATGGATGCTATCACTTTTTATCTTATGTATTTTCTTTCACTGAAGGAGCTTATCAAGATGAACACAAAAAAATCTGTCCCAAACTTGATCAGTCCCCAAACTCGCAATTCAAAGGCCATGCCTTATCAAGGGTCCATTCTACTACATAATCAAATCCATAAACATTGTTTTTCTTTTTCATAAATATATAAAAAGGTAAACTTTACCTGCAATATTGTATATATGAGTTTCAGGGTCACTGGTAGCTGCTGGTAGCAGAATTTCCTCTCAGTGTCATTTTTGATGGCTGCTAAACAAACAAAAATAATAGGCACAAAGGATCACAAACATTTTTGTGAAATGGATTGAAACTACAAACCCATGGTTTGATTTGGGGGTTTAAAAAAAAACAAAAAAACATTCTGGGCCAATTCAGACAACCATGTCACATTGTCACACTCATGTTTACTAAAGTTATCTAGTTAAAACCTAGTCACTTGAAGTTTTCCATAGAAGAACAAAAACAACTAGGGGTTGTTTAATCCACGAACAACACCAAGTGCTGCTGTACAGATGTCATGAAATGTCGCATTCATAGGTTATTCCAGGAAACCAGAAGTGTCTCAAGTGCATCCCCACATTTGTGGGTTAATTGCCACTAGATGCTGCCGTTATGTGTGAACAGGGTCATAGTTTTCTTGAGTTCTTGACCTTTTAATTTTTGTAAGAAGTAGTGTTAATTTTAAAAGGTGAAAAAAGACCCGCTAGTGATACATTTTAATTGGTTTAAATGTTTGTAATCTAATCAATTAATCAACTACATTTTACAACATTTTCCAAGGTTTTTTTACCTCGTAATTTGCAACAGGAATGTACGACACACACATACCCCAGAGAAATGTTGCTAGTGCCCCCACATCTTTGGCTTTCCTTGAAATTTCTCAGAATTTTCACCTGAGTAAAGTTCTCTATATTTGCTTCTAATCTGGAGTCAAATTTGGGATGCACTGAACGGAGCCTCAGAATTTCACTATTCTTTACGAAAACTCTTTCACCATTCATCAACATTCCTCAGACGCTTCTCTCAAGAAGGAAACCCCCTCCCCTCCTCCGAAAGCTCTTTGAATCTCCCTTTAAGCAAAATTCCAGAGATAACTCTAATTTGAAGGCTATGTCATGCCACCGATAAATGGTGGCTCATGTTTTGAAAACGTTTCATAAGGTTGGCTCATAACCACATAAAATGGCTGCTCTTTTTCAAGCTGCCATTATTATGGACTAGGATGTGAATTATGCTTCTAGAGGCCAAATACACCAGTTTTAAAATTTCTTCACTGGCTGCCAATTAGTTTCCGGGTGAAGTATAAAGTGTTGGTTATCACCTTTAAAGCCCTACATGGTTTGGGTCCAGGCTACCTGCAGGATCGCCTTCTAGTTCGGAAACTTCAATTATTTCAAAATATGGCAGCCAGGTTGGTTACTGGTACATCTAGGATTGACCATATTACGCCAACATTAAAATCACTCCACTGGCTTCCAATTAGTTTCCGGGAGAAGTGTTTGTCATTACCTTTAAAGCCCTACATGGTTTGGGTCTAGGTTACCTGTGGGCTCACCTTCTCCCATGCAATCCACCCCACACACTCAGGTCTTCTGGGAAGAATTTACTTCAGTCAGCGAAAACTAGGCTGAGAACCATTACCCAGAGGATCTTTTCTTCTGCCACTCCCAGACTGTGGAATGGCCTGCAGGAGAGATTCGTCAACTTAACAGTCTTCCAGAATTTAAGAAAACCATAAAGACTGATCTCTTCCGGTAGGCCTACCCAGTTGAATTTTAAGATGCCTTTTAATAATGTGCTGCTTTTAATAATGTATTAGTTTTAAATGATTAAATTAATTATATGTATTTTATGGCGTCTGCGTTTGTGTTGTACCCCACCTCGATCCAGAGGGAGAGGCAGGTAACAAATAAATGAATTTTATTATTATTATTATTATTATTATTATTATTATTATTATTATTATTATTATTATTATATATCTTTTCTTGCCACAGTAGTGCGAGAAGCAACTATGCTGACAAGTGAGAACTGTCCCCAAAGATGCTAAACCAGCACTAGCATTAGTGAACATCATAATCCTCATTATGTTTTTAAACTTTGTATATTTGTTTTTAACTTTTGTAAACTGCCCAGAGAGCTTTGGCTATGGGGCGGTATAGAAATGCAATAAATAAATAAATAAAAATAATAACTAGGTCAGACTTCCCTAACCTGATCCCCTCCAGATGTATTAAACTGCAACTCCCATCATGCCCAGTCAACAATGACCATGCTGGCTGGGGTGATGGGAGTTGTAGTCCAAAACATCTGAAGGGACCAGATTGGGGAAGGCTGATCCAGGTGGTTGTAAACACAACACTGTTTGGGAACACACACTCACCCACACCCAATTTACCTGTATTTTCTGTAGTCTCTGTGTGATTTCCTGGGTTCTCTCCATGCTTTGGTGCTGATTTGTTCTCCATTTCCACTTCCGTTCCTACAAGGAACTCAGGTCTGGAATACAGAAGACTGTCCTCCAGGTTGTCTGTAGGTTCCTTGAGAACATGATAAGGAATGAGATTGATTTCTTGATGTTCACATTTACATGTTCTTACATACCTTATGAGGAGATCTAAGATTGATTAACAGATAGGAGACTTTTGCAAAGGGGCTGTTAATTTTACATTTATATTTCACTTAATAATTTCAGGTAGAAGTGGTTTGAAATAAGGAATCAGACAAGCAAGCCCTAGTAGCAGGGCTATGCCATGTCCATATACATGCTCCAGCCTCTTAATAATTTTAGTTGCCCTTTTCTGCACTTTTTCCAACTCTATAATATCCTTTTTTAGGTGTGGTGACCAGAACTGTACAGAGTATTCTAAGTATGGTCGCACCATAGATTTGTATAAGGGCAGTAGGAGACTAGCAGTTTTATTCTCAATTCCTTTTCTTATAATGCCTAACATGGAGTTTGCCTTCTTTACAGCGGCCGCACACTGGTTGACATTTTCATTGAGCTGTCCACCACAACCCCAAGATCTCTTTCTTGTTCAGTCATCACCAGCTCAGATCCCATCAGGTTATACGTGAAGCTGGGGAGGAGGTTGCCGCAATGTGCATCACCTTACACTTGCTTACATTGAATGGCTTGGAGAGATCCCTTTGGAGTTCCTCAGAATCCCTTTTTGTTTTAACTATCTTAAATAATCTGGTGTCATCGGCATATTTGGGCACTTCACTGCTCACTCCGAATTCAAATGATCTGTTACTGATGTTTGCACCAAGATGAAAACCATATTTCTTGATTGCTACCCGCCACTTCTGCCATTTTCTATCATCGGTGTTTTTGTTTTTGCATCAACGCTTGCACCCAGTAAAAGGGGTCCCAAACCTACCATTATTGTTCTAGGCCAGCAGCGCAAAAAGTGCCATTCCCCAAGCTATTCTGGTGCCCTGCCAGACCCTTCTGCATTCCCACAGGACTTGCACTGACACTGCCCAGCTAGTCAGACATCCGCTCAGAGGGCCTTGAATATTGGGCAGTATAGAAATGTAATAAATAAACAGAATTCCATTCTGTCCTTCTTTCCAGTGATTGCTGAATGAGGCCTACTGCAAACTCAATTCTGCTGATCTTGAACACCAGTAAGCCTGCCCATGCACCAGTGGGTTTCTGAAGTCTACATCACAAATTAAATAATAATACATTTATTTCTTACCCGCCTCTCCATTTTGGTCAAGGCGGGGAACAACAGTAAATATAAAATACATAAAACTGAATTATGGCATTCACCATGGGATACACATATGGCACGGTGCCACAGTAAATCCTATTTTTCTGATTCACGCTCCTGTATAACACATGAGTTCTGCAAACATGCATTTTTTAACGTGCCTACTTTACATTATTTTCAAGTATGTACAAAAAAACCAAACGAACAGACAAGCAAGCAAACAAAAACCAGAATACTTAAAGCATCTTCCATTTCTTTACTTGCTTACCACTAGTCTGATTTCTTCTTTTGGGGCTAGTCTCTCCAATAACTCGCAAGCCAACTGATAGCACAAGATACTAGACTGACACAGGTTACATTCCATGACCTTCTCGTCTTTTTGACAGGTATGAGAGCCACCCCAGGGGGCCTGGAACACGTTGTTGATGATAGAAATTATGTCTTTGGAGATGCTGTTTTCTAAGCCCAAGGTAATGCCATCATCTTGTAGTTCCATCTGAAAAACCAGTTTTTAAGAAGGCTAATCAATGAAGGAATGGATACAGAAACTATTGACACAGGTTAAAATTGACAGGAGAGCACTTTCTAAGGTTGCCAGTTTTCTTTACTGGACAGAAGCTCTATGCATTTAAACAGCTGCATAGCAGATAAAAACGCAACAAGTGAAACATCACAGCTCCTCACTGCCTCGAAAAATTATACCAGTTGAATTTCTTCTTGCCAAGCATCTATCGAAGGTACATAATCTCTTTCAGGCAAATAATCTGAGACCCTAGATCAGCCTTCCGCAAGCTGGTGCCCTCCAGATCTTTTGGACTTTTGCAGAAGGATGCCCTAGGAGGAGGTTGCAAAAATAGTGGCAAATATGGAAAGGGGAAAAGCTCAGATCCTGCCTGACCCTGAAAACCTGATGTTAGCAGCAACTACACTGATTTGCTTTGTCACAAAGCTAACCCCAAATGAGGGCAGGAGAGGCCACATTCAGAGCCAGGGGATGCAAATTTCACCTGGCTCCTTCTTTCTTTCTTTCTTTCTTTCTTTCTTATTTATTTACATTTTTATACTGCTGTCATAGAGCTAAACTGGTTACTATTTTCCTACATCCTATAGGTAGAATGTAGGATTTATTTATTTATTTATTTGGTATATAACATAGGATCATTAGGGTGAAATCCTATGCCTGTTTAGGACTGCCCAGGAGTGAACCCTTATTTATTTAGGATATTTAGCAAATAGTATCAAGGTAATGAACAATATAACCAAAAAAAAAATGGTCACAATCCCCTGACGCACATCCCCTGATCCCTCCCTTGCCCCAGGATATCGCCCTACCCTTTAATCCCAGTTTTTCCCGCGATCCCAGGCTGATCCCGAGACTGCAGGACGTGTGGCCGGGCGTC
Organism: Elgaria multicarinata webbii; assembly: GCF_023053635.1. NCBI lineage: Eukaryota > Metazoa > Chordata > Lepidosauria > Squamata > Anguidae > Elgaria > Elgaria multicarinata. Next base: position 158,253,978 of record NC_086172.1, on the reverse strand, counting down.
CCATTTTCGTCCTGGCTCCTTGTGAGTAACCAAGAGAAGCTGGGACCCGAGCACAGGGCATAGAGATCCTCAGGAGCTCTGTGCCCATCGGGGGTGGGGTGGAGGGAGCAGGAGGGTTTTTGAAAAAAAACCTTACATTTTGCAGGAGTGCTCCTGCACTCTTTTCCAATTAATAACAAAAAACGAAATGGAGGGCATGATGTCCGCTTCCTCCCGGGATGTCGCATGCCGCATGTAGACGGGGGGGCGCTCCCATGATTATCATATCGTTAGATCCTTCCCCCTCCCTCCCTTGGTGTAGACAAGCCCAATGAGTAACACACTTCCTTTTCTGTTCTTTTCATCTGGGCTACAGCTGTTCTGGAAGTCTTAGGGGACACCCTAGTCAGGAAGCTAGACAAGGACTTCATTGGCCTCAGCTAGACCTACAGGTCTAGCACGACAAAGGGGTGAGGATCTCGCAATATTTTTATCGCAAGATCTCCCCCTCTGTTTACACGTGACACGCGACGGCCTCGAAGGAACAGGATGTTGCACCCTCCATTTTGTTTGTTTTTATCTTAAAGGAGAAGGGCGTACAAGCGCTCATGTAGAAAAGGTTAGTTTTTTAAAAATTTTGAACAATTTTTCCCGCTCCCTCACCCCACCACCGATGCGCAGTTCTGCAAGGAGCCGGAACAAACCATGACACCCGCCCACACGTTCCGCGACCTTGGGATCAGACCAAGACTGAGGAAAAAGTGGGCTGAAAGGGTAGGGCGATACCCCAGGGAATGGGAGGGATCATTCCTCCCTGCTCCCAAGATGCCCTGTGCAATCATGTGGATGCACAGGGATGATCCCAGGGCGATCCCCAGGATTATCGCCCCATCTAGCTATGGCCCTTGTCTATCTCCAACAAGAACAGAAAAGACACAGGAAATTCCTGTTTCCATCCAGGTACAACTATGTCTGGCACCACCTAGTAACTAAACTATACAATGACACACAACAAACTAGGTGGGGAACTTCAAATGACGGGGCTGGAATGGAGCAGGTTGGTGAAGCCATAGTTGCATTGTCTCTTGCTGCACTGGGAGGTTGAAAGATATATGAATGCATTCCAGGTTATATGCTTTTCTGAACATATAGAGCAGGTTTTAATGACCATAAGAATATAGGAAGAGCCATGCTGGATCAGTCCAAAGGTCCATCTAGTCCAACACTCTGTTCACAGTGGCCAACCAGCTGTCGGCCGGGGACCCACAAGCAGGACACAGTGCAACAGCACCCTCCCACCCATGTTCCCCAGTAACTGGTGTATAGAGAATTACTGCCTCTAATACTGGAGGTAGCACATAACCATCAGGACTAGTGGCCATTCAGAGCCTTCGCCTCCAGGAATTTATCCAACCCCCTTTTAAAGCCATCCAAACTGGTGGCCACCACTACATCTTGTGATAGAAAATTCCATAGTTTAACTGTGTGCTGGGTGAAGAAACCCTTCCTTTTATCTGTCCTAAATCTCCCACCAATCAGCTTCATGGGATGTATTCTCGTATTATGGGCGAGGGAGAGATATGTCTCCTTTTCCACATTCTCCACACCATGCATAATGTTGTACACTTGGTGTTGTACACCTCTATCATGTCTCCCCTTAGCCTCCTTTTTTCCAAGCTAAACAATCCCAGCTGTTGTAACCTACCCTCATAGGAAGGTTACACTGTACTCTTTTCGTCGCCAGCTGAAGACCTTTTTATTCTCTCAGTATTTTAACACTTAATTTTAACTTAAATTTAAATTTTACTGTTCTAACTCTGTATTTTAATCTTATATCAATTTTGCTGCGTGGTTTTATCCTGGTTGTGCTTTTTATACTGTATTTTGTATTTGTGTTTTTAAACCTGTTGGTAGTTTTATTATGGTTTTAATTTTTGTGAACCGCCCAGACAGCTTTGGCTATTGGATGGTATAAAAATGTAGTAAATAAATAAATAAATAAATGCTCCAACCCCTTGATCACTTTTGTTGCCCATTTTCTGACAAAAGTACAGGGATGCTGTGCCATGTCTCAGACTGCCAATGAGAGACTCCTAGTCAGGATTACATACACTCTTTTAAACAAGAAGAAGGAGTTGGTCTCCTGCCATATCAGGTGATTCAAAAGGTATATATGCATGTTCCCCAGCTTGGGTTATTAAGAAAAACTAAGAAATATACAAAGCATAAACAGTGCTTGTTTGGAGCTCTGTTTGTGCCCCAGTTTAAAACACCAGAATTCTTCTTTTGCTTTGTCACCTGCTTCAAGATGAGGTCAAACATCAGGATGAAACAATTCAAATTCATTTCATCATCATCACAGTCAAAGTCAATGTTCCTTCCTCCTCCTCCTCCTCCTCCTCCTCCTCCTCCTCCTCCTCCTCCTCCAGGATGTCCAAAATTCTTGAAAGGGCTACGGAAGGGGCTGCACATGGGACTGCGAAATGGACTCTGAAATGGGCTTGGGAATGGACTCAGTGTATTATGCTGGACTCTACGTCCTGGATCAGAGGCGATGCTCACCTAGAGAAGTATGAACAATTAAACACACACAGAGTTAAGAGTTTACAGGCATACTATAAAATAAACACATTGATTTTGCAACCTAGCCAGTCCACTGAAAGTATGGGTTGTCAACTGACTAAGGGGGGAAATCCTTGGCCCACTCCAGTGCCTATAACAGCAGGGACAGCTTTCAGAGAACTTTTGTTACCTGCTATTGATCAAGAGAACAGATGAGTAAATAAAAAAATGGTTTGGTGATGCTATTTCAAAGACAAGAACCATTTCTACTTGAGGCTTTTATTGCATGCTCATGATTGGTCACTCCTAGAAGTTTGCAGGTCCATTACATGATGTTGTCAACCTCCAGAGCATCTCCTGCACTTTTTCAGCTTTATCTACTTTTAAAAAGATCAGAGCTAAAGCGATAAAGAAGGTTAATGTGAGATATCAGCTGTGTGAAATGACAGCATTGTGGTACAATTCAGCCACTAGGTAATGAAACAGAACAGTGCCGAGAAAGGAAGTTTTCATTTCAATTCAATTCAAATCATGTGTATGCCATGTAAGAGGGCACATAGTAATCCCAGAAAGAAATCGGAGCAGAAAGCCTTAGTATGATGGCAGGATTTCAGACTCATGTGATGAACCTCAAGATCTTGCTTAATTAGACCAACTAAATGGTTTAGAAACTTACAATTCAATCTGATAAAATAGTCAAGAAATGGAATAGTTCATGGATATAATGCAGAGAAATGTAGGTGCAGCTACGTTTCACAGATCGGGATTATAGTGGGTGGCAATGGGTTAATGCCCCCCTATCCCCTTACCAGAGTCCCAGTCCATATTGGGGGCCTGTACCTGCTATTTACTTAAAAAAAAAAAAAAAAAACTATCCATGCAATTGCATGAATGACATCATGTCTAGTTTGTCCCTGATCCTAAGCATATCTACTTACAATTAAGCCTCACTGATTTCGAAAGAGCTTACTTCCAAGTAAGTAGGTTCAGCTTTAAATGCTTAATTGTATATTCAGTCTCACTAATTAGAGTGGAGTTTACTTAAACACCCTTCATTTTCGCTGGATTGCGCCTGTTGACTTTGTGGAGTGACACGAGATGTGTCTCTGGTCATAAGAGCAAATGAAAATGAATTACCCTTCGAGCCGCAAGACTGCCGGTCAGCTCACTGACTCTGGATTTCCTCTGATTTGCCAGCTCTTTCACAGAATTAACCCCATCGGAAAACATACTGATTAGCAACTGAAGAGGAACTACAATGTCTAATTCGGATAACACCTGAAAAAAAAGAGGGAGGGGGGAAGAGGTCACAGATCAGATCAAAAATACGGGGAATGTTAATTAGGGTGACCATATGAAAAGGAGGACAGGGCTCCTGTACTTTTAACAGTTGTATTGAAAAGGGAATTTCAGTCATTTGTATATATGGAGAACCTGGTGAAATTTCCTCTTCATCACACCAGTTAAAGCTGCACGTGCCCTGCCCTCGTTTAAATCTGGTCACTCTAGTATAGCTCCTGCACCTTTAACTGTTGTGATGAAGAGGGAATTTCACCAGGTTCTCCATATATACAAATGACACCTGCTGAAATTCCCTTTTCTATGCAACTGTTAAAGATACAGGAGCCCTGTCCTCCCTTTCATATGGTCGCCCTATGTTAATACATATTTTAGAATCTAGGCCGAAATCTAGATTCTGGATTTCTGAATTTAGGCGTACACTAAACTGCAAGTTGTGACCTGCTGACAGGAGCTGCTAGGGCTTCAACTGGGAACTGCAGAGTTTGTGTACAGATGCCCCAGGTCTTTGGGAAGCGGCCATAGCTTAGTGGTAGAGCAACAGCATCTCCAGGTAGGGCAGGAAAAACACCTGCCTGAAACTCCAAGGAGCCACTGCTGCCAGTCAGTGTTGGCAATACTGGGCTAGATGGACCAATTGTCTGACTCAGTATAAGGCGGCTTCCTACTGTATGTTCCTAAGCTTCTCAATACCAGTTACTGTTGATCCCATCCCCTCTTTAAGCTGTTGCAACACATGCCTCTCTTGCTTCTGTTGTGGCTAAAGGAGGGAAAGAAGATCAACAATAACACTCAACGCTTTTATGGTACTTAAAGCATTTGTTGTGCTTAAAGCATTTCATGCATGTTATCTCAGTAGTCTTTGCAACAATTCTGTAAGATGAGCCAACATTTTATTTCCTATATTTAATAAACTTTATTGCATATTAGCCGCATGGGCCATTCGCAAACAGATGAGACAATAACATACCCACCGCGAGCTTGCCACTAGCCAGCAAAAGTGCTACAAAAAAGAGTAACTAGGATAACAATCATCCAGGTTATAATTACAATGTTAACCAACATATAATATTGGTTATTAGAATTTAATCGTTTGAGTCAATCAATAGTTTCCGGACCTCCATTATTTCCGGTTCCGGTGGAGGTGGCAGAGGACGCACTTGTTTGGCTATCTGACTCCTTGTGCTGTTTATCGTAACTAAATTTTAACTGTTTTAACTGTTTTATCAACCTTCAAGCTTTTTTCCTATATTTTCACCTGCTTGTCTCCCATGATGGCACTTAAGGTTACCAGGTAGTTTCCTACCCTGGCGCAGACAGCCCCCAGTTTGAGAGGCAGGATGCCTCTCGACACCAGTTGCTGATGAACATGGGTGGGAGAGTGCTATTGAGCTTTTCTCCTGCTTGTAGGCCTTCCATAGGCATCTGTGGAAACAGACAGGCCTTTGGCCTGATCCAGCACAACTCTTCCTTTGTTCTTAGGGAGCCAGACCTGCTTAGCTTCTGCAAGGTTGCTGCATCAGGTACCTCCAGACAATGCCCTGAGGTTGTATTATTGCTATAATGCAGTGAGTAGAGAAAGGGACTGGGTGGGTAGGTATGTTGCAAGATCTGAAAAAAGATTTTAGTTATTTAGGGTACAATGCTATTTGAATGCCTGTCAGCCCCTGAACTATGCAGAGTGGGACGCCCATCAATTCTCCTTTATATTTTTTCTAGATGGGTGTTTTTGCCCATCTAGCTAGGCCTCTTCAGAGGGGGAGGGAAGGCAACTGGTGGGGGTGAGCTGGGGATAGCTCACATCACCACTTCCCCAGTCCCCTCCCCTCCCCCCCACTGAACTGCCCCCTTTCAGTCCTCTCCAAGGTTGCTTTTGCGAGCACGGAGAGGCAGGCAGCATGCTGTGAGGATTCGGGAGAGGGGGTGGGAAGCTCAGGCTTCCAAACTATCCTACAGCCCCTCAGACACTGTCTTGGGGCAGTAGGATTGTTCTCAATCAATGGCTACTAGTCGTGATGGCTATGTGCTACCTCCAGTATCAGAGGCAGCAAGCCTATATACACTAGTTGCTGGGGAACATGGGCGGGAGGCTGCTGTTGCACTGTGTCCTGCTTGTGGGTCCCTGGTCGACAGCTGGTTGGCCACTGTCTGAGCAGGGTGCTGGACTAGATGGACACTTGGTCTGATCCAGCATGGCTCTTCTTATGTTCTTATGGCCCCCCAGCTGTGGAATGAGCTCCCTAAAGAGGTTCGCCTGGCACCTACACTATACTCTTTCAGATGCCAGGTGAAGACCTTTTTTTATTTTCTCAGCATTTTAACAGTCTAGCAATTTAATTTTAACTTTGCTGTTCTAAATTTGCATTTTAAATCTGTATTAATTTCTGCATTGCTGCTTGATTTTATCCTGGCTGTGTTTTTGTATTGTATTTTATATTATGCTTTTATGCTGTTTGTTTTATATTTGGAATGGTTTCTATGGTTTAAATTTTTGTAAGCCACCCAGAGAGCTTCAGCTATTGGGCGGTATAACAATGGAATAAATAAATAAATAAATAATAAGTTAAAAATCACATTGGTGCTAATTAAAAGTTAAAATTAGCAGGGTTGGGAAATATTTTAATTCAGTTGATGCAGAGAGCAGCAACACAGTTATGTGGTTCCCTATAATGATAATAGACCCACATGGAGGACCACATTATTATTATTATTATTATTTGCATTTTTATACCACCCAATAGCCAAAGCTCCCTGGGCGGTTCACAAAAACTAAAACAATTCAAAATATAAAAACACAGTATAAAAACATGATATAAAATACACATTAAAACTGATTAAAACATACCATACATGATTAAAACATCTTTAAAACATCCTGAAAACATTCTAAAATTTCACGGGATAGGCCTGCCGGAATAGATCAGTCTTTAATGCTTTTTTAAATTCTAAAAGACTGTCAAGTTGATGAATCTCCTCTGGCAGGCCATTCCACAGTCTGGGAGCAGCAGAAGAGAAGGTCCTCTGGGTAACAGTTGTTAATGTAGTTTTTGCTAGTTGAAGTGGATTCTTCCCAGAGGACCTGAGTATGCGGGGTGGATTGTACGGGAGAAGGCGATCCCGCAGGTAGCCTGGACCCAAACCATGTAGGGCTTTAAAGGTGATAACCAACACTTTGTACTTCGCCCGGAAACTAATCAGCAGCCAGTGAAGAAATTTTAAAACTGGTGTAATGTGGTCACCTCTAGGTGTACCAGTGACCAGCCTGGCTGCCATATTTTGGACTAATTGAAGTTTCTGGATTAGGCACAGAGGTAGCCCATGTAGAACGCATTGCAGAAGTCAAGCCTCAAAGTTACCAGCGCATGCACTACCGTCTTTAGGTCTTCTAACTCTAGGAAGGGGCGAAGCAGGCATATCAGCCGAAGCTGATAGTAGGCACTCCTGGCCGTCGCATCTATCTGGGCTGTCATTTGGAGCGACTGACCCAAGCTGTGAACACAGTCTTTCAGGGGGAGTGTAACCCCATCCAGAATCTTTCAGCCTGAGGGATGAATTCCATTTCAGAGAAGCTTTTGGGGTCCACATTCTGGTGGTGGGCAGGCCAAAGGTAGAAAAGATGGGTCCAAAATACCAAAAATCCCAGCATACTGTAGCTTATAGCTCTTACCGCCAGTAACATGGCCTTGGCTGAAGCATTTTTACCTTTCAGAGAGAGACGAAAGTGTTTACTCACATGAAGCCATAGCAAAGCTTGTTCTTGTACAGAGGAAGGATACCCTGTGAACCGACAGCTTATGAATCCAAACATCTCCTCCATAGAAAAAGGGAGCGGGCACAATTCAATATCAAACATTTTGCTACAAGACACAGAAATAAAGGTTTGATCAGCAAGGTTGTTTTTTTCATGAGTGTACCAAAAGACGGGACATTGTGCACAATCAGTTATCAGAACATCTATTTGAACATTTCAAATTAAGAATTTGCTTATCATTTGGAGCCTGTTCTTCTATCCCCCCACACACAAAAACATTCTGTATTATAAAAATATAAATCCTGCACTGGTAACCCAAATTCTCTAGAGGGTTCGGACAGTACCTGAGAAAGAAGGTTTATAATCTGGTACCCCATAAATTACTCTGGTTATGTATATGTCTTCTGTTCTGATCTATTATGTATGGCTTGTACCATAAGATGTAATTGTGAATATTGGCTAAAATCTATTTTGGTTGCCTCAATAAACTTTGACTACTTTCACTCTACCAAGAGAAACTGAATCCTAAGAGTTGTATAAATTCTACAAATTGAGCAATTGTTGAAATAATATCATAATTCATATTGTCTATTTGAATTAGGTTTAGTGGCCTGAGCTTTGGCAGGTGAGACCTTGCTCCACTGGACTGATAGCCCTCTGAGCTACAGAAGGCTGCAGAGGAGCCATGATTTGAGTAAGACTGGGAGGAGTCAATGGCTGGATTTCATGAACGGCTCCATAATTTGAGGGCTATCACAAAAGATAAGGGGATTGGCACTCCTCTAGCTTTCCTCTAATTCCAAGTCAATTCTGATTCTTATTGAAAAAGCAAAAAGCATTTTCACCCAGCAGTTGAAACCTAAAATTTGATGAACCTCCCCAAATTTCAAAATCGTTGGATTTGAAGTGTAAAATACTCCATCTCTGACATCCCATTTCCGAAAGTTGAAGATCAGGTACCAAAGGCTTGGTTTCTCCCTGACATTTGACGGACGCACGTACAGAGGCCTCTAACAAGAGTTGAAAGCTGCCCACATACACCTACCTACCTCAATACCTCCCTGAACTCCTTGAGTTGATTGTCTGGTACTTCAGTCCTGATGGCTTCCAACCACTCCGGCATAATACAATCCCACACAGGTTGGTTTATTACATTGTACGGAATCAAGCACAGGATCCGATTCAGGCCTTCCTTTAACTGAGTCACAGTGCTGCAGGACTTGTCCCAGTATCCACCCACCTGAGGACATTTCCAGGAAAAGGCTTCATTAATGACTCATTCTTTCAAAGCAGCGCTACATGTACATGGCACCATGCAGTCATACAATAATGACAGATAAGCAACAGTACATTTTCTTCTTTCACATCTCAAGAACAACTTTTTAAAAAACCCACAAACCTAAGCAATGTAATTCAAAACCGCTGGAAGAATCAAATGTAATATATGTAATAATAGACAAAGCAACTAACAGTGCTGCAATCCTAGATCGCTGAGCGATGCGACCAACCGCAATAAGAATCTGTATTTTTCATAAAGCAATTGGTAAAAGAGGGATAAATCATTAGATGGGCAATTTTGCCCATCTAGCCAGGATTCTGCGGAGCAGGAGAGAAGGAGGCTGGGCTGGCCGGAGGATTCTTCGTAAGCTGGCTGTCCCCATCCCCTCCTCTCCCTGTCCACAGAACTGACCCCCTTTCCCTCCTTTGTGAGGGAGCTGGCGTGGTTCTCTCTGTGCCGCAGGTGAGAGGGAGGGGAGCTTCGGCTCCTGGGTCCGAGGTCAGAGTGCTATCTCCGACCTCAGATTCAGGAAACTGAAAAATCCTGTGGCCTCCCCAGATGCTGTCCAGGTGCCATAGGATTACTCTCTAAATAAATTACAGACACACGTACATGCACACCAGTATGTATGTATTATGTATGTATGTATGTATGTATGTATATCAAGTTAGCGCCAGAAAAATATGGTGTGTTCCTACCCTTGCAAACTCCATTGGTTTAGGAAGAAGGCACATCACCATGACATCGAACCGAACATCACACACTGTCTTCAGCCATTTGGTGACAAACTGGGGTTTGAGTTTCTCCACTAGGCTTCCAACTTCATCATCCATCATGTATGCTGTGGAATGGAACCACTGGAAGACCATGCTGACAAGCCGAGCCAGGCTCTCCGTGGGCGTGTTCTCGCTCGGGGTGCAGAGGCTTACCTGGAAAACATATTTTGTCCATATTTTAGAACATTCTCTTTAGTTTGCAAGCTGCTTGTGTAACAGGAGCCCCTGGAAAACTATACATAAAGCTGGGCTACCTTGAGACCATGAGAGGAAGGAATAAAACTGATCTCAAGCTTGGGCAAAACCACTGGAAAAACAATACATAGCATTTAAACCGAACAAAGAAAAATGGGGTTGCTTATTGCCACTGCCATGTTTCTGCTCTAAACATGCAGTCTAGCAACTTGCTTTTCAGAAGTAAAAACTGAGGTTCTACATGAGTCTCAGATCCAGATTCTGCCATATCCTGTACAAAATCCCAACGTCATTAGATCATCGACCACAGCCTTGCCAGTGGAGGCCATTGGCTCTGATGTCAGTGGGGCGGTAGGTCCACTCAGTTTCCATCAGAACTCTAAAAGAGCTATCCAAGGATACATGCTTTGCACCTTGGAGAGCTCTGTTAGAGTTCTGACTGATTTTGTCTGAAACCCAGAGCAGATTCACCATCCCACTGACATAGGAGCCACCAGCCTTCACTGGTCCTTGTTATACTTCTCAAGTGTAGTATCAACTCAATTCCATTAATAATGAGAAGGTGGGATCATATCCACTGGACCCCACCCCACAATCTCCATTCGTTCATCTGAACCTCTGCACAGAGCCTATGCACATACAAGCTGTACATGAGTCATATATATGATATAGGCCCAGTAAACTTTAATGCCAATTACAGTTCCCAGGTATTGAGCTTTCTTGAATGTGTGTAGACTCTGTACAGAAGGTTGAATGCACTGCTCACTCCTAAATGAATTTTCCCAACAATTACATCTTGTTCCCTGTTGTAATGCAAAATACTTTGGGGTTGCTTGGTCCTGAATAAGCAATTAAGATCCATTAACTTTCCAAAGACCTGCTCCTGGTGGAAATGGAAACTGCTAGAACTGGTTTGTTGATGTGGTTCAACACAGCTGCCTGCCTTTTTGGTCTCTCCTTCGAGACGTGGTTATGAGGACTATCATGATGAGTGCCTGCACTTCAGAATTTACTGTTGTACCAATGGTAAGGAGTGTTTCCTTCAGTCTGTCCTGTATGTCCCACCAGCCCCACACAACTTTGTTGGATGATCCTGTTTTCTAGTACTATAAGAGAAGGATATCTCATTAGATTCCAAAGGAGAGAGGAGAGGAGGGAAGCGAGAGAGCAAAACACACTTACTGAGCTTTATCACACCAGCGTTATACTTCACAATCACTGCGAATTGCATGCAAAGGACTCCCAAGTTTTCCAGCTTATAATCTGCTCTTATTGTGAAGTACTCTGAAGTTTTCCAGTTTACTGCTTTGACTGTGAAGTACTCCCATGCATCCTGCTTTAATTGTGCTATAAAGGGAAAAGACCCACCCTATTTTGCTACTAGTTTCCAAGCGTGTTTTCCGAGCGGCCACTGGGGCGCAGGAGCAGGATTTGATATGAATTAAACAAATGCTTACATCTGCGTAAGCTTTAAAGATAAAGACTTCAAAATTGGCACAGTAATAGATATTAAGGAGAGCTTTAAGCACCCCAATTTGAATCGGATGGGGTCATCTGTTGATTTTTTATGTTGTTGTTGTTGTTTTTACATTTCCCCCCTTAAACCCTTTGCAAAGGATCTTAGGAGCGCTGCTGCCCAGGGTGTGATTTAGCAGCAGCAACAACAACAACAATGCCAACAGCTTAGTGCTGTAGGGGATAATTCGAGGGAAACAGGTACGTGGGATGAAGCTTACCAAGAACCAGATCCCAAACTGGCTCAGAAGGCGCTGGTCATGCTTGTCATCATCCTTGTTATCGAAGTCCGTGTTGTCCAAAGAATGATGTGATGAAGATAGGCCCAGCTGCCTCCTGCGGATGAGCTCATACTCCCTTTGCTCGGCATGGAATTCGGCCTCTTTCAGCAAGCTAAAAAAACAAAGGCATGCCCCTGAACAAGTGCCCAGTAAAGCGCCCCCCCCCCCACATTTGCATTCATACCCTTGTTCGTATCTGTAAGAACTGGTCTCCTGAGTTATTCTCCATGAATTATTTTGCTAAGATAACTACTTAATAAACTAAGTACCAGAGGCAGAGAGTGAAAGCACTGGAAAAGCAGCAGCCCCAGAAGACTCCTGATACTACAAATCTAAATTATGTTCATTGGTATGTGTTCAGTATTCTCTGAATAATACAATAAATTCGAAAGCCGGGCTTACACTAGACAGAGTGTTTGTCTAAGACTGGGATGGGGAGTGGAGGGCAGTGGAATCCCTGCCATTCTCTCCAGTCTGAGATCAGAGATAACAGCAAGGATTCCTCCAGGGGGCTTGAGGTTAAGCCTTGCCCTGTGGAAGAAGCCAAGGATTCTCCATGGGACAGATGCAAAACTTCCACAGGCCTGAGGGCTGGAGTTTCTGCATCCCTGATCTAAAGCCTGAAGAGGCCCAGGTTCAAATCCTGCTTAGCTATGAAGCTCACTGGGTGATCCTGGGTTAATCACACTGTCTTGCCAAAATCTATCTCATAAGGTCTTTGTGAGAATAAAAATGGTTGAGCCCCTACATATGGTGCCTTGATTTCCCTGGAGGAAGGGTGAAATACAAATAATATAATTCAAGTTGTAATTTCCTGAATCTCCCCTTACTTGTTACATTTTAAAAAAATAGCACTGCAGCAAATGGAAATGCATCATATAGAAAAACCAGGTCATTAAAAGGAGTCTGCATCTTAAGGTGCTCCCAGATGGGCAGCTCCTAGAGCTACTCCATTGTTACCCTTTTGCTTGTAAACTCCAAGCATAATTATTGTACTTTTATTTATTTATTTATTTATTTTATATCCCGCCTTTTTTCCTCCAAAGAACCCAAGGCGGCGTACATAATTCTCCTCTCCATGTTATCCTCACAACAACAACCCTGTGAGGTAGGTTGGGCTGAGAGTCTGTGACTGGCCCAAAGTCACCCACTGTGTTTCCATAGCCGAGTGGGGACTAGAACCCGGATCTCCCAACTCCCAGTCCAACACCTTAGCCACTACACCACACTTTTCTTTCTTTGGGATGTGTGAATCTCACCACGTTCTGTCCACACAGCGGGCGCAACCATGTGGGCTGTGTTCATTCCCTCCCCCTTCCCCAACTCCCATGGTCACTTTAATTCCAAAGCCACTTCTCTAATTCATGGTTTCCTGTAATTGTTTCCCCAAAGGGATACGGATTGGCAGCCGCTAAAACTGACGGTTTCTCCCAACATTTGAGGCGACAGCTTCAATTTACTGTTCCCTGAAGCGGTTTCCTCTGCCACCGCCCCACTCTGAGCATCATTTTAGCACCATGCTGGATATATGTGGGTGGGTGTTTGCATGTTTTTAATTAGCGCGAAGGCAGCTCTATTTCTTTCCTCTCTTTTTTTGAAAGAAACTGTTAAGTGAAAATGTGGGAATTAAGGCTGAAACCAGCTGAGTGCCTGCAGCACAGGGAAAGAGGTTTCTCCGGCCTCCTCCCTATCACTGTGGGAACTGACAGGTCTTTGAAAGGGGAATCAGTGTAAGCAGAGGAGCACAATAAGAATGAGGATTTTAAAAAAAGAATTATTAGAGCATTTGGGCAACTTCTATGTAATGAAAAGGAGTGGGAAGCAGGAGCTTTGCTCCATCAGGACCGTGCCCACCCACCCTTCATGCTCCAGAGGTACTGGAAGCTGGTGGCACTGATGTCCGTGGGGCAGTGAATCTGCTCTGGGTTAAAGTCAGAACCAGTCAGAACTCTAGGAGGTCTGGCCTTTACTGGTTCTGACTAAAATCATACCAGATTCACTGCCTCACGGACAGCGGAGCCACCAGCCTCCACAATCAAGAGGCTGAAAAAAAGACAAGAGAATGACTAGTGCAGAGCTATCTGGATCTGAGGCAGCAAAGGGAAGCAGTGACACAGTTAGGGCACAATCCTATGCATGTTTAAGACAGAAAAAAGTCCTACAACTCCCAGCATTCCCCAGCCAGCCAGGTTGACTAGGGAATGCTGGGAGTTGTAGGACTTTTTTTCTGTCTAAACATGCATACTATTATGTCCTACAGTACTATTTCACCCTGGACTTAAGGGTCTTATGGGGTGTAGGCTTTAGATGGCCATGGGTATTACTTCAATTGTGAAGGACGCAACTAATGTTTCTCTTCGCCCCCAAAAGACCATTCCACGTTTTACAATTGCTTCTCCATTCCTGATGTGTCAGTGCAATAAACAAACCAAAATACAGCTTGCCAATCTTTATTTAAAAGAAAAAAGAAAGAAAAAAGATATTCTCTGGGCATACATGAATTTTAAACTCACTTATTATTATTATTTTTATTATTATTTATTTATATAGCACCATCAATGTACATGGTGCTGTACAGCATCATCACAACTACAGGAATAAAATGGAGTTTGCTTCTCCAGCCCTGATGTCCTCATCACGTCCTGCTAACTGGTCGGTCCTTTAGGGAGGCCCGGGATTTGGGGCCTAAGGTAGGGTGCAAGAACCCTGCCCTCTTTTGTATCTGGTCACCCTTAAAGCTGCAGCCCTCTTTTGTATCTGGTCACTGAATCTTAAGAAAAGTTAACTTGAGGAAGTTTACAGAAGGAAAATGTCTTGTTTTCGCCTCCTCCAACACCACCACTCCCCCCACTGCAGCCACCTGGGACAGATATAGGAGCCCTGTCCTCTTCTCCATATGGTCACCCTACCTAAGGACCATCCATAGCTGAACTACTGAGAGGAGGGAGTGATAGCAGGGCTTGAGCTCCCAGTAACACTGGACTGTGGAGAAGCAAAGGTCTCCCTGGTTTTCCATGGCAAAGTATAAGACAGCTTTCTTGCACATTGCTCCTGCTTCTGGAGAAAGTCTCTCTGTGCTACTACAAGTCAACCCTATTTCCTGCCAATGAGCTCTAGACTACTTAGTACCTCCCCATAATTATTTTTACTTTTACTTTCTTCCCTGTTTACTTCCTTTTGCATTTTACTGCTGTTGTGTTTGTACCTAGTTCAGAAATTTCAGTTAGTTCAAAATATGGCAGCCAGGTTGGTAACTGGTACATCTAGGATTAACCATATTACGCCAACATTAAAATCACTCCACTGGCTTCCAATTAGTTTCGGGGCGAAGTGTTCGTCATTACTTTTAAAGCCCTATGTGGTTTGGGTCCAGGTTACCTGTGGGATCACCTTCTCCTGTACAATCCATCCCACACATTCAGGTCCTCTGGGAAGAAGGCTGAGTGACAACTAGGCTGACAACTGTTTCTCAGAGGACCTTTTCTTCTGTCACCCCCAGACTGTGGAATGGCCTGCCAGAAGAGATTCGTCAACTTAACACTCTCTTCAAGTTTAAGACAGCTATAAAGACTAGTCTCTTCCGGCAGACCTACCCAGATGAATTTTAAACCTAAGAATTTTAAGATGACCTGATTGTTATTTTAATATTGTATTGGCTTTATAAGCTCTTTTAATTAATTTTATGTATTTGATTTACAGTATATTGTATTGTTGTACTAATGTTGTTCCCCACCTCAATCCAAAGGGAGAGGTAAGAAATAAATAAATGATGATGATGAATGTGAATGGAAGGGGATGTACCCCATTCCTCTCAATGTAAACACCAAGGCCATGGTATACCAGTATACCATTTTTAAAAAGTATTTCAATCTGGTTAATCAGCCTGTCTCACACTGAGGAGGAGGAGAACTAAAAGAACAGTCTAACTGGAGTGGACAAGAATGGGATGGATAAAGAGGAATTAAGATAAAATCACAGCTTTCAGTGCTGCATTATAGCATTCCAATGTTTCGTTCTTATATGTCAGAAGGACCTGAATAAAGCTCACCTGTATTTATACTGGAGCTGTGAACAAATGGCCTCTCAAAATTCTCTCTGCTATTTGAGGCCAGAGAAATTGGGGAAACAATTTCACTGAATTTCTCCAGAGGGAGGAGAAATTCTCCA
The DNA here is from genome assembly GCF_023053635.1 of Elgaria multicarinata webbii. Classification (NCBI taxonomy): domain Eukaryota; kingdom Metazoa; phylum Chordata; class Lepidosauria; order Squamata; family Anguidae; genus Elgaria; species Elgaria multicarinata. The sequence goes on along the minus strand of NC_086172.1, from coordinate 158,238,174 downwards.
ACAGTTTCTCACAGTTGGGCTCACCAGTGGCAGAGAATGGAGCACAGCTTATTTCTTCTTTCCCAAGGGTTCTTTTGTTTGCTCTGCCATGGCAAATAGCAACAACAGAACTGCATTGGCAACCTGGCTCCTATTTTTACATCTTCCACAATGTCCTCTACCTAGCATAATTCCGGGCATTGTGGAGGAAGAGAGGGAAGGCAGCTACCATATAAAATTAATTGAAGTGGTGGAAGCCAAGGAAGCTTCAGGCTGCCAGAAGATGATTGTACAATTAAAAACGGGACACACACACATACATTTTTCGGTTACCTCATGCATTAAGTAAACATGAGAACCCCAAACCCAGCCCATGAAAATTTCTCTGATTTCGCTTTTTTAAAGCGATTTCTTTTCTATCAAATTAGATGAGAATGGTCCCAAAAATATGGAGAAATTTTCAGTACAGCACTAGTGTATACCACAATTTGTTTCGGGTCTATTGGACTCCACAATGCCTTTTCAATAAGAGTTTGTCTAACTTGCATAATTGTTGGAGATGTTTAAACGGTTTAAAGCCCTAAACAGTTTGGGGCCAGGTTATTTGAAGGAACGCCTCCTCCCATATGTACCTACCCGGACCTTAAGATCATCTACAGGGGCCCTTCTCCGTGAGCCCCTGCCAAAGGAAGTGAGGCAGGTGGCTACTAGGAGGAGGGCTTTCTCCGCTGTGGCACCCCGGTTGTGGAATGAGCTCCCCAGAGAGGTCTGCCTGGCGCCTACACTGTACTCCTTTCGTCGCCAGCTGAAGACCTTTTTATTCACTCAGTATTTTAACACTTAATTTTAACTTAAATTTAAATTATACTGTTTTAACTCTGTATTTTAACCTTATATCAATTTTGCTGCGTGGTTTTATCCTGGTTGTGCTTTTTATATTGTATTTTGTATTTGTATTTTTAACTTGTTGATTGTTTTATGATGGTTTTAATTTTTGTGAACCGCCCAGAGAGCTTCGGCTATTGGGCGGTATAAAAATGTAATAAATAAATAAATAAATAAATAAAGATGTAAGGCATCTAATGCTTCTTAAACTCATATGTTTTGGCAATGCCCCATAGTTGCCCTTTTTTGGGAGGAGGTTATAATAAGGATGAACTTTGTACTGAAACAATCTATAATATGGAATAATGTGCATCTCCTAAATTACCTACCAGCTTCTTGGAAGTTAACACATGGTCAGCGCATATGGATCTTCAGAGCCCTTATGACAGCCAAAAGACTTATATTATCACATTGGAAGGACAAATTCACACCTCCCGTAATGCAATGGATCGAGGACCTAATAACATTATCAACTTTTGAACAAGTATTATATAGACGCAACTTGCAAGTGGATAAAAATATGGATATCTGGTCTGCTTTTCTTGAAACCTTTGTATAACTCTCTCCTCCCTTTTTTTTTTAATGCTACATACAATGGGAAATGATGATAATTTTATATACACAATGTATAGTGTTTTTTTCCTGTTTTCACAATGTATTTTCTGTTCTGTTTGTTGATATTCACAATAAAAAAAAGGGAAAGGAAAAGAAAACACAAAACATTGAGTTCTAAGACCTCAATATGATTTCTTTGCACTGCTGAGGCAGGGGGTGGTGGGCGGACGGAATGGGCCTCTGTGTGTTCATGTGCCTGGGATAGATTACCTGATGACAGCTTCCACAGTACAAACGAGCTCCTCAGCCCCACACTCGCGAGTATTGATAGGAGGAGGCGATGTCTGGTACAGATGAGTCTCAGCCGTTGCCCCGACTTCACTGCTGTGATGGTTCGAGTGGCATCGTTTGCAGTAGCGCACCGGCCTGTTCCCATGGCGACCGCAGCAGCCAGCAGAGAAACATGTGACAACAGCCCTCCTAACATGCGAGCTGCAGTTCTACAAGGAAACAAAATTAATGTAATTACGCCATTGGCGCTGCCTGAGAGCCAAAAAACAAATAGCTGACAGTCAATTAAACCATTCACTTGTAAGGGGGGTGCTGGAAAGAATAGAGCGTGGGTGGAAGCAGAGTTCAGATCTGACCCCATAGCAGGGATGGGAATGATTGTTTTGGTACTCCAACATCCATTATCCCTAGCCTTTAGCCATGCTGGCTGGGGCAGATGGAAGTTGGAGTCCAAGAAACTATGGCGGACCACAGGTTCCCCACCCCAGGCCTAGAGGATGTGGAGTCATTACCCCTAATTTCACCTATCAAAAGCCAAGCTTTGAAATTTCGCGCTTGCTGTCTTGTCCTGTTCCTTATGTGTAGCCTCCGTATGCCAATGGTGGGCAAAGGACAGCTTGAGATCTGCTGATAGATCTCTGAGTGAGTCGGTGAACATCAGGAAGTGTTCCTCACTCCCAGTAGTTTAAGAATAGAAAGTGAAATTGCAAGTGAAAAACAAATCAAACTTCTGCCATGGATGAGCAAGTGTGATAATCACTTGGCGCTCAACCACTGTGTTCCCCACCAATAAAATGTAAGTGCGTGGGTCCCAGCTCCTCACAAGTAACCACGAGGAGCCGGTACAAACCACGACGCCCAGCCACATGTTCCGCAGTCTTGGGATCAGCTCGGGACCACGGAAAAAACAGGTTGCAAGGGTAGGGCAAAATCCCAGGGAAATGTAGGGATCATCCCTCCCTGCTCCCGGGATCCCCCTGTGCATCGTGTGGACGCACAGGGACGATCCCGGGGTGATACCCGGGATAAGCCCTCATCTAGCTATGGCCTTTAATAAATTGGATATGACTGTATTTGACAATCAAAACTCTATGACTCTAAAAAAAATATGTTTCTTTTCTGACAACAAGTTGTTTGGCTAGGTCTTTAAACTATCCTTGCAATCTCCATTCATTTCATCTGGCTTTGTCCAGTAGCAATCCTCGGTAAATTTCGGTCATACTGAATTGGGCAAAGTGAAATCAATGGCAACAAGAAAGCACGTAAACGTATACGTGGGATACCAACACCCAATAATCAGAAGCCCAATGGCCAAATGTTTCAACGACAGACAGCATATTCCACTGTTACAGAATTGCAGCGACAGAGAAAGAAATGGAACAAAACTGCATAGCACACATGATGATGAGATGAAGTCACAGACGATAAAAAAATTAAAGTTGAGCAATGCCCCATCATACATACAGAGGAGTCTTACCTTCTTCTGACATATAGCAGAAATTTCAGCTGTAAGGGGAAGGTAAATGGAAGATCAAAACGGTTATGATCACTCCTCTGCTGTGAGTGCCAAGGTGGACAGATTGTTCTCGGAACTGAATTTTTTTACTACTGAAATGTTATTCTAGAGCGGTGATAGAATCTGTTCATTAGGACTTATTTGCACTGGTGTAGTGCAGCCAGGGCTCACAGGGATGGAGCACTGGCACTTTTTGATTAGCAGGGATGCTGATGTACTTGCCACACACACACACACACACACACACACACACACAGACTTCCCTGTTCCCGCTGAGCTTAGCTTAGCTACAACCTTCACAGTAGCAAGGGAAGGGGGATTATTATTATTAAAAGTAGTGGTGGTGGTAGTAATATTAGCATTATTTATTCAATTTACGCCCCTCCTATATACAAAATACTCTAGATAGCATACAGTGTTATAAACAATTTAAAAGTTTTTTTTAAAAAAAACCCAATCCATGACACCATACAGCATCAAAACAATACATAATGGTCAGCAATAAGATTCTAAAAAGGAGAGGCCTGCCGGAATAATAGAGTCTGCAATGCCTGCTTAAAGACATTCAAAGAAGTCAGCAGGCATGTTTCAACCTGCAGGTTGAAGGGGCGGCAAAGGAAAAGGTGCCAATCTCACTTTAGGCAGTCGCAGCAGACGACCCTCCGAGGACCTTAAGTGGTGGGCTAGAACATAGGAGAGGAGGCGCTCTCTAAGCTACCTTGGGCCTTAACTATGTAAGGCTTTAAAGAACCAGCATTTTATATTTTGCCCGGAAACAAATTGGCAGCCAGTGAAAAGATTTTAAACTCAGCATTATATGGTCTCCATGGAAATAAATGTTCCCAGTAACAATAGATTGTTCCCTGTTTTGTGGGGGGCATGACTTAGTCTTGAATGGGCAATTAAGACCTATTCCTTTTACAAAAGAACTGCTCCCGGTGGAGCTGAAAACTGTTAGAAGTGGCTTGTTATGAGTCAGCACAGCTACCTGAATATTTGGACACTCCTTAGGGTCATGGCTATGGAGATAGTCATGATGAGTGCCTGCAGTTCAAAATTTAACACCACACCTCTGCTTTCTTTGCTTATTCAACACCGTTATTATAAGCGCTCTACTAAAAGAGCTCCAGATGAATTGAGTCCTTCTAGAATCAGGCATGTGTTGTAGCTCTTGTCTGCAAAGCTCAGCAGGTTTAGGCATACGGATGGGGCATCTTTTTCATTCTGTAGCCTTGAGCTTCTTTCTCTTACAGTTCAAAACATGATCATTGTTCCCTGCTTTCCATTTGCATGGAAGTGGTAATTTATTCTGGCCTGCCCAACAGGAGGAGCGGCATGGCCTTGTTCACTAGGCTGCTCCAGAGGCTGAACCCAGACAGAAAATTCATCAGAGGAATGTAGTGCAAGGTACGCTCAAGAGATATAGACAGACACACAAAGATATGCAACAGTGGACTAGAGAGAAGAACTTCAGGAACAGAGAACACCATGAAATTGTTGCTGTTTTTTAACGCCAAATTTAGCAATATCTTGGCAAACCCGCCTGTGATGGAACTCTACCAGCCTCAAGACTCATCAGAGTCTGTCTGGATTTCACCACAAGAAGCACACTGAAAGAATATTAGCATAACCCCATCCCCAAAAAATGTTTCCCTCAAAAATTTCAGAGGTAGGATGTTTATTAATACATAGAGTGTGAAAATAAAACTGGCAACAAAACCAATGTTGTCTTATTCTGATCAATAGCATCATTTGTTCATAGAAGAAGGGTACCTCCAGACGGGTGGCATTTAGCACTACTAATCAAAAGACATTGTGCAACTATTCTGTCTTTTCCTCCTTAACCGATTTCTTTTGTGGAAAGAATAGCGATGGAAGATGCGGTGGAAAAACATGGGACTGTACAAGCAGAAGACGACAATGTCTCAAACCCATCCACCCTGTAAAACTTGCATAAATGAGGCAGGGGGATTGCATAATAAAAGGCTTGTCTGGAAGCACCCCCAAACAGTTAGAAGTGTGTCACCAAACGCATTCTTATTGTTCTGCAGCTAGGATATTCTTGGAAAAATTTCAGTGAGTGTCATGTTCCGGACAATCTTCCTTAACAAATATAGGCAGTCAATTTTCTTCAAAGCCTCCGCAAAAGTTCCCCAAAAACGACATCCTTATACCCTATAGGAAACTCCCTATTTGCCTTTTGGTCTGTCCATTGTAGACCATCTTTATGTAAATTTGTTGTCTGCTTGTAGCACATCAGTTGTATGTTTTACTATAGGTTATGCTTTTTCATTATATAGCCTAATCTCTTAGAGCAGAGGTGGGCAACTTCCAGCACTCCAGGGGCCACATCCTGCCCCTGCCTCATTATGCCACCCCTCATTCAAATGTCTGAAGAGAGCCTAAGAAACATGTATGGATCTCTCCACATGGCTGGAAAAGGCAGGGTTCTCAATCATGTTGTTAGGTCCATACTTATGAACATTTGTATATGTGTAGGCTCTCCTTTTTATGTTAAAATGAATATGCACAGGATAGGGGGCAGACCTACAACCACACTGCTGCTCTTCCACAATATAGTGGAAAAGATTAGGGTGTTTCCTTAATAATGAGTCAAGTTTCTGATTGCTGAATACTTCTTTTCTAAATCAAAATGTAAGGCTCACTTCACTCGTATGCACTAATAGTTTCCTTTTAAGCCCCTTTCTGTCATTGCCTCCACGCCTAGAATAATCACAACATGGCAGGAGAGCAGGACCCCACCCCAGACATCACTGTGTTCCACCAGCTACATTCTTGACCTCCACTTGTGTCAGGAATAGTTAACGCCTTGTAGTTTAGCTAAGATTTTATTAGAAGTAGTCTAGAAGGCTTTGGGGGCTGTTGGGCCTTTGAAATGTTACAATCTGTGTGAACTGATGATCTCTGTTGGTGTTCTCAGAGCAGAGTTGAGGTGGGTTGTGGGAGTAAGGACATCCCAAAGGCCAAACAGGCCCCAAAGACTTCCAGACTACTTCTAATTACATCTTATCTAAACTACAAGACCTTACCTATTCCTGACAACTTGTTGGCTGGAAGGCCTGAAACCTTGCTACTAATATGTGGAAGTCAGGGGAAGGCCAGTGGGGTGCAGCAGGGGTTCCTGTCCCCCCCTCCAAGGGTTTAATCTACACATGTAGACAACAGAATGGATACAGACTTAGTCATACTCAAATCCCATTGATATGATTGGGTCTGTTCTAAATATGACTGGATCCTATCCAATGCCTGAAAGGAGCTCTAAGGTGTGAACTACCTGCCTTCTGAGGAGGACACTGTGCATTTCTGCATGGGGCCACAGCTCTGAGCATGATTCCTCTGAGAGCAGGTAATTCTATTTGAGAGAACCAGTAACTGTGAAACTACCTGAAGAGGTGGAGAGGGCTGCTTCCTCCTCGAGCAAGTACTTCAGGCTCACCGGAGACTTTAATTGTTCTAATTCAGGTATTTCTCATGGCTCACCAGTAGATCCCTTGCAGCATTTTGAAGAACCCCACCAGACAGGTTTGGAATTGGGAACACAGGAAGCTCCCATATATCAAGTCAAGCTGTGTGTCCAGCTAGTCTAGCATTGTCTAGTATGACTGGCACTGGTTCTCTCCAGGGTCTCAAGGAGAGGTCTTTGCCATCACTTCCTATCTGCTCCTTTCAACTGGAGAAGCCAGACAGGGACTGAACCTGGACTTTCTGCATCCAAGGCACATGCTCTACCATACTAAACTACGAGATAGGGAGTTGGGTTGAATGACCCTTGAGCACCCTTCTAATCCCACAATTCTATGATTCTATAAACACCCATATCACCGTATTGTCAATATAACTTGCAATCCGACTTGTAAATGCAGTCTTACCTTGTGGTAAAAGAACATCAATCAACCATTCACTGTGATCCCTTAAAAGGAAAAAAAAGAATCAGAGCGGTTTGTGATGTTTCCCGCCCCTATCCCACCCCCCCCAAACGAAACAGCTTTCTGAATTTTACAGGGTGGGCTCCTCGTTATGATTATGAAAAGCTTGTTTTATGCTGGGATCCTGACTTTGCTCCAGTGCGGAGTTCCGCTCATGGATATTCCTGCCAGCGGAAGTCAGTCCTGCTGGATCCAAGTCCCTTCTGTGAATGGAAGGGCACCTTCTGTTCAGGGACACCTAGCTAGGATCCGAGCCGTGATTTTTATTTCTAAACTGGACTGTTTCCACTAGCCCTCTTTGTCACATTGCACTCATTGCAAATTACCACGGCGTCGATGTCAAGTCTGCCACGTTCTACCCTTTTGGCAGATTGCACTGACGATCCTAATTTAGAAGATGAGAAAAGCCACAGAGCATCCTGACGCTCCTCACATGGCGAAAGGTACGAGCCAAACACAAAAAGAGAACAAACAACTCCAGTATCAAAGATGCTGTGCTCATTTAAAAGCCAGGCCTCCTAGCAAATTTAATTATTTTTTTGCTTCAGGTTTAAATCAAAGATTGCTTCAACACCAAGGTGACTTGTATATAATTAAATTACTTTTTCTTTTCTTTTATCCTCTGCAAATGGTGTTACTATGATGCCAAGGCAGCTATAAAGCAGCTACACAAAATAAGAAGTAAACCTTCTGGTTTACATTTCCATGAATTTGCATTCATTTGCCCTAAAATTTGACAATGAGTAGATTCTGAAAACGAAGGCAAAACTATATTAAAAAAGTGAAGCTGCAATGCATTTTCAAATTAACCTTTTTTTTTCTCCAGCTACTGAACAGAAGCCCTGGGCTAGATTTCATTCTTAGTGAAACTGCTTTTTTTTATCAATTAAAATGCTGCCTTCTAAATGCCTTGTGAAAGAAAATAGCCAGCAGAGGGAGGAGCCCCCCATCTCTCTCTCTGACACCCCCTTTTTTCTCTCTCTTTTTCTCCTCTCTGAAACTCCCTTCTCTTCCTGTCTCCATGGGCCTGTCCTGACGAGGGGTTTGCCCCGGGGTAGATCCACAGTGGTGGCAGGTCATTTATATGACACAGCCGCCATTGTGATGCTGTCCTGAGGCATTCCCCTGAAGATGAGAATTTAAAAAGTTGGCGAGTTGGAGAATTTAAAAACTTTGTGCTGTGAGCAAGGCACCGACACACATTTGCCGTCAGTCACCTTGCTCCGGATTTGCAGTGGAGGCAGGTCCCAGCCAATGGCAACCCCTGAATTGTCACCCTTGGCTGGGGGAGGGGGATGGCCAGTGAGGTGAATGGCTGCTGGGATGCCTCTGGGGAGCTTGCCATTGACAGAATAAAAAAATAACAAAATAATTTTTTAAAAAAATGAAGCAGGGAGGGGGCCACTGAGCTGGCTACGCATCTCCACAGGCCAGCGAGAAGCACAATTTCATATAAACAGTGAATGGGGAAGGGGCGCCCCATCCCCCCAAAATGAAAAAAATCAAGGAATTTTAGCGAGGTGTTGGCATGCGCCAGGACAAGGAGAAGGGGCGCCCAGCAAGCTGAATGGGCTCTGGGTCGCCCATGTGCAATTGCGCAATTACACCCAACCGGAAAGAAAAAATTAAAATGGTGCGTGGAGGATTCCTTACAAACCGCACATTTGCGTTCCTTGTTGTCGGGATACCCTTGAAGAAAGGCAAATGCAGGATGTCGAATTACGAATTACGAGGCACAAATGCAACCTCGTGTAGACATGGCCCCTCTCTGTTCCTCCACACCCACTGGGCTGCCGAGGAAGGGACAAACCACTCTTGCAAGAGGTATGAACTGATTTCAAAGGCTTCTGAAGTAAGGCCGAGGACACTAATTACCCACCCCTGCTGCAGAGCCAGGACAAGTCACTATTTTCTCCAACTAATCTACCTCACAGGGATATTGTGAGGCTAAAATAGGGTCATTGTATCAATGCACCCATTAACCCCTTGGTCTGAAAAGTAGGATAAATAAATAAATTGCATGGGTTGGTTTTACAGCTTATATAGTGTTAAGTTGTATCAGACAATTAAATTCCCTCACAGTGAACTCTTGCGTAACTTAGTACCTGAAGGATTATCTCCTTCCACATATACCTGCCCAGACCCTAAGATCAATCTTCGCTGTCCTAGCAAGGGAAATGAGATGGGTGGCTACTAAGAAGAGGGCCTTTTCATTCGTGGCACCCCAGTTGTGGAATGAGCTTCCCACAGAGGCTCGCATGGAACCTATGTCGTGCTCTTTCTTTTTATTTTCAAAAGGATTTTAGTCTTTCGGTTTCTGTTGTTTTAAATCTGTTACTGTATTTTAAATCTTTGCATTGCTACTAAGTTTTATTTTGGTTTTTACTGTTATTTTATACTGTAGTTTTGAGGCCTGGCCCTCAGTTGAAGCCCGCGACGGAGGCAGGTAAGGGGGTGGGGGGGAGTTTCGCTTACCTGGCTCCACCGCCACCGCAGTCCGTGAGGCGACGGCAATGGAGCCAAGTAAGGGGGCAGGGGGAGGGGGGCTTACCTGCCTCCATCGCGGTCCATCGTGGGCTTCAAGTGAGGCCCCGGCTTCAAGCCAGAAGAGGCCATGGCCTCCTCTTCCGGCTTCAAGCTGGGGCCTCAATTGAAGCCTGCGACGGACCACGATGGACACAGGTAAGGGGGCGGGGGGGAGTTGGGCTTATCAGCCCCCATTTTGTCCCCACTTACTCGCCTCCGCCATCCGCCATGGAGGCAAGTAAATAGGGAAGGGGGGGCAAAATCCCGATCCGCCCCTCCGGATCTCACTCCACAGGGCGGAGCAGGGGACAGGCAGATCGGCCTGAAGCGGTTCGGGGGGTCTGTGCACAGCCCTAGTTTTAATCGTTGTGAACCACCCAGAGAGCTATTGGACTGTATAGAAATCTAATAGACAATGATAGATAGATAGATAGATAGATAGATAGATAGATAGATAGATAGATAGATAGATAGATAGATAATAAATAAATTTAGTCATATGTATAATCTCTCTCAGTGGTGGTAGAACTTATTTTACCACATCAGGTTCAGATGTGTGGTAAAAGATGTGCCAGATTGTGCTGTAAATGGTCACCTGACAGCACAATCCTATAGGTCTCAGCGAATTCAATGAGGCTTACTCAGGTAAGTGTATATAGGATTGCAGCCGGAATGGCCTCTTTTTGAGGAACTGGGATTTTGGAAGTGCTGCATCAGCCCTTCTGATTCTGTCAGTACAAATTCATAACATGAGATTCAGCTCACAATACTGGCTTCCTGCCTTCTTCGCAGTTTTTAATCCCCACCCCACCCCCGTCCCTGATTTGTTAAGACACTTAAAGCTTGCAATCCTATGCACGTTTAGACAGGGCGGGAAGTCTGGCTAGCAGTTGGAGGACTTTTTTTCTGTGTAAACATTCACAGGATTGTGCCCTAAGTTTGTTTTTTTCTGAAGTATTTTGTCTTCCTTTTGCAAACCTTGAGGTGTCCCTAAGCCTGTTGTTTTTAATGGATACCGTTGTTTTTATACTGTTTATGTTTTTGATGATTTTAAATTTTGTATACTTTTTAATGTTCACTGTTTTTAACTTTTGTAAACCACCCAGAGAGCGTCAGCTATGGGGCCGTATATAAATGTAATAAATCAAATCAAATCAAATCAAATATTCTTTCTTGTTCTGGCGTGGTTCCATTTTTGGTTCCATAAATATAGTGAGACCTTTTTTTTCCTGTCTAAACATACATAGGATGACACCCTTACAGCAACGTACAGGGGTCTCTCCACTCCACCCCCACTTTATCTTCACAACAACCCTGTGAGGTAGGTTCGGTTGAGATGTCGTAACTGTCCCAAGGTTACTGAGTGACCTTCATGGCTGAGTGGGGATTTGAACCTGGAGCGCCACAGTTCTAGTCTGCTGCTGGCACCACTAAATCATACTGGCTCTCAAAGGAAAAAGAGAATGCATGTGTACATCACAGACAATTATGCCTTTATCCATACCACTTTCTATCCTCTTTTTTTAATGATCTGTTCATTAGATCTGTCGACTTTTCCACTCTATGCCTATGGTAAGAGAATAAAAAGAGACATGGTAGTCTGGAGGATAAGGGTTTAAAAAAAGAAAAGAAAAAGATCCCGTTTCTAGTTCTCATGACTTTTAATGGCAAAGGGAGAATTTTCCTAAAGGCTGCAAGACCAGAGGAGACCGGGGCAAATTCTACAGCAGCCCTTCCCCAACTAGGGACCCTCCAGATGTGTGGAACTCCAGTGCCCATCATGCATAGATGATTGTAGTCCAAAACATCTAGATGGTGCCAGGTTAGGGAAGACCGTTCTACTGATACTTTTCTTTTCCCAGTTTGCTGTCCTCAATCATGAGTCCTTATCTACTTCCTCAAACCTGCCAATATACTTTGATTTTCTTTTCTCCCTCCCCAATATAATTATACTCTTTTGCACACTACATTTCCCAGCAGAAGTGGCATGTTGTAAAAAAAAATAATTTTCTGTGATACTAAATTCAGGGGGGGATTAGATTTGCAGTGACTTGGGAATTGGTTTGCTTTGTTCCGTTTTCTATCCGTTTCAGTTTGTGGTTGTAGAATGCTGTTTTGGTTTTTCATTTAATTTGGTGAAGAGGTTTTAATACAGCTTTGTGAATAGGGGATTCTTAAGTTCATTGTGAGTATTATTATTATTATTATTATTATTATTGTTATTATTATGTTTTTTCCAGTCGTTTTTGCCTCTCTTAGTCTACCCACCCTGCAATCCTCTGGCTGCATTCTTCACAAAGGTAGAGAGGGGGTGGTTTATCCCCCAAAGCCACAGATAAGGAAGGATCTATGCACATCTGAAACACACAGGAAGCACAGAATCAGTTTCTCTCTCCAAAAAGCTGCTCCAGTCAATGAACCCAACAACACTGATATGAAAACTCAAAACCTCATTAGCACTCAGTCACTTGCATTGACAGAAGAGAATCTATGGCCTGTCTCCGGCACTCCTACAAGTTTTGTCGGTGCTTGGATACGGGAAAAGGGGAACCAGTGACGATGGCATGAATGAGCTGAATGTTTTACTTGGGATATTGTTGCTGATGCTGCGTTGATCCCAAAGAAAGAAGAAGTCAAGTGATAATATGATCGCTTCTAATGGACTGAGGTTCACTGAGTCCTTGGCAGGCCAGAACTAAGCAGTGCTTATATACAAACATGTTTAGGCTGAGCAAGGCTGGAAACACTGTTAGCTACAATACCAAAAGAAAACATGATTTGCTTGCCTTCCAAACTGAATTGTGGAAGCAACTTACTGGGTGGAAGGGAAGCATGAAGGGATCTTTTAAAGCAGCTTTCCCCAACATGGTGCCCTCCAGATGTTTTGGACTACAACTCACAGCATTCCGGATCAACGCCCATGCTGGCTGGGGCTAATGGGAGATGAAGTCCAAAAGTTCTGAGGGACACCAGACTGGGGGAGATTATTTTTGTCTTGTATGGTACTGTTACTCATGGTAGAATGTTGTGTTGCAAGAGACACAGGGATGCCTTCAAAATGGCATCCCTGAGTCAAGTTCTCCCTCCTTTTCCATAACACGTTGCAGCACTTGCCTTGTGTCATCATGACATCATCATTACACTGTGACTTTCCCCATCCCAACTTTACATTCATGGGCTCGAGGGAGTATGCAAATGCACAACATCATGATGTCAGGATCTGGAGTAACTGATACTACACATTACAGTGGGGAGGGAGAACTTGACATGGAGATGCCATTTTTATGGCATCCCCATGTCTCTTGTAACGTCAAGTTCCACACTGCTTGCCATGAACTTTTACTTTTAGTTCTGCCCTCAGTCTTAGCTCAAACAAATCTATTCATGAACATCTGACACTTAAACCTGAGCTATTTGAGCTAAACATGTTTATTACAAAGAGCACAAACCCAAACTGGGGACAACACTGGCTTTACTCCTTATAGGCAGCCTCACTTTGCATCAATTCTAACTATGCTACACTGGGTAGGGTTACAGTTGCCCAACAGTTCCGTTCTGTAGCTCAGGGCTGGGCAAAAGATAGATCTCCAAACCATTGGCCATGCTGGCAGAGGCTTATGGGAATTGAAGTCCAAAACATCTGGAGAACTACCTTCTGCCTACCCCTGCTGCAGCTGAAGGGTAGACAGCATCAAATCCATCTGAGCAAGGGTTAGGCACTGATGGAAAGCAAAGAGGCAGGGATTTCCTATAGAGAAAGGTCAATTTGGATTTTCTTTTTCTTGGTTCTATGTGGCTTCTTCTGTTGTAACACCTCTGGTCCCCAAAAGGGTGTATACATTCCAGATGGCCCGAGTATGGGCCAGGGCCATGGGATGCAATGCGTCTCTGTGAGGTTCAGCAGTATGTCTTTGTGTACAGAATTATAGCAGGTCTTTCAGGGTCAGGAGGTGGATTTGGACAGGAAATTCCTGTTCCGTGGACAATCTGTAGAAAGGTTTCTAACAAATGGAAGGGTTTAAACAGAAGGACTGTTGGAGAGGGGGGAGGTTACCGTGGGGCTTTGTTTCCACTCGGCGGTGCCATGGCTTGAATGGGAGGCCAATTTTCTGAAGATGACAGGGCCTTCCTTTTCATTTCTAACTCTGCATGAGGGACAGACCCACTATTCCTGGGACTTAGAGTGCCTCCTCAGCAGGCACATTCTCAGGGGTGCAAAAGTGTCCATTACCTTCACTGCTGGCTTGTTAATGGCATTATGGCATTCAATGTGCTGACAGTGTATGGGATTCCATGCTGAAAAACAAAACCACCACGAATAAACACACAAAAAGTTAACAAATAGCTCATGACGGGTTAGATACAGTACCAAGTGAGACCAACAGTATCAACTGTGTGAGACAGGATTTTGTCTCAGACTCAGGTTCAGATCTTGAACATCTGCCAGGTTTAGAATTGTTTTCATGTTCTGATGTCAGCCTAGTACTGGCAGATAACAAGCTTAAGCATAGTGAGAGTATAGGATTGCCATGCATTCTGGATCCAAGTTCAATGCTCGCTAACTCTATTTCAAGTAGTACAAGCCATCCATAGGAAAGTACCCAACTGCGGAAAACCACAGAACCATTCACTATGGTGGGCTAGATACAGCATGAGTTTAAAACATCTCCTTTTATTCGAAACAAGTGGAGTCTTCTTTATAATTCTGCACAATTGAAAAAAGACGTATAGTGCAAGGTATTTCTAAAGGCTGGTTCACACCACCATGTTCGTTACTTTACCTCTGCAGACAAATGTCTACAAGAATGAATGGATGGATGGATGGATGGCCCATCACAGGGTAAAGACAGACACAGGGAACATTCACGTGATATGACATTGTGGGTGACAAGCTATGCGTGTGGGTTGTTTTGTGAACAACCCACAGTGCATGGTTTGTGCACACAAGAGATTATCAGGGTTAACATGGCTTGTTTTTCCCTCCCCTCCTCTTTCCCTTGGTCCTCCAGGTGGCTCCGCTTGGAATCTTCAAGGGACTTAGCAGCAGAACCCATCAAGTCCCCTATCCCCACTCTGAGATCCCAGTGAGAGCCCTTTAAAAAGGAAGTTCCTTCCCTTTTTTTGCACAAAAAAATTATTTATTTATTTATTTATTACATTTATAAAACGCCCCATAGCCAAAGCTCTCTGGGAGATTTACAAAGCAGCTCACTGCCCAATGCACTTTACCCATGATGGGTTGACATGTCCAGGTTCGGATGACACACTTACCCATCATCGGTAAAACAACCCCTAGAACAAGCCATGGGTTGTTCTTGTTCTAAAAAATTAACCCATCCTGCGGGAAGGTGTGCAGGTTCACACAACATGATAACCCACCGTGACTTGTTTCAGACTACAATCCACAATGGGTTGTGATGTTGTGTGAATCCAGTCATAGTATAAAATGAGAACTCCCAAGGAGTCCATTCCATGAGTCTGGCGTTTCTACAATATTGCAACATGGATGCTGGATATATACCATGTTTCAGTAGTCCATATTTCCTCTCCCCATGCCTCAATACTTCAGATGGGCTGACCAACTTTTTTTTAAAAAAAGTAAAGCAGTACATGTCCATTTCTATGATCATTCAATAATACCATTAAAAAGAATTTTTGTTAAAAAAAAGGCAAAATAGCACCAGGGTTTGAAATAATGTTTTGACATCACAGGTGTCATTCAATCAGCGCTATCCATACCTAGCAATTGGTGCAAACTTGCAGAACCAGTTTTCCCCCAGTCTTCAGCCCTTTGTTCTGAATGCAATGAAACTTCCAAACTGGTTCCATTTCTCTTGAACTGCTTTATCTGTTTTCAGCCACCAATTTAAACCACACAAGGAACTTCTGTATCACCTCACCCTAAATTCTATTAATATGTTAGGATTCTTCTCCACTCATATGGGGAATATGCACAGAAGTACCTGTTATATGCACAAACACACATTCACATCCACACCACTGTCCAGATATCGAAGGGCTTGTCTGCAATGTGCATCTGTGTGTCTGTGCATAAGCAGGGCTCTCCGTGATCAGGAGCCCTGTAGGAAGCAGGATTCCCATTCACGTGTAGCCCTGCCAACAGAAGTACACACATTGCAATTGTGCCTTTTAACTTGCTGGGGGGGGGTGGTAGTGGCAGAGCTGCTGCCAACCCTGCATACAGCAAATACACAGAAGAAAGCTACGTGAAGGGGTTTGTGCTTGTTGGTGAGATCAACTTACACTGTGAATTCCGCTGTGCCCAGTCCTAAAGTGGAACCAGAGCTCACAGGGGAGGCAGTGCTGGCTCTTTTGCATTATAAGAACACAAGAACGGCCATGCTGGATCAAACCAAAGGTCCATCTAGTCCAGCCTTCTGTCCACACAGTGGCCAAAGAGCTGTCCATGGGAAACCCACAAGTAGGACATGAGTTCAACAGCACCCTCCCTCCTATGTTCCCCAGCAACGGCCTCTGATAATGGAGACAGCAGGCAGCCATCGGGATTAGCAACCATTGATAGCCTTCCCCTCCAGGAATTTGTCCAACATCCTTTTAAAGCCATCCAAATTGGTGGCCATCACTATGTCTTGTGGTCGTGAATTCCATCATTTAACTATGTGCTGTGTGAAGAAGTACATCATCTGCCAGGACACCTGCCAGTGTTTAGCTGTAATTTTCACAGTAACTGGGTTGGGAGGGGAATGATTTTTCCTAGCAACAATATATTGTTCCCTAACTTCTGGGATGGCTCGGTCTGGAATGGGAAATTAAGATTCATTAGCTTTACAAAAGAGCTGCTCTTAGTGATGAAAATTGCTAGAACTGGTTCATTAATAGGGGTCAACACAGCTGCTTGGATTTTTCGACTCTTCTTGTGGGCGTTTAGTTGCCACTACACCACTGGCTGTGACTCATCAAGCGCCGAATCATCGGAATCATCAAGCGAGAAGAGAAATCAAGTGATCTACATCTATGTGTAAACCGCCCAGAGAGCTTCAGCTATTGCGAGGTATAAAAATGCAACAAATAAATAAATAAAGCGTGAACCAGCCCCACAGGTGAGCAAAAAGAGAGAATAGGGTGGTAGCGTCGAAAATCCAAGGACATTGCATTACTTATCGGTCTCGAATCTTCACAAGAAAGTTTTACCCTGCCGCAGAGGCACCAGAGGGGAATGTGCACAGTGGCAGATTGACAGGTTCTGTAGCTGAGTTATTGCCTAGCCCAGCAATGTCATTATAGAATCATAGAATTAGAAGGTGCCCAATGGATCACCTACTCCAACCCTCTGCCCTAGGAAAGGATCTTTTATACCTAAAGCATCCATGACAGTGACTTGAAACCCACCAATGAAGGACTCTTCATACTCTCCCTTGGCCACAGCTTCCAATGCTGAACTCCTTTTATAGTTAGGAGATTACTAGAAACTGTTGCCATCTTGACTGCTTTATTGACTGACATCTCGGGGACCACATTGATCCAGAAACACACTACTACATCTAAGTGCTCAGCATACAGGGCCGTAAGCACATTATATACAGGAGTTTGAATGCATCACTGCTCAGAAAAAAACACCATCTCTATAGCATTCAAGCTAACCTTCCATCAGGCATGATCATTGAGTACAAATGTATAGATTGACTAAGCCTCACTTACCTGTGTATTGCAGTCCTCGGTATTCACTTATTGCCCCAGGAGGTTTTAAGTTGGGCCAGTAGTGGAAAAGCATTTGTACTGCGGGTGGCTTTACTTGAGAAGGGCCATATGCTATTACGTACAGCAGGTCCTAAGAGAAAGACAGGGACACTACAGGCTTAGTTTCAGAAGGTGTCAACGTTCACAGGTGCAGCAAGACTCTTGCAAAAGAACACAGAAAATGATGTGCAAATCAGGGCTCCTTTGAAGGCCTGAATACACTCAGGCTGCAGTCCTATTCCATTTACCTACGGGTACGTCCCGTTGAACTCCACAGCACTTACCTCTGAGGAGACATGCACAGGACTGTTAGTCTGAAATTCTATATGCTACTCCAGGGATGGGGAAGCTGCGGACATCAAGGTATCATCAGATTCTATCTCCCAACAGCCCCAACGAGCATGGTCAGTCATCAGGGATGATGGGAGTTGTAATCTAGCAACATCTGGGGGAAAACAGTTTCCCACCCCTACATTACACATTTACAAGGGACGGAACCCCACTGAACTCCATGGGACCTATTTCAGAGTAACATGCATAGCATTTCAATGACAGTCTCAAAATATCTGCCTCTGCTTACATCTTTGGAGAATCTCCCCAGAAAGATTCCGACCTGGTTCACATGTAAGGAGAAGCCACCATAGATGAATTTCCTCATGGGGATTTTTGTCATGATGGTGGCCATTTTGAATATTTGGAGTGTGATGGGGGCGCACTGTAGCTTCTCGTTAGGTTCAAATCCAGCAGGGGTGGGCTGTTGGGATGGTTGACAAGCCATCCAGAACCCATGGGCTGTTTTAGGGTTGTGGGTAGCTTGTCAACCACGTGAACAACCCACCCTCACTGGGTTTGCATGTAATGACAAGGTACTACACACACACACACTGTGCCCAAATATTCAAAATGGCAGCTGCTGCATCAAGAGGCCCCACTGGGAAATTCACCCACAGTGGCTTTTCATTATGTGCAAACCAGGCCTTATACAGAATGAATTCTCACTGGTTGCACCAAAACACTGGAATGCCCTTCCCTCATTCTCTTTTCACTTTGAGGCAGGTATAATATAAAAGGCTCTTAAAAACATTTCAGCCAGCTTTAAGGTGTAATGATCTCTAACTTGCTTTTAAGGATTGCTTTGTTTTAACTCAGAGCAGGCAGGCTGCAGGCTTGTGGAATCTACTGTTTTTTTCAGTAGAAGCTCCATCACACCGGGGGTTAACACGCTCCGTACCGTCGCTTCTCTGCCCGTGTTTTCGTTCCTCGGTTACTTCCTCTTTTCAAAAGAGGAAGTACACAAAGAGCCCGAGGCCCATTGAGTCTGCTGTTCTAATGGCGCTGCTTCTCCTGCACACAGCAGGAGCGAGCAGCAATTTCGGGTTTAAAAAACTTAAAGAGTGGATTTTTGTCACGTGAGGAAGGCCAGGAGGGGCGGAAGTTGCGCGGGAGGCAGATGACGTCATATGAGGGACCTGAGCAAACTCCATGAGTGACCAGTAACGAGCGTGCAATACAACGCTCGTCGGTTGGAGCTTTAGAACTACAGGTCTCCCCACTAGAACAAGGTGCAAAATATTAGCTCGGGGCTGGGGTGGGGCAATATATTCTTAGAATTAAGAAGCTAAGGTGCCTTTGAGGACATACTCAACTCGGGAATTTGTTTTCAGCCCCAGAACTGAGGTCACAGTTTGACACACAAAAATCAATTCCTGGTTTATCCCTGAACGCTTCTTGCATCTCAGCAACCTAATTCATAAGGAGGGAGCAGCGATGGGAAGGGAGAAATGCTTTGGGATCACCCAGAAATCTAACAGAAAATCTACCTCCTGCTCATCCCTATTTTCACCGATAGGTTTGCAGATATTTTATTATTGTTTAGTTTTTAGGCTTATCTTGCATTAAAAAAAAGTATTGTCATTTTACCATTTTTGTACGCTGCTTTTTAACAGAAAAGAAAGATAATGACGATGCTGCTGGAGCAGCAGCATTCTTAAAGTGTCACTTATTGATTGACAGATGCTGACCCTAAAGGATGGAACAACCTGATGAGCAGCAACCAATGGTATTGCAATGATCCGGGCTAAAGGAAAAGAATGGCTCTAGCTCTGTTGCAATTGGATAAGAGAATAGAGTGGAATCTTGGTATGGTCCTGGGATGTGTTGGGGAAAGGGGCTACCAATGGTGCCTCTTCCCTGAAGCAGAGTTGTCTATCTCTACATGGTCACTTTATTGAAGTTCTGTTATGATTACGTTCAGGACTGCAGAAATCCAAGCATCCAATAAACAGTTAAATTGGACCTGACAACAGCTAACTAGGCTGCTACAGTGGCTGCCTATATGGTGGCAGGTTGCCACCGCAAGAAGCAAAACCATGCACTTTTGCTGCTAATCCCGACACAGCAGCAAAAGCTTGGGGTTTCTGGTGGCCAGGCCCACAACCTGCCCTCTTCCTGGGCGTATGGTGATGAATCGGGGTCGCCATCCGCCTCACCACGCCTCCGATGCAACTCCAGAGCCAGGATAGATGGCAGATGCAGCATACTCACTTCACGCCGGAGTAAAAAGTTGAGGTAAGTCCCCAGCACTTTTTTTCTTTCTTTTTTGCAGCTTCGCGGGGAAACCCTGGGGTGGGTACGAGGTGGCTTCTGCATTGCAAAATAAATGCAGTGCCACTGTGCACCCACTCTGGGGTTTTCCATTCATATAGACAGCCCCACAGAGGTCAGGAAGCCACCCCCCATCCCTGCAAATCTGGCTCTTAGAAAATCCTAATTTCCTCCCCCCAACACACACACACCCCAAATGTCCCCTCATAGGTGTGTGCGTGTTTTAAAAAAAAACTGAATCAATTCTATTTTCCCCAGAATTCCACTAGCCAAGCCCCTTCTATGCCTGGGATCCAAAAGGAAGGCAATGGGTAAAACTTACATGCATAAATATAATACAATACAGGTGGACAGAAGGTAGATCTCCAGGTGTTTTGGACTTAAATTCCCAGAAGCCCTTGCCAGCACGGCCAATAGTTAGGAATGCTGGGAGTTGATGTCCAAAACACCAGGAGGTCTACTTTCTGCCCACCTCTGCAATACAATACTTACATTCACCCCCAAATGGATCAGAAATCTAAATTGTTCCAATTGACTTGGGTCACAAACTTACTTTCCACACTTCTTGTTTATACTTCATGAGGCATTCCAGTAACTGACAATGGTACACTGGGAGAGAGAAAAGAAACTGAGGTCGGTCACTTGAAATACAAAAACAAGGAACATAAATGCTTTGAGAACCATACGTATTAGCTTAATTAGTTTTTATCTGGTGATTCAAAGCCTGCATGACAAATGGATAATAATAAGGTTTGATCAATCTTGTTAGGCTGATCAGCGTCCCATTTATGGATGCAGGAAGCCAATTCACATGTTCATCAAAGGCACATTCAGAGTACATATCTCAGAATTTACAAGGCAGGTTGCATGTGTGAAGACGCCCCTATCTCACAGTCTTTCTATATG
This sequence comes from Elgaria multicarinata webbii, assembly GCF_023053635.1. NCBI lineage: Eukaryota > Metazoa > Chordata > Lepidosauria > Squamata > Anguidae > Elgaria > Elgaria multicarinata. The sequence goes on along the minus strand of NC_086172.1, from coordinate 158,217,246 downwards.
CAGAACACTTCTTGTATGTGGACAGTTAGCACAAGGAAGAGAATTCTAAGCCAAGGGTATATAGACTTCAGGCTTGCAGGATCTAGTTTGTTTTTACTAGATCCCTAAGATCCACCAACTGAAGAGGCAAAAGACATATGCATAGGGGCCACAGAAACATCATGCTAATTCACACTCAGTGGTTGAGTATGGATTTTTATTGAACTGTGGGTTAGCATGTCATTTGAATGTCCGTAGGGTGGCTTGTTAACCACCCTGAACAATCCAACAACAAATCATGGGTTCTCAAAGTCGCTTGTTCAAGAAAATAAGCCATACTGCATGGTTAACAAGCCTCCCTTCGGACATTCAGACAACATGCTAACCTATGGTTCAATGAACAACCCATGGTTCAGAACAACCCACACTCAACCACTGAGTGTGGGTTAATGTATTGTGTGAACTGCCCCAATAAGAAAGAATTATCAGCCCAGGAATTTGTTTGGAGTACCACAACTGAATAGAGCTCACAGCGTTACCTCAAGCTTTCTTCATTTCAGCAGTATCATTCGGTGGATGTGGTCACTATTGTTAAATAACTGGGGAGTCAGAAATCCTTGCTGATCTATCATTGGTCACCAGTTGATCGAGATCTCCCTTCTGCCAACCCCTGTTTTTGACTAACTGTGGTATGTAAGATTTCTGTATGGAGACACATTCGTTTTATAGACAGAGTGGTTGCAGCAGACGCATAACAGGTTAAGTTTTCTTCTGCCAGCATAACAATGTCATGATGGGGGAAGGTTCACCCATTGTTTTTCGCTTGTTATGGAGCTGTTAAATCAAGGAGCCTTTGTATGGTAAAAAAAAATGAGCTAAACCTTGCACACAATAAAAAGAACAGACCTCCATTTATCAGATCTGACATGACAGTTCCTATTTTTCTAATTGCAATCAACTTCTCAGACTGTAGGAGTCATAATTTGTCCTTCTGAAAGGAAGCATCGTCAAGAACCTTACCGAAGTGCAGCATGTGAGGCAATCAACACATTTCTGTCTAAATTTAATAGGAATTTTAGTGTTCCTTAATTATCACAAAAGCAATTGTGATAAAAACTGATGCTGTTCCATTTCCTGGCATTAAAACAGAATTTACGGAACTGCTTCAAAGTTTCTAACACTGGGATCCAAATGTACCTTTGTGACACTGTGAAATTAATTATCGCCAAAATAGCTCCTTCAGGAAGACATTTCAAAAGAGCTATTTTCTATTCCTTTTCAAAATAAGAATGCAGTGAAAAGCATTAAAGATCTTGTTGAAAAGGAATTCACACAGTGTTCACTTTCAAATAGGTCTGCTGAAAGAAAGAAAGAAAGAAATTAAACCCCACATTTTTGACAAACTGTGGTGTGATTTATATCCTGGAAGACTGACAAACAGCCATGAAAACTAGTACATACCAGGATTGGTTGTATACTGCATTGCGATCATTAGCATTGAAGATGCAGAAAGATTAACATGAGGAGGTACTCCTTCTCTTCTCGAAGAACCCACTTCAAACAAAACAACGACAACATTAGCATCTAGCAATACAAATTTGTTCATTTTCATCATTTTTGTGAACCACCTAGAAAGCTTCGGTTATCGGGCAGTACAGAAATGAAATAAATAATACTAATCAATAATAAAAGCTTAATCCAATTCGTAACAATTTAGCCAAAATGGCACTACGTGCATAGTATTTTCATAGAGATCATTTCCTGACCTTGTTTCAGAAGTCTATATTTTCGGCATCTCAATTATAACATCTTATCATAGCAGATATAATCGCATGTACTTAGGGTCTACCTCTGACCTGGATAGCAGCCAAAGATTTCCAATGTGATGTGGCTCCATGGCACCATTTTGCTGCTCCTTCCTCTTAAAACCCCACCGTATCATAGTCACGGGGTGGGGGTGGGAAATCCCCACGGCAGAAGGGAGCGTGGATTTTCTGGCAGCCATCTGGCTCATCAAACCCACCCCTCTGGGGGCAATTTCTGAAGAGTGCAGCATTGAGGGGTGTGCTGGCTCCATAAATCCTGGTTTTACTGGCACTGCTGCTTCTGCTCCCATTTTAGATTATCTGCAGTTTACCATGTCATTAGAACCGTAAACTGCAGTTAATCTCAACTATGCTTAGAAGAAACAAGACAGCTCTGTAAATTATAGTTTGAAGTTGCCTTGCTTCAATAAACCGCGGTTAAGATTAGGCCACGGCTAGACCAGGCCTATATCCCAGGATTGTCCCGGGATCATCCCTGTGCATCTAAATGACACACAGGGGATCCCGGGAGAAGGCAGGGGCGACCCCTTCATTTGCTTGGGATAATCCTTAGGTCTAGCTAAGGCCTTAGTCTGCAGCTTGTTTGGCTTCATACAAAGCTTCCATCCTCTTCACAGCAACACTGGAGGGGGAGTTTGTGAGCCTGGTCATGGTCATGGTAGGCCATTCTTGTAATGCTAAAACATAGTTTAGCGTTATGTCTAAATGAGGCCATAGTGCTAGATTAGGTGGTGTGATACAGGAAAGCAATTCTTAACACTTACACATGCACAGAGATAGCTCCAAGAGAGGCTCAGAAACGCTTTTAGAGCGAAGTGCAAAAACGCTCCGAAAACTGGCATTTTTTTCCTACCACACCACATACAATGAAATAAGCACACTTGGTTTTTATTAAGCCAACGAAGGATCCACTATACCACTTTCTCCCAACCTGGTGTCCTCCAAATTTTTAGACTACCACTCCTAGCATTCTTGATCATTGGCTGCATTGGCTGGCACTGCTGGGAGTTGAAGACCAAAACATCTGGAGGGCACCAGGTTAGAGAAGGAGCAGATGGAAAACAGGTTCCAGTGCTTGCTTGCTTGCTTATTTATTTATTTATTTATTTATTACATTTTATACCGCCCAATAGCCGAAGCTCTCTGGGCGGTTCACAGTGCTGAATCGGGGCTCAAATTAAAGTCATGCAAGAAAACATTTCAGAGTGAGGGTTGAGCTGTCACTGCTTATTCGCTTCTGGGGAATCAGCTCTATAAAATGCAAACTATCTGTGAGAGTATCCTTTGGGTGCTGTTGGGGCTACAGAGGCTTTGATGAGGTGTAGCTGTAGAAAAGCAGTTCTGCAAACCAAAACTTGAGATGGCTCAGCAAATGATGGAGCCTGCCATTCTAACAGGGATGTATGAGAAATTTGTTTCAGTTTTGCTTTTGATCAGGAGTTTTCCATTTCACACCTTCCAGACCGAACGCAGACATGAATGCAAACTGAGGTTGAAGCCTGTACATTTCTGAGCTTGCAATGTGATTCACAGATCAAAAAGAATTCATTCAATAGCACATGCACATCTGTGAGAAGAAAAGGAAAAAAGCTCAAAATCTGATACAGATCGGAGTTGGAAGAAACTTGGAAATGGAATTCAGATATCTTTTGCTAGCATGTGTTTCGCAGATTTGCACATCCTTACATTCAAATCATGAATAGCTCCGGGTTTTATATGCCACATTTATATTATTCTGGATGTGATCATATTTCAAACTGATTGTTCAAATTACAACAAACACAGCCAGAAAATGGTCACACCGCACTCTTGTTATGCACATTAATGTTGTAATCTCATACACTCTTTCCTGGAAGTATATCCCATTGAATTGAATGGGATTCACTTCTGAGCAGACATGTTTAGGACTGCATTATGAAATTCTAAAATATATGTTCTCCCAGTGGTATATGATCTAGGAATATAAAACACAGAGGGAAAATATCAAATGCTCTACCAGAAGGAAAAATAGACACTGCATTCAAAATGGGCAGACAAGGAAAAATACTTCTTCCCATTGTGTATGTGCATGTATGCACAAGTTCACTAGTGTTTTCAGAGAATTATCCCATAAGTAAGAGTTTTTTTATATATTTTAAAGTATTTTTAGCCTGCCCTTCATCCTAAAACAACAGAGTGCTAAGCAAAAAAATATAGGAACCAAAATATGCCACAAATAAAATACAATAAAAACGCAACGTGACATTACATATTTTAAAAAAAAACAGATCAAAGGTATAGAAAGCAGAATAAACTAAGTTCAAACCAATGTTGTACTTTAAAATGACCAGGCAAATGAGTACATTTTAACCTGGTGATGAAATGATAGCACCATTGACATCAGTCAAGCTTTGGTGCGGAGGGCATTCAAAGGATGGGGCACCACCACAAAGAAGGCCCCTCTGTCTAGTTCCTATACAAAGAGCTTCCCTTGACAAAGGAACCCAAAGAAGAGTCTCCTCTGAAGATCTTAAGATGGTGGCAGACTGGTATAGAGTGTGATACTCCCAGCTGTGGAGAAGGCTGGGTTCAATGTCAGTGGGGCGGTGAATTTGCTCCGGGTTTCACTCAGAATTCTAAAGGAACTATCCAAGGTTCTTCACACCTTGGATAGCTCATTTAGAGTTCTGACTGAAACCCAGAGCAGATTGACCACCCCGCTGTTATTAGAGCCACCAGCCTCCACTGTTTCATATTCTTATGCAGTTAAGGAGAAATCTTTGGGTTGTTTCCACAAATTGATCCATTCATACGCATTAGCATCCCCATAGGAAATACCAAAAATTATCTCACCAAAAGCAGAAGGCCCTGAAATTCCATTTCAGAAGTGTAAACAGGATGTACTTACATATAGCCATGGGCAAGAAAGAGGTGCTGAGATACTCTATGATATCTTTGTGCAGAAATGGTGGGAAAGTGGCTAACGTGGAGATCATTGTATACGGCAGAGTACTCAAGATGTCATCGTTGAGAAAAGGGAGCAAACACGTGGTTGTGTAAAAAATGGACTGTCCCAGATCTGTCAAAGGCACAAAAGTAAACCATAAGAATGCTTGGTTAAAATGTGAGAAGGCATTCCACCCATTATGGGTTGGATCCAGACTGAGTCGTACTCAGAGTAAACCCACTGAAATCAATGGGAGTTAAGTGAGTCCCATTGATCTCAGTGTGTTTACTCTGAGTACGACTCAGTCTGGATCCAGCCCTATATCCTTAGGAGGTGGATTTAAACTGGGTCAGTGGTAGTCAAAGGAATCTTTTCTCTGGCAAGGGAGAAAGATGGTGAGGAAAGCCTCAAGCAGAAACCAGAGTAAATTCAGGGCCAGCCCTACCATTAGGCAGGATGAGGCAGCCGCCACAGGTGGCAGTTGCTGGGACGGAGAGAACCTTGTAGCCTACTCTGTGCCCAATGAGTTAGCCTGCTCCTTCAAGTTCAGTGGAGAACATTGCCCCATCTTTAGCATTGAAGACAGATGCGTCTGCCAGTCCAGTCAGCTTTTGTATATGGACTGGGATGGGGTGCCATCTTGTCCTTTGCCTCAGGCAGCAAAATATCTTGGGCCAGTCCTAAGTAAATTACATAGGTGCTTTCTAGATAATGCTCACCCCACATTCGCTCTACTTGGGGTCAAGCCATTCGTGAAACCCAGGAAGGCCAAAGCACCTTGGGCACTGCCATGGCTAAGCCCTTGGGCTGTCTCTAGCAGCTGCCGCTGCTGGAATCCAGCTGGGGAAGGAGGAGCTACTAGGAAAAGGCAGAGGTGGTGGGCAGGTGTCTGTCTCTGCTGCAGGCCTATCTGCCTGGGAACCCTTTAAGCCAAACGGCACTGAAAATGTCATGCAGCTGAAGGAGCTAACTGGAAAGGAACAAAGTCAGCATTAAGACAGAGGTGGTGAACCCCAGGCCAAATCTGCTTGACCTGGGTTCCAATCTGGCTCTCCAGGAGTACCCAAATGGCCCCACCCCCTTTCCCACCCCCACTGATTGCTTGTTGGCCTCCCGCATTTAGCACGTTCTTTTCCCATTCTAAAAAACTGAAATGCCTCTCCTAAGGCATTTAGTGATTGGCAGCAAGGGCTTTAAGCTAAAAAAATATACTGGATTTCTGGTTTTGGCTTTTGGCCCTGCCTCCTTTTGCCTCCGGCCCCGCCCACCACTGCAATGCAGCCCCCAAGAGCTTCTCTGATATTGCATCTGGCCCTCGAGCTGAAAGGGGTTCAACACCGCTGCAGGGGAAGCCTGGTACCAAGAAAGACGAAAAGCAGCTTCCTGCCCTCTTTAACAGCAATCTAAGGACCCATTGCCAGGACCAATTCTTTAGGCAGCGGTGGAGACTCTGGATTTTTGCACTCCTAGGTGCATTCAACAGCCAAAAGTTTAGCACTTCTGGGGTCCATTGATTTCATTGGGAAAGTTGATGTCATTGAATTCAATGGGACTCAAAATTGGGTATTTGTGGGCTCACATTTCACAACGACTTTCATTTACTGTTCACTCTCCCTGAAATTTTGGAACAAAGATCAAAACGCAATTCTGATCATCCCAAAGAGACACTGAACACAGCAGAATATAGCAGTTGTGCCAATTACTACATTGATTTTGGTATTCTCAATGTCCTAAATAGAAGAGCATGGAACTGCAACTTCAGTGTGTATCGCCATAGAATACATGGAAACGCCCAACTCTTCACCATTTCGATCAATCACACAGTGATCTGGTACAAAAGAAACACCCACCCTATTCAGAGATCCTTCATTACACTGAAAATATTTTAAACGTTGCTGTTATTTTTTACAGTGTGCTCTTAGTTACCTGCAATTTGGGCATCCACCCTACAATTTCATTCCCCAGATGATCACTTGACAAAAGTCGCATCTCTAAAAATGGCGGCGTTCAATTCTATATCCCCTTTCCATACTTCAGGCAATGAAAGCAGACTGTACTTGAGTCGACAGTGAAGTATAGGATAAAGAATAATGGACTTAGCCCAGCTGAGACGGGTGGCTCCGATGTCAGTGAGGCAGTGGATCCACTCCAGTTTTCAGTCAGAACTCTAAAGGAGCTCTCCGAGGCCCACACCACCCCCACTGACATCGGAGTCACCAGCCTCCCTTGACTTGGCCCACAAAGCCAAGCTCAGTCACGAATTGTGTTCAAATCCCAACTCAGTCATAAAACTGTACGGGGTTGTCTCAGGCAAGTCTCTACCTCTCAGCCTAACCTACCACAGAGAAATTATTATGAAGATAAAATGGAGCTAACCCCCATGTTTCCCTTCTGAATTCCTTGGAGAGCTGTAGCAGAATGCAGCAGTAATGAATAGCTGCTTCTCAAGTAAATGAGTTTGTCCATCACTGTTTCATTAAACATCCTGTCTTTAAAAAAGAAAGAAAGACTTCTGCATTCCTCAGAGAAGCCATAGCTTTTAAAAGCCCACTCAAGTCCACTCAGACAAATGAGAACATAGCTATTGTCTGGACTCAGAGACCTGCCCCTGATCTATTAATCTAAGTATTGCCAGGGGGTAGGCAACCTAGTGGTAGGCAGGGGTAGGCCACCTCCAGATGTTTTGCAGTTCAGTTTCCAGGATCCCTGCTGGCTGGGGCTTATGGGAGTTGTAGTCCAAAACATCTGGAGGGCACCAGGTTGCCTTCTGCTCTACTCTGATTGCAATTTCTCTTGGAGATCTCAGGAGGGATCCTTTCCCATCATCCTGGTTACCTGGAGATACTGAGGATTGAACCTGGGGCCTTCTGCATGCAAAGTGTGGTGCTCAACCTCTGAGCTAGGTGGGAGAGTGGGAAATAAGAGCAAGTTGTGCCTCCCAGTTGAAAGTGAAGCAGACCAGCGTTTGCAGTGGAAGGGTGGCCAGAACTTCTGAAACACAGGCTGGTTCACACATGCCAATGATCAACATCTGCAATTTCAGAGGAGACTTGCATGTGTGAATGCGACATTACAGACACCAGAGAGAAATACTTATTTATTTATTTATTTATTTATTTATTACATTTTTATAATGTAATTATAATAGCCGAAGCTCTCTGGGCAGTTCACAATTGCTTCAGGTCCAACACTTCTCTGTGGAGCCAGATCAGATGTTCACAGCTGCAAGCCACCAAGATAAATCAATTGAGTGTGTGTGTGTGTGTGTGTGTGTGTGTGTGTGTGTGTGAACCACAGTGGGGCTGACAGAATGAAAGAACGAAGCAAAAGTCTAGGGAATTATGGCAAGGCTCTGCCCCCACAACATGGCTGAACGTGTGGACCATATCAGGTAGGTGGCGAGGAGGGATCCACTCCTAAATCACTTAGGAAGAGGTATTGATGTGCCTTTGGACACACACATTTCCATATAAATTAAACAAGGAATAACATTACATTGTGAATTTTCCTGAATCCTTCAAATTTGCAAAATATGCAACATGTATATCCATGCCAATTGAAGCCCACATGTAAGTTTTTCACAGTTCTATAAGCCCAATGGAGATATACAGAGCACCGACCTACAGTATAGATACAAGACCCAAAATTTAGATCCATGCCAATCGAAGCACACGTCTACATTTTTTGTATTTATATGAGCCTAGCACAGATGCAGTACCCCTGGCATCAAGTGGACTGTAAGAATGCAAGGGGATGACTTACCATGTTGACCATGTTGTAGCAAAGGAACTAGATCCAGCAGAGTCACCAATGTCACGTATAGTCCTTGATAGTCCAATGATGGGTAGTCTGATAACTGAGCATCACGACTTTGCTGGCCGCGTTCAGTGGGAGCATCTCGCAGGACGCTGTAAAGGAGGGAGCGAGTAACAGTAGGGTTGATGGAACTGACCTGTGGTCTTAGAGATGGGGTGAGTGGGAATGGCACAGGAAAAAGACACATGGTCATGGGCACTGTCAAATTGGAGGCATCTTGATTCTCCTTCTTCCCTGTGCGGGACAAAATGCTGTTGGGGGGACAAAGAAAAAAAAGAGACAACAAAGACACAAAGAACAGCACATTACATTGAAATGACACTATAAAACAAATAATAAAACTCCAGATACATCCCACATGAGATGCAATCTCTACCAATACTAGTGCATCTTGGCAAAATCTAGCAACCATTCATTTCCATGCTTGGGAAAAAATACAGTTCAAAATTGCTACTTGTGGGGAAATTTCCATTGCATCTCATGTGTTATCTGGTTCATAAGGAGCAAAAATATAAAAATGCATGTTTCAGTGGCACACCCATGTTTCACAGTTCTGCAAAATTGGATGTAATTTGCGATGGAAGTGGGAGGGAAAACACAACAGCAAGTGCATCAAATTGTCTGAAATTTTTATCTTTTAAAAAAGAGCAGTATTGGGAAAACATTTTAAACGTCATTATTGGGAAAACCAAAGAGGAAATACTTGCAAAAAATAGGTGTGGCACTTGCAGAAACATGTTTTAGCAAAGAATAAACATGTGCATTTGTTAAGAGAGCCTTAAAAATCACATGTTTATTGCATCAAAATAATGTCTGTATGTATTACATGATACTGTTTCATGACATTTCGTCAGTATCATCTGAGATAATGAGATTTCAACAGGCACATGGATTTAGAAATAATATAATATTTCTAAAATATTAGCTAAACTACATTTGGAAAAGCTTTAAAATAATATATAGTCAATGGGCTGCAGCGTATGTTTGTGAGCTAATGAGAATGGTAGTGTGTGTGTGCTTTTAATTTGGGGAAAGGAAACATCTTGTTTTACAAATACAAAATGCTCTCTTGTTGCGTGATTACTTTTAAAAATCTAAGGGCTAAGCAAGCATTACCCTCTATATAACTGCATATCAGGCAGGGGTTATCAGTCATTGCTAATGCTACTTACGTTATTTACTGAACAAACTTACTACAGACTAAAGAAGAAATAATTTAGAATAATTGAAAGGTTTAGTGAGAATCAAAAGTAAGGCCCAAAAAATCAATCAGAATGCTATTGAGTATCACTGCAAGCAAATTATCCCAATTTCCTGAAATGACTATTTAAAAATTGCTGCTAAAGAAACATAATTAAAGGGCATGATCCAGCCAAAGTGCAGCACCTTTTTGACCCACTGATTCCAAGGGGAGAGGTGCTGCACAATTCTATGCATGTTTACTCAGAGGTAAGTCTTGCTGGATTCAGAGGGTAGGTGCACATAGGGTTTCAGCCTTGCACATGTGTGAAACTCCCACTACAATCAGAGAATCTTAAAGTGATTAACTTTGTCTTGGTCATGCTCATAGCTTCTTCTGTGGTTTTTTAACTAATTTATCATACCATTCCTATATTTTAGGGCGTTAAATCCTATATTATGTTTACAATGCATCAAAGCATATACCCATTGTTCTTGTGCGTGTGTTTGGCAGAGGCGCTGTTTGAAATAATTCAACTGACTGTTCTTACAAATTTCTATGTTTGATCTTCTACCAAAGGCAGTGCTTAATATCCTGTTGACTTTTCATTGGGAAGAATGTTGGCCCAAATCTGAGCATTTTTTTAAAGGACTGTTCTCATTCCACTGGCCTCCTGACTTGTCTTGCACATGAATAAGCAAAAGCGCAACTTACAAGAATGTGCCTAAAGCAGGGATGGGGACGGTGTGGGCCTACAAAGGCTGGTGGACTGGAACTCCCAGCAGCCCTCACCACTGGCTATGCTGGCCAGGGATGATGAGAGATGCAATCCACCAATACCTGGAGGACCAGACATACCTCATCCCTAGACTAAAGACATCCAGTGGGATTGATGGCATGGGGAAATTTGTGGACTGACTTAAACAGTTGCAGAAGACAGACTATTTTTGGAGTGGCCATTAGGAATTGTAGCCCTGCTCAGATATGGTACAACATTCTTCATTTGTCAGGTATGCAGATGATGTCTGCATATAGGCTTCCCCAACCTGGTACATTCCAAATGCATTGGACCATAGCTCCCAGGATTCCTGACCATTGGCCATGTTGGCTGGGGCTGATGGGAGTTGAAGTCCAAAACCAGGTTGGGGAAGGCTAATATCATGGGTACCATCTGCCCAACCCTACAAGCCTCCTTGAGACAAACAGAAGCTCCAGAGCAACAGTACATAGCAGCTTGCACCCACTATATCCACTATATCCAACATTTAGGCTGCAACTCTATACTCATTCCCCCGGAAGTAAACCCCATTGAACTCAATGGCACTTACGTCTGAGTAGACATGTATAGGATTGTATTGTTAAAATCTTTGTTTTATTGTGCCTTGTAGAGTGTTCTCATTCCTTTTGGTTTCCATTACCCAATGTTCAATGGTAAAGTTACAAAATCAAGCCAGCAAATCACCTACAGTCAACTATCACAATCATGACTGTACTAATAAATAAGGACAAAGGAAGCTGTCAGATCGCAAAGCAAGCCGGTGGCACCAATGTCAGTGGAGCACTGAATCCGCCCCAGGTTTCAGACAGAACCAATCAGATCTCTAATGAGGCTATCCAAGGTGCTGAACCTGTTTTGGGGAGAGGCCCCACTGATATTGCCTCCACCAGTCTTTACTGAGCTTGTTCATTATAAGAAGCTCTTAATATGCAGGGTTAATTAACATCCATTAAATGGGATTAATTGATTAAGATTTTTTTAAATCAAATGATAGACCTATTTCCCAGGTTGGTGGCTCCGATTTTGGTGGGACTGTGAATCCATTCTGGTTTTTGTCAGAACCAGCCAGAACTATAAAGGAGCTATCCAAGGTGCTGAATGCTAGACTGCTAGGTTTAGCACTTTGGATAGCTGCTTTAGAGTTCTGGCTGGTTCTGATTAAAACCCAGAATGGATTTACAGCCCCACCGAAGTCAGAGCCACCAGCCTCCACTACTATTTCCAATGCCTGAGTTGCAGAAGGACTTGAGATCCAGCAGAAGCTCCCATTGATGGAAGTGAGGAAAGGCCATTTTTGCTGGTTCCCCCCTGCAACCCCCTGGACTGCCTCCCACACTGTTCTGGAGGGTCTCCTGACCCTCCAGAGCACCTTTTCAGGAGGAATCAGCGAACATCACCTCTTCCCCCGCCTCCAGCAGAAGCGTGCTGTGAGTGGAGTTCCAATCATGGGAACACCGGATCCAACCCCTGATCTCACATTTGCCTTTTCATGGCATTGCAGCCATTGAGAGGGTTTGAAGGCATAATTCAACTTATTCCTTATTTATGAAATTTATATCTCACCTTTCCTCTAAGAAGATGAAGGCAGCTTACGTGATCTTCCTCCTCTCTATTTTATCCTCACAACAACCTGAGAGGTTGATTAGGCTGAGAGTCAGTGACTGGCTCAAAGTCACCCACTGAGCTTCATGGCCGAGTGTAGACTAGAACCCGGGTCTCCTGAGTCCCAATCCAACAATTTAGCCACTGCACCACACTAGTTCTTTTATGTTCCCCAAAGGACAGCCACCTCCCTTATGGGAAGGAATCTCATCACCTTCAACAGGTGTGTAGCGGCTACTGCAAAACAGGCAGAAATTGTCAGTCCCCATCATTACATCCCCAGCCCTATAACGGGGGGGGGGGACTGGGGCTGCCCCCCTAAATTTTCTCTGCACCCTAATTATTTTTACAAACAAATAATTAAAAAAAGTTTACATTTTTTTCTTTAAAAGGCCTGCAAATGAGATGAACTGCCCCATACTTTTAGCACACACCCCCCCAAAGCTTTAAGACTAGCTATGGGCCTGCCCCGTGTTAAGAAAAGGCAGAATCATTGTTTTTCCCCTCCCAAATGATGGGAACTCCTTTCCTGCCCTTTCCTTTCCTAAACCCTCATGCGGGCTTCTTTCCCCTAGTCAAAGTAAGCTTTGTACTGCATGCTGTGATTCGCTGCACATCAAGCTGCATACCTCCGTACAGAGCAGTTACACAAACACTGTGCCCGTCCCCGTCTCGAAGATGAGAAGGGCCTTAAGGGCAGGTACCACATAGAGTCTTGCTTTCATTCTGTACACCAGCCCTTCCCCAACCCGGCACCCTCCAGATGTTTTGAACTTCAGCTTCCATCAACTCTTAGTCAGGGTGGCCAATGGTCAGGAATGCTGGCAGTTGTAACATCTGGAGGGCACCAGGTTGCAGAAGGCTGGAGCACACAATGTTGCTCTCCCAGAGATGATTCTACTTGACGTAGTTCAAGACATTCCTTGCTACTGTTATTAGGATCACCAGAACAAAAAGCGGACAGGGCTTCTGCACCTTGAGAGGTAGTTTCCCTTAAAGGCGGCATATTATTATTATTATTATTATTATTATTATTATTATTATTATTATTATCTTTAATGACACTTGTGTAAAAGACCAAATTCTCAATAGCAGCAACTTCACTCACTCCTTCTATGCCTCTTTCTTTCTATCCTAGCATTCCCCAACTTTGTGCTCTCCAGATGTTTTGGGCTACAACTCCTGCATCCCTCAGCCAGCCATGTCATTGTGGTTGAATACATCTGGAGGGCACCAGGTTGGAGAAGGCTGTTCTAACCTGTCTTGTCCTTTCATACCTGAGCCCCCGAACAACCACTGAACACAAAGAGCTCAGCATGAGCATCAGTGCTCCAGGCTCTGTCTATTTCATAGCCTCCACTGCACCATCAGAAAGTCCATTCCTGAACTTCAGGTAACATTCAGCAACAACTTCTGATGCAATTTTTTTAAAACAACAACAAAGTCCTGGAGCAGCCTAACTATTTGTGGAGAAGCTCCTTCGTGGCTTTTTGGATCCAGCCTAGATCTTGAGTAAGCAGCTAATTTATAGATCAGAACTATATCGATGGGAACTCTCTTGTTTCTGTGGGGTATTTGTTATATTTGCGGTCGTTGTTTAAGTTAGTGGGAGAAGCTGGAAATGAGCAATGCATGAAAATTAAATTCATGCTTAATGCAGAGAAATGCTTTGGCCCAAAGATAAAACTTAAGGCGGAGCTCAATGAATCAATGTGTTATGCGCTGTGTATGGTGAGATATATATATTTATGTGATGTTTTGTTGGTCAAAAAAATCAATGCAATCTCTTTACGTTTTCCCAACCTCCCAACTTAAAACCAGCACATACCAATTTCCCTCCCAAAATTTGTTGCACCCTCAAGATATCTGCAAATCAAAGGGTCAAGTTTCATCCCTGGTGTGATTAAAAGGATGCCAACTGAGGTGTACATCTAAATGCAAACCAAGTCAACCTTGTCATAAAACCAGAAAAAATATATTGCCCCCCAAAGGTGTTCATATGTTGCAAACTTCCTTGTGGATTACCTGGGTAAATTCTGTTTAGGGTGACCATACAAAAAGGAAGACAGGACTCTTGTATCTTTAACAGTTGCATAGAAAAGGGAATTTCAGCAGCAACTGGTGAAATTCCCTCCTCTTCACAACAGTTAAAGCTGCAGGAGCCGCCCTATTTTGTATCTGGTCACTCTAGCACAGATCCTGCAGCTTTAACTGTTGTGATGAAGTGGGAATTTCACCAGGTGCTGCATGCATACAAATGGCACCTGCTGAAATTCCCTTTTCTATGCAACTGTTGAAGATACAGGAGCCCTGTCCTCCTTTCCATATGGTCCCCCTAGTTCTGTTGAAACAAGCCTATTCGCCAATGTACCGCTTTCTGTGTGAACTAATTTTCCTGCTACATTCAGACCTACATTCAGGATTAAAGTGCAAATGCAACCCACAGGGATTTTTTCCTCCAACACACACGCATACATGACTCATTGCAATGTGAGGGACAAGGCCCGGTAGGCCACTTCCATTTAGATAAATGAGGCCATGTGGGACACCTGCAGGACCTTCATTCATCTCAATGGGACTTAAATTAAATCATTGACACTCAGTGGGGTTGCTTTTGCACTCTGTGGGCTTGGAATGTAGCCTTGCTCGTTCTAAGGCATCCTTAGCTACTACTAGATTGTTTAGATCTAGTGTTTTTGTCCATTTATTTTAGAAAAACTCTGTGCATTTTTACCTAAAAGCACCACCTCAAAGTCTAAATGCTGTTGAGCAACAGGATATTGGTTTAAGCCCATTTCTAGCATGTGGGAGGAAATGGCACTTGAGGACAATAGAGCAAAATGCACATCAATCAAGACCACCTTTTCCACATTGAGATGTTAGCATGGTAGCCATTACAGCACAACTCCTTCACACACAGCTAGGAGGAGAAAAGAAGCCCTGGGCCAAATAGAGAGAGAAGCCGGAACCCTAGATTCTGAAGGGGGAGGGGGGGAGAGACTAGCATGGGGGGGGAGCCACAGTGTTGGCTCCTCCCACAAAACCTGGGCCTTCATACATTACTTTCAGCAGCATGAGAAGGAACTATGCTGGAGAGGCTCCCAAGTCACCAGCATAATGGGAGAAAGGGTCTGTGTTTATCTATTGTTCAGTGCTTTTTCCTTAGCAGAGGGATGGGGGGAACGTATTGCCAGTGGAGGCTGCTGGCCCCAAAGCCAGTGGGGTGGTGAATCTACTCTGGGTTTCAGTCAGATCTCTAAAGGCACTTTTCAAGGTGACTGGTTCAGACTGAAACCTGGAGTGGATTCACTGCCCCACTGACACTGGAGCCATTAGCCTCCACTGCATATAGCCCTCCAGATGTTGGTGGACTGCAACTTCCAGCAGCCCTAGCCAACATAGCCAATCCCAAGGGCTGCTGGGAGTTGCAGTCTGCCCATATCTGGAGGGCCATATATTCCCCACCCCTGCCTTAGCAAAACTAATTGACTTCTAGCTGATGGCCGTGCCTCAAGGAAACTTTCGGATAAAGGCAAACAATTATCCAAACTCTCTCTGGAGATTTGGAAAAGAAACACAGTGTTTTTTTAATTATAGGTTCCAATTACACATTAGGGGGAACTGTACTCCTTTGGTAATCTGGAAGAGTGCAGAGGGAGAGTGTGAATTCTCATTAGGAAGGGTGAAGATTCTCCTTCCTTGGAAGTTTTAAGAAAATATCAAGAGATGGATCTTCTGGAACTACTTTAGGGTAGGCAATTTCTTAGGGTGGCAAGTTAGACAAGATGACTAGTCAATCAGCCTTACATTTCTGTTATTCTGTAGTATTTCTATTTCCCCAAGCACATCTTTACTCAAGAATAAATCAGGCGATGCCATGCCTAAATGTGGCCCACAACCAGATATCTCCCAGCATTGAAGAAAATGTGCTTGTGAAAATAATTAATCATTGACTACCATGTGCCTTTCACTTGACTTTATGTGTCAAAACTGTGCTGCATATCCACACTATTTAGGATGGCAGAATATCCCCTTTGCTCCAGGATGAGCAAAGGGGGAAAGGTAAGACCTAGCACACTCCTTTTTACCCTTCCCCTCTTACTGCAGGGATGTATCCGAACTCTACATTCCATCATGAGCAGAGCAGGGAAGGCTCTGGGCTACTAGGGCTGCCAACTGACCAGGAAAAAAATCTAACTTGCTCTGTGCCTTTAACACCAGCATGACCTGCAGCAATCAGCAGGTGAAGCTCTTCACAGCATACTAACATCTATGTGACAATCGAACTTCTTGCTTATAGTATGTTAGACTACAGATGGGACTAAACCAAATCCTGAGTTCAGAACAGACCTCAGACAGGATCCACATTGTAACTTTTATCTAAAAGCACATAGAGTTAATGAGTGTTCACAAATCAGTGTTATCAAGATTGTTGCCTTTCATGGACTGGTGGATTGATGGCCCAAACGGGAATTTGGATCGGAAGACCAACTAAACAGTTAGGACATTCCTGATTGTAATGTAGATCTTCAGAATCAGTCTGATAATAATAATAACTACTGTAGGTCCTCTAGTCTTAAGTTGGAGCATTGAGACTGTTTTGGCTAAACACGTAGCATTTCCTAGGGCCAAGCTTAGCCAAGTGAGTTTTGCTTTAGAATCGGTCGCCAGTCAGCCTGTGGTTCAGCTGGCAAACCGAGGCCTGGTCTACCCAATGCAGCAGAATGAGGTGGTCAAAAGCTAGGGCAAATCAAATGGACCACAAGTAGGTGATCACTGTTCCGAATGCTCCAGTACATCAATATTTCCTGCAAATGGAAAACCAGCATAAGCAGGCAAAGGGTTGGGTTGCAACCTTTCTCC
Source organism: Elgaria multicarinata webbii (assembly GCF_023053635.1). Classification (NCBI taxonomy): domain Eukaryota; kingdom Metazoa; phylum Chordata; class Lepidosauria; order Squamata; family Anguidae; genus Elgaria; species Elgaria multicarinata. The sequence continues at coordinate 158,200,276 of NC_086172.1, read as the reverse complement.
CTAAGTTTTTCATTTGCAAGGAATTTTTTAGGTGGGGAAGCAGTCAAAAGAGTTATACCATATCTGTAGCCTGATGTCTACTGCTCATACCCACTTCATCCTGTGACACAAGTAGGCCCAGTCTGGACAGCCATTGCTGAAGTTACTTATGAATTCCAGATGTTATATTTCATTGAGCAATGACCCTTGTGCAGAACACCATTTTTTTAGTCAATAAGGTATTCATATGCATTGCGTAACCTATATTTTTCTGTTTTCTTTGAGAGCATAATTTAAAGCTTACCTTAGTAATGTCTGAGAAAAATATTTCAGAGTGTTTGCAATGTCAGTTCCAGAGGGGACGGGGTAAATGTTGTGAAGGACACGGTTATGGTATTCTTGCAAGTACCGGATCTTGGAAGCGACTGGATTTTGCCGTGATGAAGAAAAGAAGAAAACGAGGGAAAAGAATACCTTAGATCAGTTCTTGTCATTAGAAAATCATACAGTTTTCCTACATTCTGGCCACAATAAAAGACAGGGCGATGGTCCAATGATCATGGCTCTTCAGCAGGTTAGTTATTGTTTTTTTAAAAAGTTAATAGCAGTTGCAGATTGCTAAGAAGAGGGAGCCCTGCATTGTACTGAGGCCAAAATTGAATAAGTTCAAGCTGATGGCAATTGTCAACTAAATTTTCTTCCCATGATTGCCAATCTGATCTAGATTTTGTGGGACCCTCATCCAAGAAAGAGCTTGAGATCACACAGAAATCCCCACAACCCCTACCAAGCAGCCTGACTTGTCCGGTCACTCATACACCTTGCTCAGGGCCCCGGGTGAGCCGCTATCCCACACCACAGACCTAGACTCTTCCCCCTTCACCCCCAGTTGCTAAGACCAAGGCAGGCCTGGTGGGACATACAGATTCAGAGGAGATGTCCTCGCTTGGTTGTAAGGAGACTGCAGGACCAGAGGATTATTCAGGTGGAGGGGTCTTGTCAAGAGGAGGAGGCACCAGGTGCATCATGTCGCCCAGCTTGGAGGGAGAAGTCTGGCTGTGCTGGCATGAAACATCTCAGTCTCCGTTTGATCTTTGCTGGTACAACAGCTTCCAATAGGTACCTGTTGAGAAGCCTTACTCCAGCGGCTGCCTTTCTTGCCTTGGAGTCGATTGAACTTCAGTTCTAGCTCTTGTACCTGATCCTGACTGGGCCTATGTCAATTGTCCTCTGCACTATTATATCCTCATTTAAGTCTCAGACTGCTTGGGCTTTGATATGAGGAACTAACCTTGGACAGATAGGCTAAACTCAGACAATGACTTACCCACGGTCATCAGTGAACTTCATGGCTGATCAGTGAAGTGAACCCTGTTGTTCCCAGCCAAAGCCCAACATCACTATGCTGCTCTTTGCCAGCTCCCTAGGTAACCCTAATACACTGCAGATTGTTCTACATAGTACTGCTCTTCGGGATATGGATGACCAGAGATAGTGGATTTACACAATGGGCCTGTTCAGATGACACGCTAAGCCAAGGTTAGGCCACTAACCCTTTTGCAGTAAATGGTTAGTGAGTGTGTTTGAACCATGGTTATGTAGTCACCATGGTTAGGAATGGGTCACATGGCACACTAAGTCATGGTTCACACAGCAGGTTAAGTCATAATGTTTAGCTCAAAATGCTTAACCATGATGGCTTGGTGTGTCCTCTGTACAGGGGGTTTGTTTTTTTAAAGCTCAATCTGCAATGTCTAATGATTAAACAATTTATTGGCATGGATCCAGACTTAGTCATACTTTGGACAGACCCAATGAAATCACTGCGGCATAAATTAGTCAAGATTAACTTAAATCTCATTAATTTAAATGGGTCTACTCTTAAGTATGACTAAGCCCAGATGCAACAAATCATGTAGCCATGGTGTTTACAAAAAATAATTTAAGAGTGGATTTTATAATATCATAAACCGTGAGAAGAAAGGTATACAAATAAAAAACAAAGACATTTTAATAGAAAGCTTAGTGATTAAAAAATGAATATATGAAAACCATAAACTTAACCTTCTTTATTGCTTCAGCAGTCAAAAAAAGGAGATCAGACAAATTGTACACATGGAGTACAAGCAAAACGGAATTGTGAAAGAAATGGTGTTTTTCTTAATCAACGACACTTAATGGGCCAAATTTCCACAGAAATCAATTCTTTTCCCAGATTTTTCTGACTGTCATGTGCTAGCATGGCAAACAAAAGCAGTGACTCATACAGTTCATTTGCCTGTTTTCTTCCACACAGGTCAGTGAGCTCTTTATCGCTGAGAAAGCGCTTCATACTCAGAATGGATTTTAAAGAAAACATTGCAATGGAATATTTCTCCAGAAAAATAAAAATAAAAACAAGGCTGAAAGGAAGGTAAAATGAACCATGGGTTAAGCCAGTGTGGGAAACCTGTGGCCCTCCAGGTTAAGTTGGTCTTCGTCCCATAATCCCTGACCATTGACCAAGCTGGCTGGGGCTCACTAGAGTTGGAGTCCAATGACAAACAGAACTGTTTCCCCACCACGCACACACCCTCCTCCTCTTCTCGCCTAGCTCTGCTGTCATCTATTGACAATTTGGACTCGTGCAAAAAGGAGTGGAGTTTTCTTTCACTCCTCGACTTCCTCTTCAAGCGGAAGCACAGGCAGCATAAGGATCCAGGTAGAGCACTGGGGCACACCAACTTGCCTGCATGCCTGCTCTGGGCCAAATTGTGCAGCCCCCAGGCAGACCGGGGAGCAAGGAGGATAGGGGGGAAATGGGCATGAAGGTCTACACCCATAGCCAATCCCCATTTCACACTGCAGCCATTTCCAAGAACCCATTGGCTCCTTCTCTCAATGGTGTGGTAATTCTTCCTGGTCACTGTGGTGGCTACTAGTGGTAGTAATGGCCTGATTCGTCAAGTTAACAGTCTTTTAGCATTTAAGAAAGCTATAAAGACTGATCTCTTCTGGCAGGCCTATCCAGTGGAATTTTAGGATGCTTTGAGAAAGTTTTTTTAGGAAGTTTTTAAAATATATACTACGTTTTTAATCAGTATTTTATGTATTTTATACTTGCTGTTGTTCCCCACCTAGATCAAAATGGAGAGGCTGGTAAGAATTATTATTGTTGTTGTTGTAAGCCTTGGTAGCAGCCTCCTTTTTCATTTTGAACATACTTGTTGAAAGAGAGAGAGAGAGAGAGATTTGACTCTGTGCCACAAATCCAGAGAGAATGAGGAAAAGGAAGCAATATGGGTGGCGTTTAATGTTTAACTTTTATGGAACCTCCTTGCTTCCTTTTACAGGTGGTTTTGAGGATGAATATTGTGGCAAGCCATGAGCAGGTGGAGAATTCAGCACACAGACACCTACATGCCCCTTTTTTACACGAAAGAGGCACCAACTGGCTGCAGGGAATACATGTCTCAGTGTCTCCAAGACATCTTCAGATCACTGGAGCACCCCTCCAAAGGTGGTCCAAATCTATGTTTTGAACATCTTTCAGAAGCAATCGAAGGCCTTAGCTAGACCTAAGGTTTATCCCGGGATCGTCCCAGGGTCATCCTGGTTCATGTAAATGACACACAGGATATCCCAGGAGCAGGCAGGGACGACCCCGGGATAAACCTTAGGTTTAGCTAAGGCCTAAGTGTCAGGATCAGGCTTGGTTGCCTTAGTGTGGATCCCGAATCAGACTCAGAGGCTGAAGAAGACCAGGAATCAGGGGAGGAAATCCTCCAAGACTTTCTAGGTGTCAAGGAGACCCAGTGTGATGTAGTGGCTAAGGTGTTGGACTGGGAGTCGGGAGATCTGGGTTCTAGTCCCCACTGAGCCATGGAAAACCACTGGGTGACTTTGGGCCAGTCACAGACTCTCAGCCCAACCTACCTCACAGGGTGGTTGTTGTAAGCATAAAATGGAGGGGAGGAGGATTATGTACATTGCATTGGGTTCCTTGGAGGAAAAAAGGCAGGATATAAATGCAATAAATAAATAAATGTGGAATCTTCCCAGGAGCTTATCGAATAGGGGACCCAAGCTCAGAGATCCTCCTCCCCCTCCCTGGGAACTCGGTCTTTGTCGGAGTGTGAGGGAACAGCAGAAATGAGAGATCCCAGAGTCCGCTGCAGGATGAAATAGATGGAGTTGGGAGAATGTGGGAGGTGGTCCACTAGACTAACCATATGGCAGAGGTTACAGCTTGATAATCTGGTAAACCCTGTCGAGCATGGTGGGAAACCATTCATTTAGTTGATAGGCAACTGCTTGCTTTGTTAGGCTAATTAAGCTTAGAGAATAGGTCCTAGCATTCACACTCCCTCCAGGTGTGAAGAGATATCTATTTATTCAATAAAGCTTTTGTGGATTACACAGCAGACCTCTTTATTGTCTCACACCTCAGTGGGAGGGCTTAGAACCATGACAGGAAGATACTTCTCCTGGGCTGAACATTTAGTTGTTAATGAGTGTATTTTTGTTGCCCACCTGTTCTCCTATAGCCTCGCATTTCTATAAACACCGTATTGTAAATTTGATATATTTTTAATGTTCCCTATCCTGAGCTTTGGGGAAGGGGAGGACAAGGCCATCAAGTCCAATCAATGCAGGAATCCACCTCAAAGCATATCCGACAGATGGTTGTCCAGCTGCCTCTTGAATGCCTCTAGTGTGGGAGAGCCCACAACCTCCCTAGGTAACTGGTTCCATTGTTGTACTGCTCTAACTGTCAGGAAGTTTTTCCTGATGTCCAGCCGGAATCTGGCTTCCTGTAACTTGAGGCCATTATTCCGTGTCCTGCACTCCAGGAGGATCGAGAAGAGATCCTGGCCTTCCTCTGTGTGACAACCTTTTAAGTATTTGAAGAGTGCTATCATGTCTCCCTTCAATCTTCTCTTCTACAGTCTAAACATGCCCAGTTCTTTCAGTCTCTCCTCATAGGGCTTTGTTTCCAGACCCCTGATCATCCTCATTGCCCTCCTCTGAACACGCTCCAGCTTGTCTGCATCCTTCTTGAAGTGTGGTGCCCAGAACTGGACACAATACTCAAGATGAGGCCTAACCAGGGCCGAATAGAATTAAAGTATAATGATGTGGTTGTAAGCTCTGATTGCATGGAAGAGTTTCTTATGCCAATGCAATGCAGCACACAAATGCCACTTTACTCAGGTGTTGCTGAACCAGTTGCCAGAACCCCAGACACACTGCTTAAGTCCTGGGCACGGCATGCCCACCACTGCAATACAAAAAACAACCCTGTGAGTTGCCCTGTAATGAGTCATGACCTAGTTTTTGAAATTCCTGGCACTCCCATCAGTGGGAGTCACCAGATGCTATGTCCTTTGGGAATCAGATTATTTTCATTTAAAGGACAGAAATGAATTTAAGTATCTGTATCTGAGACCTTACAACCTAGTTTGCTAGCTTTGCTGGATTCCCCTTAGGTGGCACTTTTGTTTATAGATGGGAGGGTTTGCATCAATTAACTGGTTCCAGGATCAGTTAACTGATGCAATTCAGTTCTGCTCCATTGCTCTTCCCTAGCCACCTCCTAGGTATTACATTAGTGCAAAAACTCCTATATGAACATAGCCTCAGTAGAAAGATTCCTTAGTGGGCCCTTGTCTATCTCCACCCCTCTCTGCCCCCATCTTGTACAAAAGCCCCATATTAAGGCCAAACTAAATGGTAACATCTTAGTAACAGTTAGCAATCATGTTGCTATTTAACTAGGGAACATGAGAGGCCAGATCTAGATCAGGTGGAGTTTTAACACCTAACCCCCATTGCAGTCCTGATCTGGATCAAGGCAATTATGAGTGCTATTTGCATTGGAAAGAAACCTTGCATTTGTACCAATGGAAATTTCTCTTCCAACAGCATGGGGGAAGGGGGCATTCTGATGGGGATGAAGGATTAAAGCCCTCCCCCACATCCAATCTGGATTGGGGCCTCTAGTCCTACTATTCACTTTTTTAAAAATCATGTATTTTCTCATTAATTCTCATTATAATAATAATTATAATAATAATAATAATTTATTTATTTATTACCTGCCTCTCCCTCTGGATCGAGGCGGGGAACACCACCAAACACAAAATAATACATAAAATTAGCAGGGAAAACAGCTTCCTGTTGAGTTCTCTGCATGTCTCACTCCAAGATATGAAAAACTAATGATGGATAAAATGCCTTCACTGAAAAGACATGGTAAATCTATATCAATGGCCTCGAGTTGACCTGGGGTCCATTTGGTTGAGTTTCAGTGGCATAAGACAAGGGGGCGTTCTGGGGGATGATATTGAGTGAGAGAAGGAAGTAAAACCCTTTGTTTCTTTTCAGAATATGTAGAGGGAGGGAGGAACATCAGCAGTTTCCCTTATCTTTCGTAGACAACCTATAAAGACAAGTCACTACTGTAGTTAGTTCAATAATACATTGATCTCCCTCTCTCAAAATACTAGAACACAGGGTCATCCCATGAAACTGATTGGTGGGAGATCCAGGACAAATAAAAGGAAGTACTTCTTCACACAGCACATAGTTAAATTATGGAACTCACTACCACAAGATGTAGTGATGGCCACCAATCTGGGTGGCTTTAAAAGGAGGTTGAATAAATTCCTGGAGGCAAAGGCCATCAATGGCTACTAGCCCTGATGGTTGTGTGCTATCTCCAGTATTCGAGGCAATAAGCCTGTGTGCACCAGTTGCTGGGGAACATGGGTGGGAGAGTGCTGTTGCACCATGTCCTGCTTGTTCATCCCTGGCCAATGGCTGGTTGGCCACTGTGAGAACAGAGTGCTGGACTAGATGGACCCTTGGTCTGATCCAGCAGGGCACTTCTTATGTTCTTATGCATATTTCTTCTAGAGCTGCTGCTCTGGTCATTGGACTGATTCAATTACCCAGGCTGTACTGCAGCCTTCTCCAGCCTGGAGATCTCCAGAGGTGTTGGACTGCACATCCGGAAGGCACCACCAGGTTGGAGAAGGCTGCTAAACAACCTGCCTTGACTGGCCAGGATGAAGATTTCCTTCATGGCCGTAGCTAGACCTAAGGTTTATCTCAGGATCATCCCGGATTCGTCGCTGCCTGAGCACTGGATGCCCTGTGTGGCACTTAGATGAACAGATTTGACCCCAGGACAATTGGGATAAACCTTAGGTCTGGCTACGGCCCATTTGTTCCCCGCCTCGATCCAGAGGGAGAGGTAGGAAATAAATTATTATTATTATTATTATTATTATTATTATTATTATTTATTGATAGTTTCCAAGAAAAGTCTGGAGAGCAGTCTGTTGAGAAACCTTAGATATGTGCATCCTATCTTTGGGTTGTGGGCTGGACTCTCAATAAACACCCTCCCATCTCTATGATTCTACAGTTCTGTGATCAGTGACTTCATTCTTCCCAATAAAGTTCACCCTAGAACAGTCATTGGACGCCTTCCTTCATCAATGAAGCAGGGTGAGGGCCTGGCTTTAAGTTGCAGCAAGATTGACTTTCCTAAATGTTCAATCTAAAAATGATGAAACCATTCTGGAATGGATTTAGCTTCCAAGGGGGTTTCTGGAATCTTCTTCCTTGAGAGATTTGAAAAGAAAGGCCTTTAAGAACTGGTCATGGATGCTTTAATTACAAAACATCAGACCTCAGAATAGGTATTGGTCTCTACACTGTATCACAGGGTCCCCTGCAATTAGATGTTTCCATGGTTGTGTTCTACCATTTCATTCAGTGTTGGTCATTCAGGCTACAGCAATAGTCAGCTGACTGTACATCACAGAAACTTGATAGGGTCCCTTAGAAACAACTGGCTTGCATATATGGATCTGACCAATCCCTCCCTTCCTCTCTGAGCCACATCTCTGTTTATCTGAGCATGTAAATATTACTTCATTGGCAACTTGCAAAGCCACAGAGGAAGCCGACGGTACCCAGTCTAAAACAGCAGCAAGGGAAGAATGAAGGCAGGAGGAAGGCTTGCAAGAGATGGCTAATCTGGAAGTCCTCTGCATTTTATTTTTTAAGATCTTCCAACACATTGCGATAAGATAACGAAAAGAATACAGCCTGAACATTGGCCACAACCTAGCAGTGGATTCAAACCAAACACATAAAGCTAGGCCCTTACACACACACACACACACACACACACAAGCCTAAGGCCTGCATCTCCTCTGTCACCCTTCCTATTTCATGAAGGTGCAAAAGCATCAACCCCCCTTCTGAAAATCAGGGGAGGCCCTCCAGCTGTTGCTGGGTTACACCGTTCACCTCATTCCTGCCCCCCCGCCCCGCCATATGCCTGGGATCAATGGGAACTAGAGTCCAACAACATCTGGAGGATACGGTTCCCCAACCTTGCTGTAAATATAAAGGGGCCGAAGACAGTGGATGGCGCTTTACGGCGATATGTAGCTTTATTTGAAAGGGTTGTCACGCCAGTGGGCGCAGAAAACCCAGAGAGAGAGAGAGAGAGAGAGAGAGAGAGAGACTCCCAGAATCAAGCTTTTTAAACACTGCCCTGCTCTTCGAGCCCCTGGGATCTCGCTCCGCCCCTCTTTCATCCCGCTGTCTGTGCTAAACCCGGGGGAAAGGTGGGAATCATCTTGCCGCATCCAGCACCAAGGACAGTGCCCGGCGCCTGCCTGCCTGCCTGCCCGGCCACCCGCCCGCCCTCCACCCACCCTCCAGCCAGCCAGCCCTTTTCAGCTCCTTTTGCGTGTCCCCCTCTTGCTACTTACACTGCTCCGCTTTGGTCGACATGACGCCGGGCTTGCGGGGAAGGCAGCGTTTGTCGGTCCCAATGCTGACGGCGTCGGGTCTCCTCTTGCTCCTCCTCCCCGGCTAGCGGTGCGTGGCGTTCTCTTGGGGAGGCGACAGCGGCGGCGGCGGCGGCGACAGCGGCGAAAGAGCCCGCTTCTGGCCCGAGCTGCCTCCCGCCTGCTCCTCCGCCTCTCCCATTGTCGCCGCCGCCGCTGCTGCTGCAAACTGCAAAGCTGCAATAATATTTTTTTTAAAAACCCAGCCCAGCCACGAGGAGGCGGCTTCGATGGCGCGTTGGGAGAAGCGGAGAGCCCCGAGGGCTCCACCCCGTCGCTGGCCCCTGGCGAACAAGGGCCACGGCCGGCGCCGCGCCACGGAGAAGAAGTAACCCGTGGGCGATCCGTGAGAAAGAGTAGGAGAGGCGAGCCGCCGCTCCACCGGCTTAAAAGGAGATCAGGCCCCGGAGGAAGGTGGGGCCGTGGAGAAGGAGGTGGTGTGGTGATGTTCCATTCATGAAGATGGGCGTCTGAGCGCGGCCGGCCTTTTAAAGGGAACGCCGGCCGCGCTCGGGGCGCTTGGAGGAGGGCTGGGCAACAGAAACGTGGCTGGGAGGAAGGGAAAGGGGATCTTCGCCGGTTCTGAATGAGAAGCGGTGCGATCCTTGGCAGATGTACTAAGACATTAAGGGCGCGATCCTGTGCACGTGTAGACAGGGGCGAGGGGAATCCTACAACTCCCAGCATGCCCCAGCAGGCTGGGGCATGCTGGGAGTTGTAGGTCTTCTTTTCCAGTGGAGGCTGCAGGCTCCGATTTCAGCAAGGCTGCAAATCCTTTCTGGGTTTCCATCAGAATCAGTCAGTCCTCTAAAAGAGCAGTCATATAATTATAAAATATATCAAAACAAAACAAAATACAATCACAAAACAATTTTGAAAAGGTAGCAATGTGTAACAGGAGGGGTTAACCAACTAAAATGCCCCAAGATATGTTACATCAGTCTTCCCCAACCCGATGCCCTCTAGATGTTTGGACTACAACTTCCATAATCCGTTCCCAGGTAGATGGGAGTTGTAGTCTAAAACATCTGGAGAACACTGGTCTGAGGAAGGCTGCATTAGATGGCTGGCTGCTCCTTCAGGCTGCAATCCTGTTCCCAATTATCTGGACTAAGCACTATTGAACTCAGTGGGACTTCCTTCTAAGGAGACATGAATAAAATTGTGTTGTCAGAATACTTTTTTCCACTGTCCGTTAAACAGCTGCCCAGGATCCCAAAGAAAATAACTGAGTTTAAGGGTGCAGTCCTATGCATGCTTAGACATTGAAGAGGCCTACAACTCCTAGCATACCGCAGCCAGCATGGCTGGCATGGGCATACTGGAGTTCTAGGCCTTTTTGGTGTCTAAACATGCATAGGATTACCCTTTAAAAGGAGCAAGATACTGAAGTGAAAAGTGCATGCATATCACTTTAGGCAAGTTTTGCTATCACTAATGTACCTGCCTGGACCCTAAGATCATTTCCAGGGGGTCGTTCTCCACGTGCCCCTGCCAAAGGAAGTGAGGCGGGTGGCTACCAGGAAGAGGGGTCTTTTCTGTGGTGGCACCCCCAGATGTACATTGATGGTGCTATATAAATAAAATAATAATAATAATAATAATAATAATAATAATAATAATAATGTAGAATGACCTCCCTAGAGAGATTCGTCTGGAACCTATGTTGTAATTCTTTCCACGCCAGGTGAAGACATTTTTATTTTTCCGGTATTTTGGCATTTTAGCATCCTAGTCTTTTAGTTCTGCTGTTTTAAATCTGTATTTTAAATCTCTGCATTGCTACTCAGTTTTATTCTGGTTGCACTTTTATATTGTGCTTCCATATTTTATATTGTGCTTCCATATTTTATATTTTATGCTCTACCTTATGGTTTTAATGTTTGTGAACTGCTTAGAGAGCTTTTACTATTGGGAAGTGTAGAAGATAGATAGATAGATAGATAGATAGATAGATAGATAGATAGATAAAATGATTTAGTGCTGTACAATTCCATGCAATCCAGAGGAAGCTGTCTGCATTTAAGTTATTTTCTTTTACTTTTTTGTATTTCCTTAATATCACAATAAAAACAATATTTATTCAAGTTCAACAAAGGATGGGTGTATGAAACAACATGGGGAAATGAAACAGGTAAAGGATGGAGAAGAAGAACAGTAGGCAGGAAAGTAAAATATTCATTGCAATATGCAGTGCAATCCTATATGTTTCTCCCAGGCATGTAAGTTAGGATTGCAGCCTTAATGAAGTACCAAGCTCCATATTACAAACAATGAAATGGTAGATTGAGATGGCAGAATTTTGGAGTATCACCCTTTGGACTGCAAAGGGTCATAATAACTGCTTACAGATTTTTTTGGCATGCTAGACCATTCAGGATAAATAAATCTGAATGGTCCAACATGCCAAATAATCTGCAAACTAACCTCTCTGTGTTTAGTAAACTAGTACAAACACAAAGTTGTAGCAGAAGCCTCTTCCTGTTGTGTTAATTTTCTTCATTTGAATGATTTTTATAAGTCAGGGAGCATTAAAAAATGCAATGAGCCACCTGCTGCCTGGAGTGGTACAACCCAAGAGTTGTCTTCTACCATTTCATCCTGCATAACAACTTTCTAAACACTCATACATACTTGGAAGCAAGTTCCACTGAAATCAATAGGATTCGATTCTGAGTAAACCTGTTTAGGATTGCCCTGTAAATTCCCTTAAAGAGGAAGGCCGAAGATAGATCGCCAGATATTTTGGGCTTCAATGCCTAGAAGCCCCTTCCAGCATGGCCAATGGTCAGTAATGCTGGGAGTTGTAGTCCAAAGGAATCTGGAGGGTACCCGGAAGGCTGCCTTTGATAACAGGCACAGTCTCATCATTTGTCTATTTACACAGAAATGTCCTATTGGGTGTTATGGGGTTTATAATCAGGTCAGCATGGGCACAGTACTGCAAGCTTAATATATTGACTTGTTCTTCTAGAAGCTGATGGACAGAAGGCTGATTTCAACATGAAGGAATATCAAATTGCCCAGCCATGCCACGATTGGAACACTTCTGAGTGCAAGTGAAATATCTCACAATCACAAGGGTCCTTCTTCCTGACTACAACCCCTATCATCTCTAGCAAGCATGGCCAATATAAAATGTCCCAGCTGACTGGGAATTATGGAAATTGTAATCCAATGCATCCAGAAGGCATGCAATTGGAGGAAGGTGACAGATCTGTCAAACTGTAGCTGATGGATCTGAGCTATTATAGCTACTTCCCATTTAGACCACAGCAAAAAAGGGGGGGGCATTTGGTTTGGGAGGGTGAGTTTATGCTCCGGCATGCATGCACAATACTCATCCCTGTGATTTCCTCAAGGGAAAGAAACCTCTCATCCAGTACACTGAAATTAACAAGATGGTCAGTTTCATGTCCACTTCTTCCAGATGAGTCAAGCAGAAGGACTGTTTCTTTGGAGCATCTCAAGGGTGGGGTGGAGTGGGGTGGGGTGGGACAAGGACAGCTTGAGGACACTCTGAACAAACACGGAGACACAATCCAACTAGGACCCTGAGACAGGTCACATATCTGCAGAAGCATTTTGTAAATGTCAGTAACAGAAAACAGGTTAGTCTGATGTCCTTGGGCATCCTAACATCAACATGCAGCAGATGCAGGAATGTCAAGTTCTGTGAATTAAATTTCTCATGTCTCCTTGGTGCTTAGGAGAGGTCATTCTTTTCCAGTGGCTTCCCCAGCCACTTTATTTAGTTAAATATTCAGTGAATTCCTACAAACCCTTTATAGTCTTGCTGGAGAGAGATTGTTGTGTCTTTTCCTTTGTGCGAGGAAATAAAAGGTAATTAGGTGGAAGACTCTGAGCAATGAGTATACAACATCAACGTCTCTGTGGTTTTATTGAAGCTGCAAAAACATGTATCTGCCCTTCTTTACAGTGCAATTCTATGCATGACTACTCAGAGGTAAGCCCCACTGACTAATAGCACTTACTCCTTACTTCTCAATAGGACTTACTTAGTCAGCAACCCTACCTGGGAGTAACCCCATTAATATCAATGGGGCTTACTTTGCTTTTCCTTCAGCTCCCAGCTATTCAAGTGGGATATGTTCAGTAGCTAACACCTGCAAGCCATTGAAGGCCATTATTAAGCAAGAATCTTTATCTAGCAAATGATTGATGTGGATATTTGCATGTTCAAAGAGTATATTTGCAGCAACATGAAACACAAGAACATAAGAAGAGCCATGCTGGATCAGACCAAAGGTCCATCTAGTCCAGCGTTCTGTTCACACAGTGGGCAAAGAGCTTCCCATGGGAAACCCACAAACAACACCCTCCTGTCCATGTTCCCCAGCAACTGGTGTACACATTGGCATACTGCCTGTGATCCTGGAGGTAGCATGTAGCCATCAGGATTAGTAACCATTGATAGCTTCTCCTCCATGAATTTGGCCAATCCCCCTTTAAAGTCATCCAATTTGGTGGCTATCACTACATTTTGTGGACGCAAATGTCGTAGTTTAACTACAACTTCTTGTTATCTGCCCTTGAATCTCCCACCCATCAGTTTCATGGGATGACCCCTTTAGGTTCTCATATTATGAGAGAGGAAGAAAAATGTCTCCCTAATCACTTTCTCCACAAATATTTGGTATACCTCTATCATATACAGCTTACTGAACTTTGTAGGCTCTGCATACAGCAAATATTAAACAAAGTTCTACTTTATTCTGAATAAGCCATGTAATATGTCGGCAATCTTCACTATTTGTCAAGCAGGAACCACTTTGGGCTCATCCACACCAAGCAGGATATTCCACTATGAAAGCGGTATATAAAAGGCAGGAGCCACACTACTGCTTTATAGTGGAACTGAAGTGCACTGCAGAATCTACACTACTGCTTTATAGTGGAACTGAAGTGCACTGACAACTGTTGGGGCCCATTGACACATCTACACCAAGCAGGATATAACTCTATAAAAGTGGTATGAAAGCGGTATATGGTATGAGTCAATGGGCCCCAACAGTTGTCAGTGCACTTCAATATCACTATAAAGCAGTAATGTGGCTCCTGCCTTTTATATACCGCTTTCATACCACTTTCATAGTGGAATATCCTGCTTGGTGTAGATGAGCCCTTTGATTCTAGGCACTGCTGCAGCAGCCACTCCCTACACAGGTCCACTTTGTCCTCTCTCTCACCAGCACATTCACCTTTCATCCACCTCCAGCTGTTGCACAGTGCATCACTGCAGTTAGGCAATCATGTTGCTCTTTGTCTCTTGGGCTCCTTCCTCACTACAGCTAATTGGTTGATTGCTCCTGCATTCTCCTCTCTCCAACGCCCACCCCGGCTACCTTACAGCTGTTGAACAGCAGGTCTCTTAAGTCCCCACCCCCAAAGCTTCCTCTGGTAGCCCAGAGCAGAGCAGCCGGCTGGCTGAAGCAGGCAACTCAAAGCTCCAGAGGCCCTGCCAGAGAGAAGCAGTGGCCCTCGGGCCTTGCAGTGAAGAGAACTGTAATATGTACTTTGCCATTTATATTTTGTTGATGCAAGAATAGCCTGCTAATGAGGACAGCTTATGCAAAAGAGAAGATAATAAACCATGATTCACGCTTCCTTTAAATGATGAGAGGAAACTTTCCGGATGTTAACTTGGCAAAGTATATCTAGAAGATCTGCGAAAACAGCCTGTCTTTTGCTAGTGACTTAATTTTCCGGTTCCTTTTCTCAAGAGACCAAAAGATGAAAGTGCTGGATTTTTCCACTCTTTCAGATGGTTTTTGATGCAGGGGGGATTCAAAGATGTTTAACCGCTTTAGCTGTACCATGACAGCTTTTGGTTTCACTGTTTGAAATGGCCATAAGCCTCACAGTGCAGATCAACATAAAGAAAGACCTTTGCCTGGGACGGGCTGGGGGAACTGCATTTTATTAATCTTGGATAGCTCCTGCACCTTGGATAGCTCCTTCAGAATTCTGATTGGTTCTGACTGAAACCCAGAGCAAATTCACCGACCCACTGACATCAGAGCCACCAGCCTCCACTGGTTTCACCTGATGATATGATGCCCATCGATGTCAGGAGTATGGAACCTCTGGCCTGTGGGCCAAGTGTGGACATCCAGGCCTCTCAATCCAGACTTCTTGACTTTTCCCAAGACTCTCTAGTCCCTCTCCCCTGCACTGGCCCCACTCCAGATTTTTCGCATTATTTATTCCATCCTGCATTGCCCCAGAGTTACAAAGGTTGAATGCATTTGGGGAGGGGAATGCCTGAATGCTAAAGTATTTGTGTGTGTGGCTGTGGCTGTGGCTGCTGTTGCATGCTGAGCAATGCTAAGAGTCACCTCCATAAGAACATAAGAAGAGCCATGCTGGACCAAACTAGCATGTGTATATTTCACGGTGTATATTTATTATTTTATACTGTTTGTATGATTTTATCTGTATCCCACCCTGAGATTCCAGTGATATAGGTCTGGATACAAATGTTTTAATAAATAAAATAAATTCTGTTCACACAATGGCCAACCAGCTGTCAACCAGGAACCCGCAAGAAGGGCATGAGTGAAATAGCCCCCTCCTGCCCATGTCCCCCAGCATATAGCCATCAGGACTAGTAGCCATTGATAACCATCTCCTCCTCCATTATTATTATTATTATTATTATTATTATTATTATTATTATTAACTATACTGCCCCATAGCCAAAACTCTCTGGATGGTTTACAAAAGATTAAAACAATTAAAAATTATATACAAAATTTTAAACCATAAAAAGATATTGTATACAGAAAAACGTACATCCAAAAACAACTATACTGTAAGCTGTCAGCTAAACCTAAAAACTGATCCTGGATCGGTTAAGCCCATCACATATTGCTAAACCCCTGAAAAAAGAGAAAAGTCCTGGCACCAAAAAGATAGCAATGTTAGCATCAGGTGAGCCGTGTCGGCGAGATCATTCCATCATTGGGGTCCAACCACAGAGAAAGCCCTCTCCCTTGTTTCCATCCTCTGAGCTTCCCTTGGAGTAGGCACCTGGAGGAGGACCTTAGATGTTGAGCATAGTGTATGGAAAGGTTCATGCCAGGAGAGGCGTTCCATCAGATATTGTGGTCCCAAGCCAAGTAAGGTTTTATAAGTTAAAACCAGCACCTTGAATAGGGCTCAGAAAAATGCAGGCAGCCCATGCGAGCGGGCCAGAGTCAGTCTTATATGTTCAAAACTCCTGGTCACTGTTATCAATCTGGCTGCCACATTTTGCACAAGCTGCAGCTTCTGAATTGTTTTCAAAGGCAGCCCCACGTAGAGTGCATTGCAGTAATTTAACTTGGAGGTTAACAGAGCATAGAAAAATGAAGCCAGGTTATCCCTGTCCAGATACGGGCATAGCTGGGCCACCAACTGAAGATGGTAGAACGTACTCTGTGCCACCAAGGCCACCTGAGCCTCAAGGAGAAACACCAAGCTATGAACTTGCTCCTTCAGGGTGGTGTAGCCCCATCCAGAACAGGTTGCAATCCAGTACATGAATTTGCCCAATCCCCGTTTAAAGCCTTTCAAATTGGTGGCCATCACTATATCTTGTGGTAGTGAATTACATAGCTTAATCATGTGTAGTGTAATGAAGTCCTTCCTTTTATTAGTCCTGAATCTCCCACCCAGGGGCTTCATGGGATGACACTCTCTGTTCAGTATGAGAAAGGAAGAAATATCTCTCCCTATCCGCTTTCTTCACACCATGCCTAATTTTGTACAGCTCTATGATGCCTCACCTTGCTTGCCATTTTTCTAAGCCAAACAATCCCAAATGTTGTAAACTTTGCTCCACAGCTCCACTTACCCTAGCCCGGCCCACCTTTGGGTGCAACCCCCCACACACACACACTACTGGAATGCAGACCCCTAGAGGTTTGAATGATGTAATGCAGACGTCAGAAGGAAAGAGGCTCCTCACTTCTGTCCTATGTGTAACCTTCCGGACAATATTTCCTTGAATTGTATCCCTGCTCAACACTGTCTGTTATTTGGTTAAATTGGTGTATTTGTATTAGTAAGCACTGTGAAATTTGTGCATATTTTTAAATGTACTCAATAATGTTTAAATACATTTTTAACCTTTACAGTGCAATTCTATGTTTACTAGGGTGACCATGTGAAAAGGAGACAGGCCTCCTGTATCTAAGAGTTGAATAGAAAAGCGAATTTCAGCAGATGCTATTTATATGCACGCAGCCCCTAGTAAAATTCCCTTTTCTATATAACTGTTAAAGATACAGGAGCCCTGTCCTCCTTTTCATATAGTCACCCTTATTTTTACTCAGAGGTAGGTCCCAGTGAAGACAATAGGGCTTACTGCCAAGTGTGTACAGCAGCCTTCCCCAACCTGGTGCCCTCCAGGTGATTGGACTACACCTCCCAGCATCCGTGACCTCTGGGCATGCTGTCTGCAGCTGATGGGACTTGTAGACCAAAACTTCTCAAAGATACCCAGTTGCAGGGCTCCTGCAGCTTTATCTGTTGGGATGAAGAGGGAATTTCACCAGGGGCTGCACGCATACAAATGGCACCTGCTGAAATCCTCTTTTCTGTACAACTGTTAAAGATAGAGGAGCCCTGTCCTCTTTTCCATAGGGTCACCCTATTCAAGGGGCTGTAACAACAATACAGAACCATACAGTGGGAGGAGGGCTTTGTAGGTCACTGAGTTCACCTCCTTGCTCAATGCAGGAAATACAACATTAGAGCATCGCCAACAGATTGCCGTTCCTCCTCTGTTTGAAGATGTCCAGTGGGAATGGATGAGAGAGAGAACTGTCCGGGGAACTTCGACGATTGGGCGGTATAGAAATGCAATAAATAAATAAATGAGAGAGAGAGACCCAGTTCAGAAGAAACCTTAAACCATGGCTTTAACCATGGTGAATAAAGCAAAAAGCCTTATTCACCGTAGTTAAAGCTGTGGTTTTAAATGTCTTCTGAACACAGCCTGGCTTTCTGGCTTAACCACCATGGTTAAAGCTATTGTTTAAGGTGTCTTCTGAATGGGCCCAGACAGACAGACAGACACTACTCTACCTCCCTGGGGAATTGGTTCCATTGCTCTTACTGTTAAGAGATTCAACCAAAATCTACCCTGCTGTAACTTAAGCCCATTAGAGCTAATCCTGTTTTCTAGGGCCTCAGAGAACAGGGTCGGCCTTCATCTGTGAGGCAGCCCTCCAAGTATTTGAAAGATCTCTCATGTCCCTCCTCAGTCGTCTCTTCTTCAGATTTTATTGTTGACAGCTAAATGTTTTATTCTCTTTCATTTGCTTGTTAAATTCCTCGTAGACACCTTGTGGATTCTTATGGGATGGAAAGGCAGGATAGAAACATTTTAAATCAATACATTATTCCCCCATCCAACTGGGAACCACACATTGAAAAATACTTTAACACATGTATACCTCCCTAGAGGGCTCTGGGTGCTTTCATTTCACACATAAAAGCAGATAATGTGATTTTCAACAAACTAACCTTGTGTTCATTAGGTTTGTTCTAATTATCAGTGTGATTCTGTCTATTCCTATGGCAACAAATTTAGTAGTTTTGCCCCAGTATTATCTAATGAGATTAATACTACAGGCTACTAATTTGGAGAAACTTGTGTTTTCATGGATGAAAGTAAAATCTCTCTGCAGACTACTGACTCCTCACAACCCATTAGCTCTTTAAAAGTATATGTCCCATAATATCTGTTCTGTCAATTATATTTTAATACCATTAAATATACATCAGTTACAAAGCAGAACATTAAACTTATGAAAGAGTCCAGTTACATTTGCGGATTTTTTTTTCCAGACCTCAACATGAGTTGATGCTGTAAGATCCATCTTTATTTTTCTTTGACAGATGCCAGTTCTGAATGCTATAAATAACGAGAATATATCAAAGAGTGAATGAAGCACTCCAGATCTTCATAGTCAGTTCCACCTTCTTGCTATCTAAGGGCCGGTCTTCATGGTCACACTATGTAGTTTCAGGTAGTTTCAAGAAGCTGAGCAGTGCAATCCTATGCATATACATTCATATGTAAATTTCACTGTGTTCAATGGGACTTACATCTAGATACATGTACATAGTGTTGCAGCCAGTGTTTTGGACACAAGGGGCTTTTCTACACGAGACTGTTATCTGCTGTTTCTACTTTTGGTTTCGTCTCAACACTATGATCCAAGCTCTAGTCAAAGAGGGTTTTTTCCCTTTTCTGTTACATAACCACTAGGTGGAGCTGTGCTATAGTGAAATAGTTTAAATACACAAGGAGAAGGAGCACCATTTTCCCCATCTTAAATCATCCATTTTACCTATTCTAAAATAAATAAATGGGAAAGTGCTCTGAAAAAACAGAGATGAAACCAGAGCATCATGACATCATTTAAAGAGCCCGTAAACAACCATTAGTAAGGAGTCATGAGCGCACAGTAAATGCCTAATGTAGAACAGCTACATGTGTAGTCCTAACGGCCTTTCCAAACCATCTTTTCCTCATACCTATGTGGAATAAAAGTACAATTGTTACTTTTGATTCATTTGCTGCAAAAGATCCAGAAATCACTCAGGGAAGAGCAAGTCTCTTGCCCAAGGGGAGAAGGGTCATTTGTCATGATTCTAAGCTCTCCCACCAAGTTGTGAGCCAATAAAGAGGTCTGCCGTACAATCCACAAAGCTTTATTCAATAAAAAGACACATTTTCACACCTAAAGGGAGTGTGAACGCTAGGAGCTTTCCTCTAAACTTAGAGCAGATCTACACAGGGTCGTCGGGCTGCCCTGAAGGCGCTTGCGTGCACCTCCAGGGCGCCCCAAAACTTCTAGTGTAGATCCTGATCCTGGAGGCGGACGCCACCGCCTCTCCATTGTGCCCGGGTGCAGCGAAGGCCGTGGCGGACGGCTCTGTGGGGCCACCCCAAGAGCCGCGAGGGCGCCCGGGCCGGCGGCTGTTACGAAATGCGCGAGGCGGCTGGCCAAGGCAGCTGGTCAAGGCGGCGGCGGTGTCCCTGGCCCTGGACCAAGGCGCGCCTGGAGACGAGGGGCCCCGGAGAAGCCCACAATCGCGGCCTCCGCGCTGGGCCTCCGCTTCCAACCAGGCCGCCTCCTGCTGCAAAGAAGTCGCACGAGCCCGTTCCTGCGCAATGGGCAGCGGGGAGCAAGCAGGAAGGCAGAAACGTTCGGCCGGGGAAGCGGAGAAGCGATGCACGCCCCCAGCCAGCAGGATCTACACAAAGAGTTTCGAGGCGCCTTAGAGGCGCATGCAAGCGCCTTCAGGGTGCCCCGATGACTCTGTGTAGATCCGCTCTTAATTAGCCTAAAAAAGCAAGGCAGTTGCCTATCAACTAAATGGAAAGTTTCCCACCATGCCAGACAGGCTTTCACCGAACCCCTCCTTTAGGGAGGGTCTTCAAGTTGTAACCTCTGGCAAGTGGCTTAGCGGACTGCCTCCCACCTCCTCTCAATTCTGCTTGCTTGACCCTGTGGCGGACACTGGGATCTGTCAATTTTGATGCGCCTTTCCCCCTCTGACAAAGACTGAGTTCCCAGGGAGGAGGAGAAAGGGAA
Source organism: Elgaria multicarinata webbii (assembly GCF_023053635.1). Lineage (NCBI taxonomy): Eukaryota > Metazoa > Chordata > Lepidosauria > Squamata > Anguidae > Elgaria > Elgaria multicarinata. The sequence goes on along the minus strand of NC_086172.1, from coordinate 158,179,830 downwards.
ACATTTTCTCTGATCCTGGACCTTCTGTTAGATAAGCTCTTGGGAAGATTCCTCCTTGACTCCTGGGAAGACTTAAAGAATTACCTCCTCCACTTCCTGTCTTGGCTCTTCTTCTTCTTCTTGCTACACACCAAGGAGACCGATCCTAACATCATTCAGGTCTCTGTTGATACTACTTCCTTTTCTCAGCCCATGTTATAGTAACGGTTCATAATACTCCTGATGAACCGACAAAAAATATGCATGAGGTTCTTTTATTTTTGCTTAAATCCACATTTCAATCCACTTTCCATCCACATTTCAAACAACTGTTCTGACTTACAAAAGAACTCCCCAGTTCAAGATAAACAATAATGTACTCTGACTTCCTCAGATATGTCAAACATCTCTCTCTCTCTCCCCCAAACCAAATTTTCATCTCCTGCCATTCCCATTATGCTAGCTTACATCTTTGTTTACTTGGCTATTGGCTTACTGTCTCCTTGCTCGTTATCATCAGTTTTCTTTTTTAAAAAGATAAACAATAGGCAACATCTCATTAAGTTATTTCCTGTATGATATAGGGTGAGACACACAGGGGAGAAACTCTTATGTCCCTGAACTTCTAGGCAATTAGGAATGCTCATTAATTCGGAGTGCATGAATGTTCTCTTTGACCTCCAAGGGATTACAATTCACGTGGCTCCATTCATGCGCGCACATGCTGGCAAGATCAGAGTTTTGGCTTGCCCTTTTTATGTGCATTGTGTCAAAACCTCGTTGGTGTCATCTGATGAGCACTGGCTTGGTTTCCTATCTATATAGAGGAGTTCAGGTTCAATAGGTGGAAAACTTTGGGAATCTTCCCATGTATGTAATGAGACCATAATCGGGCCTATTGCACTGATAGAGCTATACCACACTTGCGAGTCAAAGAGATCAACACAAGGTCTGTTTAGCTAACTCCAGAGACTCACTGGTGGCACTGAGTAATTATGTACTAAATGATTATGTGAGTGTGTGACGAGGCAAACTTCTCCTTCCCACGCACCCCCACCCTCATCTCTCTAGAAATATCTTTGAACAAAGAACATGACCAGACACATTTACATTCCTGTACAGTCCACGATGCTACTCCAGATTCACCTCCCCCTCCCCCATAACTCAGCTTATGTAAAAGAAGTAATGTAAGGAACACCAGGAGGAAGCATGACCAGACCCTCCCAGGCTACTGACGGGTCAATTTGAATTTCTCTCCCTGGGAACTGTCCAGCCCCATAAAAATACTTTGATCTTTGCGGTTTTCCTTTGAGCTTCTCTACATAGAGGAAAAATCCTGTGGCCTTACCGGGGGTTTATGTCCTCTGCAGTCTTCTCACCCTGACAACACAGTCCTTTACACATCCTTCACAAGTCACTCATTTAGAGAAGCTCTTTGTCTTTGTGTGAAAAGCAAAGGGCAAGATCAGCCTAGCTTGCTATGCCAGGAAGTACCAGGTATGGGCCTCAGCCCTCCCCAATACACACACACACACACCTGTAAACTGCTTTGGTGAGTTAGTATTTTGATAAGTATTTATTTGCTTATCTTAAACCTTCCAATAACCAAAGTTCCCTGGGCGGTGTACAATACATTCAAAACATAAAATACAAACATTAAAACAGAGAATAAAATCAGCTCAAAATAAAACCAAGATAAAACCAGCAGCAAAGAATTAAACCAGTCCAAGGCCAGATCTACACCTTACATGAAATCATTATGATCCCATCATGGTAACGGTATATCTTTTAGGACACATAATGACATTTGTTGCAGCATTTTGGATAACGTGGACAAAAGAATAGGACATAGCAGTGTGAAAATGGTATACGGAATGTGTAATGTGGCCCAACGCTTATCAGTGCACTTCAATAACACTATAAAGAAGTAGTATAGATCTAGCCCAACGCATAAAAGCAAATTAAAACCAGCATTAGAATAAAGTACTAAAAGTACTATTAAAAATAAAATAAAATAACTCCTTAAAATAAGTTAGGTTTAATGATGTTTCATTTTAGTTTTAAAAGCAACTATTTCTCAACACCTCTCTGCTTGGTTGTTTCATAAATATATAGTAGCGGAAATTGGAATTGGTTTGATTGTTTTGCCTGGCCTGAAGCTAGCCTTACTGCTTGACAAACACACTAATCAGGTTGTTAAGGAGTTCAAGCAAAGCTTTAAAAAGAGGCCTGTTCTCCTCCATCTACATAAAACCTGACTTTTACCATTGGCAAGATAAGGCATATAAAAAAGATACAGGAGTGGTGGTAACATAGGCATGCACGGGGGGTGTGCCCAGGCACACCCTAATGTCTCATGAGGCTGCCATGCATGATTCCTGGCTGGCTGGCTGGCCAGCCGGCTGGCTCATAGGCGCTTCCTGCTTGGCCCCGGCTCCTTCCTCCAGTACAAAGGTGTTAGATCAATGTTCTTTTCACCCAAGGACGAGATCCAAACAGCCCTTAAGCACGATTCCACCATTCCAGCAACAGAGGGTTCAAAAGCGCTTTATTGATTAGTAATCAAGGCCTGGTCTCTTCAAAGGGAGCAATCAGACAAAAGACATAGGGAATATGGTACAGTATTTGAGCTTTCAAGGGGCAGGGCCCAGTAACAGCATTAACCAATTAGAACATAACACTGAGGCATAGCTAATTATGCTAAACAGTCCTGTAAACAATACCTTTGGCCTGACAGTAAGTTATAGAAGTTAACTTCGACACAGCAGCACTTGGAGACAGCTGGAGCCAAGATTCTTGTTTATATTAGATAAGAAAGATACAAGGATGCACACAAGGAGACATTCTCATACAGGGCATCATGACATTTTGCTTGGTGTGCAATGGAGATTTTACAGTTTCCTGTTAAAAATGGAGGTGGTTATGCTAACAAAGGGACAGAGACAAGCAGTGGAGCAGGGAGACATGCCACATTTGGGTTGCTTCCCGTGGGCTCTGTCGCTGTGGTGGTGAGCTTGGACTAGCTGAGCTGCAAGTGCCATCGCAACAGTAGCTGCTGCTGCTGCTGCTGCTGCATTGTTCCTGCCGCAGTGGTGGGGAGGGGACCAAGCCCTGGGCCCTCTCACAGAGTAACATGGGTGAGGAAGACGGGGTAACTCACCAGAGATGCTGCAAGAGGAGCTGGTAGGAGAATCCCCCCTCCCTCTTCCTGCCCCAAAGAACCCGAGAGCGGCATCAGCAAGTTTGTTTGGAAATTCGGCTTCCCTAGCAGCACTGCCACCTGCACCGCATGAGGGTGTAGGGGTTGCAGCGCCGTTGCCGGGCGTCGGTGGGAAGAAGAGGCCAGGGACACCTCACTCTTGCACACCTTCTTTCCACTGACTGCCCCTTGACTCTGTCGTAGTTAAGTGTGATGTGATTGAGCAATTTATGTGATTGAGCACAAGAGAAACAGTAGTAGGAATGGGGAACATGTGACCTTTCAGATGTTGTTGGACTCCAACTCCCATCAGCTCCAGCCAGCCAGCCTGGCCAATCATTGGGGATGAGGGGAGTTATAGCTCTAGGTCTGGAAGGCAACAAGCAGGGCTGGATTTAGCCATGCTGAGACCCTAAGCCATGCCAAGACTCAGAGGCCCCACACCATAAAAATAAAGAGAAAAAGTGTATTACAATAATAATAATAATAATAATAATAATAATAATAATAATAATAATAATATATTTATTACCCGCCTCTCCCTCTGGATCGAGGCGGGGAACAACACTAAATAAAATACAATACATAAAATTAGTTAAAAGAGCATATAAAACCAATACAATATTAAAATAACAATCACAGCATCTTAAAATTCTTGGGTTTAAAATTCATCTGGTTAGGCCTGCCGGAAGAGACTAGCTTTTACAACTTTCTTAAACTCAGAGAGACCATTAAGCTGATGAATCTCCTCCGGCAGGCCATTCCACAGTCTGGGGGCAGCAGAAGAAAAGGTCCTCTGGGTAAAAGTTACGTTATAATAGAAAGGGTAATGAAAGGGTACCTCCCAGCATTAGGGGGTGCTTGTAGTTAAACAGTGTTAAATAGCCTTAAAGTAAGTTTATTTGAACTTCTTTTAAGCTGGCTCTAGACTATGCTTATTGCTTCCAATACTACTTGCTGTGTTGCCACACTTTCTTTATCTAAAGCAATGCTGCTGTAAGTCACATCCCACTTTCTAACATATTTGAATTCAAGTGATTTCAATTATAATGCATCTTCATTATCTCCAACATATTTAGAGGCCCCTCATAATATGAGGCCCTAAGCCACAGCTTACTTGGCTTGTTCCTAAATGTGGCACTGGCTACAAGTTTCCCCATCTTTGTGTTAAAGGAATAAAGCTACAAACCAGGAAGTCTCCATCTGAAATACTGGGACAAATCAAACTGACCCACTGTTGTTGTAAGGATGACTGAGATAATATATGTGAAGAACACACTAAAACTGCCCAGAAAAGCTACACATGATTATAAACCATGAGTTCTTGTCTGCCGTCTTTGCATTTTTCATATAGTAACAATAGGTGCAGAACCTCAAAGATGCTCCTTCTACTTTTAGGACTTCAAGATGACTCTATTACAGGGTTGTTGACAGCCGATCTGAAAAAGGATGCTCCTTGTACCTTGGATTTCCTTCTACCTCTTTTTATAGCTTGAAAAATGGGACAAGATCCATCCAGGCGTTCCAAGAAGAGCCAGCGCAAATACAGTTAAACCAACGACGGTTTCCTAAATCAAGAGAGAGAAGGTCATATCAGGCCGAGCAAGGATGGAAGACTGCTAGAGAGGAAGCCGCTTTTTTTCCTTTTTATTTTATTTTTTTTGCCGACAGAAGGCTACGCCGTTACCAAACTTTGAAAGCTGTAATCCTAGTAATGTGATCGATGTGAAAGCCAGCCTCTGAGAAAGATGATTATTATACAAATCCAGTCTGTCGCTGAAAGAGTGCATGTCAACTGAAAAGCCAAGTGCGATTTGTCATTTTAGGTCACTACAGGCTGAAAACTGGGGCGGGGGGTGGGGAAGGGCAGGAAATTATTTTCAAAGTCTCACTAAGGCTTAGTGGCTTGAGCCACTAGGGGATTTGAGGGCACGCTTCCTGCAGCTGTTCAACTATAAAGTCTCTGCAGAAACAGCCTTCAGCTTGAGAACTTAAACAGCTGAATAATTCATTTCCAATCGACATGGGGCTCTCCTGCCTAAACTCTGTCATATGTTAACTCAAATAGCACAGACAATTTCATGTGTGCATTCCTTTAGACTTGAGGTTCTTCCTTAGGGGTGGGCAACTTCAAAGAGTCCAGGGGCCAATTTCAGTCCCCCAAGACCTACCGGGGGTTACACACACACACACACACACACACACACACACACACACACACACACACACACCTCTGCCAAAATCACCGCCACCAATTTTTTTTCAAACAAAAGAGCGGCATTTTCCTTTTAAAACAAGGCACACAGGGAGGACACATCTTGTTTGGATGCAAAATTGTGCTTCCAAATCTCAAGATGCAGCTGAAATTTGGTGGCAATTCAGCCACGTGGTGGCGGTCATTTGGGGGGATAAGCACTGCATATTGCCTGCGGTCAGCATGCAGCCCGCTCCTGCCTTAGAGAAATGCTTTGTATAATAGAGCGACCAGCTCTAGAAGAAGTGGACAAAACAGGTAATGAGCCAAAGTCAAAGGCTCGTGTCAAAAGTGCTAACACGGGGGTGTGGAACCCTGTGGTCCACTGGATGTTATTGGACTACAATTCACACATCTCTGACCATTAGGCATGCTGGCTGGAGTTGAGAGAGTTAGCGTCCAACACCATCTGAAGGGCCTAGGGATGAATGGATTATGTAAAATCTGCTCCATCTGCATTTCACGGATTGTCAGGAGTGTGTTGTTCCATCATCAATCATCATCATCATATATTTATTTGTTACCCGCCCCTCCCTCTGGATCGAGGCAGGGTACAACACAAATAAAAACACCATAAAATACATAAGACTAATTGTGTGTGTGTGTGTGTGTGTGTGTGTGTGTGTGTGTGTGTGTGTGTGTTTTCTCCCTGTAATGATTCCTTCCCCATGAATAGATTTTTGCCTAAGGCCCTGAAGCCCTGCCTCATTTGTAAAAGAACAGGATCCGAAGAGTTGTCCCCTGGGAAAGATAGTTTAAGTTGATCCTATGATCTTACTACTGTAATGGTTCTTTATAAGACAGTCTGAGAGAGATATTGGACAAATTCTGACATACACTTGTCAAATGTGGGCAATATTGATAAATGTTAAGAGAACTGCCATTTTTAAGAACATAAAAACTGAAAATACTAATATCCCTGTTATCTCTAATAACCCTTTACGTATTGTAGCATTTCGCTTTCTGGCTTTCCTGAAGATCTGTATCTTGATCTTTAAGACAGCTGGTGATCCATGTCTTTCTCCATCCCTTTCTTTAGCTGCAGGCCTCCAAATCTACCTGCTCCCCACAGCCATTCTGTCCCACGTCATTCTCTCCAAATCCGGTTCTTTCCTTGTCCGCAGTCCTCTGAGTTCTTCCTCTCTTCCACTGACCAACACAGCACCATCTCCACAGGACCTGGCTTAACTTAGGGAGACCATATAGAAAGGAAGGCTGGGCTCCTGTGTCTTTAACAGTCGTATAGAAAAGGGAATTTCAGCAGGTGTCCTTTGTATGCATGCAGCACCTGGTGAAATTCCCTCTTCATCACAACAGTTAAAGCTGCAGGAACCTTGCCCTCTTTTGTATATGGTCACTCTAGTATCGCTCCTGCAGCCTTAACTAATGTGATGAAGAGGGAATTTCACCAGGTTCCCCATATGTACAAAGGACACCTGCTGAAATTCCCTTTTCAATACAACTGTTAAAAACACAGGAGCCCTGTCCTCTTTTGCATCTAGTCACCCTAGTTTAACTCCTCTCCCTTTTCTAACCGCCTCTTAACTGCCCCCCTTCCATCCTCCTCTTTCCCAACTCTCCATTACTGTAGTTCTTGCCATACTATGAAGAAAGCAACCAGGGGAAGGGGGGAAGTGTGCACCTTTCTCAGAGAATAAACTAGTTCAGCCTGGAGCCCTGCAAGGGTTGTGGTGCATCACATCTCCAGGTTGGGAAGGCTGACCTAGGTGAGGAGAGTGAGGAGAGGAATAAAAAAGGCGACTCACCAGCGGTCCCACTTTGCCTTTGGCCGGTTTGCTGTGTATGAGACGGCCCTTTCCGGTTACAGTCCTGAAGAACAACAGGCCGGAGCGGAGCCGGGATCCTTGACATGCAACCAGGGTCATCCTCCAGGTGAGTTTGATCAATGGCTCTCGTCTACTTGGCAGCTCTAGCAGGGTTGAGCAGGAGGCTCTTTAGCAGCATGTGAGCAGGGACTCCAGAGCTGAGTTCTTTTGCTGCCAGAGAGGCACAGGCCGCCCACGTCTATGCAAGCTGTGGCTGGCGAGGGGAGCTCCTGTTCTGTGGCTCTGTCTGTCTGTCTGCTCTCTCAAAGGGATCTGTCACCTCCCACAAGCTAACTTAACTATGTCAGCTGCTGTGCCCAAGGGATAGGAGGAGCCAGCCCCTGCAGTCCGGAAAGGCAGCACAAGCCAGTAGATGGAAACAGATGGAGTCTGTTACCAACAGTTCAAGGGCTTGGAAGGGGGAACCAAACCCCTGCACCCTGGCAGGGCCCGCTGCTGCTGCTGCTGCTGCTGCTGCTGCTGCTGCTGCTGCTACACTGGCACCTGCCCTTCAGACAGCCTTTGCCCAACCTGGTGTCCTCCAGATGTCTTGGACTACAATTCATGAGGCTGCTAAATTTCGACAACTCGTTGGTTGAAACTTAGCTGGTTGTGATGCTCACCTTTGTAGCAAGCCTGGTTTGATGTATTATGGATTCATGATTAAGATCAGAATTGATCGTGAGCTTTGGAACACCCACAGTAAAGTAGTACATATCCCCAGCCACACACACAAACACATGAAATTTTCAGTCGTTCTACCACCTGGCCCTCCAAAAAACTTCCTTGAAGCTGTCTCTGTAGCTGCTTCTCTCATCACCATCCCTGCTGCAGCTGTGGCTTCGAGGAGGAGGAGGATTCTGTGGGTCTATCTTCATGGTGTGCAAGTAAACATCACATAACATCATCACGCAGGCCGGCTGGCCACATGGAAACAACCAATCAGGAAGGTGGCACACAACATGGTGGCACATGACGTCACGCCATGCGTCATCATTCCAAACGACAGCTCCCAAGATGCATCTTGATATTGTGCATGCGTAAAACTTCATATACATGAACCAATGGAGGCTGGTGGCTCCAATGCCAGTGGGGTAGTAAATCTGCTCCGGGTTTCAGTCAGAACTGGTCAGGACCAGTTCTGACTGAAACGCAGAGGGGATTCACCGCCCCACTGACATCGGAACCACCAGCCTCCCCTGCATGGAATGAGATTTCGTATCGGGGAGAACTAACATCGATGAATTGAATACTTTCTGACAAATTCATGAGGTAAGTTCACCCATCACTAACCACTACACACTGGCTGGGTTTTGTAGTCCAATACAGTTAGAGGATACCACGATAGGGAAGGCTGCCTTTAGAGATGCCATTTAAATTCCCCACAATGCAAAACAAAGCTAAATTTAAAACGGCTGCTCCAAGCAGCCTGGCTCTCATCATCACTGCACTGCTGCTGCCCCTGCCAGCTAACCCCACCAGGGCATACAGATCCAAGAGGAGGTCCGCCAGACAGTAATTTGTCAAGGGTTCTTTCAAACCTGGCCTCAAGGCTCCATCACACCAGCATTATAGCCCACTGTCGCCCTGAGTTGCATGTTGATAAATCACATGATGTCATCCCTGTCCTGCCCTGATCTCACCTTCCCGCCCCCCCCCTCTTAGCGCTGTTTTTTGGAGCGGGGAAAGTCCAGTTCTTCTGGTAATGGAAAAGAACACCGCTCAGCGTGTATTTTTAGCCATCATATTCAATACGATGTTTTGTGGGTGTGTGCTCAAGGGGCAGTATTGCTGACGAAACTGTGTTGAAGTGGCAATGTTGCTGATAAAAGAGAGGCAGCCCCCCTCCAGTATTTGTGTTCCTTTCTGCAACATTTTCCCCCTTTTCCTCTCCTGCCCCCCTCCCCTGTTTGTGCCTCCTTTCTCTCCTTTTCCACTCCGGGCAGCCCCCCTCCACCACTTGCGTCCCATTCTTCATCCTTTCTCTCCTTTTCCTCTCCTACTCCCAACGAAAAAGCAGTGCAAGACCAGGGAATCGGTCATGATCAATGGAGGGAGAGCTTTCCAACAACCAATTAACTATAGGGGAGGTACAAAGGAGATCAACGGGCGGATGCAATGGTGAAAGCAAGAAGGTGAGAATGCACCTCAGTGGGATAACGACGACGAGGTAGAGCGCAGGACTGGGGAGGTGTAAATCCGATTGAAACGTCAAAGTGCACAGGTGTACGTCCTCAGGCTTTCACACGCTATGGAAACGAAGGGGGATAATACGACGGCAAACCAGGGCAAAGGTGTAGGTGTGATGGAGCACTCATTCCCCCTCTGCCTATTCCTCAACAGTCTGTTCTCCATCGTAATCACTGCCCTGCTATTTTGCGATGCCGCCCACTCCTCCACCTCCAGATTAAAGAGGCAAGGCTGAGCAAAAAGCCTCAAAGCACAGCTGCTGTCCAGTCAGTCATCTATCAGTGCCCTGATAGCTGGCCAATTCCCCTCCACCATGCTGTAACACAACCAGCAGGGGACCCTTTTTGTTCTTTGTCCCATGCTGGAGCCTCAGGTCCCAATCACCATCTTGGGGGCAAAACAACAACACTCCCCAGTCAAAATCCTCCTCCTCCTCCTGCCCCCTGTTTTGCCCTTCAGGGAGTGGTGTGAAAGGAGCCACAACTGGGCCAGAACAAACACAGAGAACTGCCCAGGACACACAAGATTTTCAGAAAAGTAAAGCCTTAGGGAGGGGTTTGCCTACTCATGTGTCCAGCAAAAGTGGGGAGGATATGTAAGCAGGCATGTAATCTCTGCCCCCCCCAATGTCCCCGCAGTTAGACCTTTGTGCTCTGAGCGTGAAAGTTTGTAAAGAGCTCTGTGAGAGCATTCAGAGTCCATGACTGGCCAAAGTCACCCAAAGAGACTAGAACCCAGTTCTCCTGAATTCCGGTCCAAATCTCTAACCACCGTAACAATACTGGCTCTCAGTTGACGAGGGCATCAGGGTACCAGAAGCAAATCCCATTCTATTTCTGTAGTAGGGATGGAGTTATGGTGCAAGTGAGCTTAAAATGCAAAACTGCACATGGTGTGTGTGTGTGTTTTCAAATCAGGGCTGGGAAACAGTTTGGTTGTTATTGTTCTAACATTTCAGGACAGAACAATGGTTGGGGGAAAAGAGAAATGTTAGGATGTCAGATAAATCCGGAACAGAATCAAATGGATTTTTATGAATCCGACCCAGCGATTCCACCATGGACTGGCTTTTCCCAAGTTGGGTGGATCCCATGGACTTGCAAATCATTTTTATAAAATTCTGAATTCTGTGCAAATTTAGTAATAGAAATATGCAAAATAAAATTAAAAAACAGCCTAAAATGTCTAAAATTTCACCCATAGTCTAATGCATGAAAATTTGCACATTTTCACAAGTGTGAATTTGAGTGTGAATTTGCACAAATCCAGAAACTCAAAACAAATCTGATTCCATTGATGAGCGGATGACGGAACAAAGCACCACCTGGCAATCTTGAAACGCAGATGGATACCTAAAGGGACCCATGTAAAACCATTCAGTCCAGGGTCAAAAATTACCTAGTTTCTGCAGCTGCTGATGCCCCAGCAGCCTGAAGCCAAACATGGGCCCTGGCTAGGAGATGCCATTTTAATTCCCACAATCCCCCTGGCATAGCCTCACATCAAGGCATTGCGGGAAATTTATATTGTGCTCTCCCCATCGCTGCTACTGTTGCTGCAAGAACCCATCAAGATCAAAGGGACCCCACTAGAAGGCCCCCTCACCCCTGAAGCCAGCCCTGGCTGGATGAATAGCCCCTGAGGCAACTATCGTCTGCTTTCCTGCCCTGTAAATCAGCCATCTTGTCATCCAAGCACGCTCAGTTTTTCTTTTTAATAGAAGTGTTTGCCGCCTTCCATTTTCTAGAGATTTGGAGTCCCCCAATGCTCTTTTGATTCATTTGTGCAGTGTGCACAGAAAGAACGGGAAACCTGATATAACCCCTGGCTGGATTACCACAGTCCCACAGGAGGCTTGTACACAACTTCCTCCCACTGTTATGGTGAGAACGCTGGGAAATGGTGACCTCTCCATGCAGCTGAGATTTTAGAAACAGATCTCAGCGCTCCTGAATTTGATGCCTGTTGACATAAAGCTCTGAATACTTTAATGCTGTGGTAGACAGTAGCATTACAAAGGGACAGTTCTCCCCTCTCTCATATAACTGGCCTAACTTGTGTGTGTGCGCATACAAGCCATGTGCGCGCATGTACATACATGGACATTAGTTCTTTGCTATTTCAAACACTTTGATTCATGGCTGTATAGCAACATTTTGATACAAATGTCAACATTCACTTTACCTGATTTTCAGACAAATTCTCATACTGGTTTACAAGATGAAAAATACAAAAGGGGAGCATGTAAAAAATCAAAGCTTCACAATCTAAAGGCAGCAGATGCAAGGCCGGCTGAGAGTCGGTTGTAGTCACGGGATTCACTCCCCTGCCTGATCACTTCGTGAAACTGTCGCCACAAACTACAGTAGCCATAAAGGGCCATTTTGCTAGTTTGTGATCTTAGATCTATGAAAAAGAGAGAGCCCCATCTTACCTTTACATCACGGCTCTAAGGAAGGAGGGCGCATGGCAAAGGAAAGTCCTGACGGTAGCAGCGGCTGCTCCAGGTTTGAGGGGGGGAGTGAGGGAGAGAGGAGTAAGTGGAGAGTCCAATGAACTTCCAGTCAGCCTTGCGCCTGGCTTTCTTGGGTGCCTGCCATGTGGCAGCACAACGGGCGCCCAGGAACCCGTGAAGGCTGACCCGCTTGGGGGGGGGGCAACCTCCCTTTGGCTTTGATTCCAAAGTGAGGTGGCCAAGCCCCGAATCACCCTAAGTCAAATTGGGGCCATTTCGGAGGCTCCAAAATGGCCTCCAAAGCGAGTCAGGGGTACTGTGCACAGTCCTAGAAAAAATAGTTTCCTAGATACAAAAGCAGGATGAATATATATGCCACAAGCAGTGACTCTATTTTCAATCTGCCATCAACTCTCTGAAATGTATTTATTTATTTTTTAAAGAAGTCTGGTCCTGAGGTTGCCAATTGCCGGGGGGGGGGGGGATGTTGGCTCTGACCAGATTCAATTACAGAGACCAGCAGATTATGCTTTTCACAGCTTGGAGATAAAATTTAAAAAACCTGCTACAATCAGCATAAGAAGCTGCTATTAAAGGCATAGTTCCTTTGACCTGTTGAAAACTTGAGAAGCCAATTTGTCTCCAACCTAATTCCTTCATACGATATAGTTCGAAGAGCCAAACCCATAAGTTGCAAACAGCACCACCTAGTGATCCCTACTTAAACTGCATTTGTGCTGTTTTAAAGGCGCCATATAACTAAAGGGAACATTAGAAACTACAAACTTGTAAGAATCACTAGAACAAGCTGTAAACAGTGCATACTATTTTTTTAACAGTGTATACTATGTTTTTAATCAGTATTTTATGTATTTTATGCTTGCTGTTGTTCCCCACCTCGATCCAATCGGAGAGGCGGATGAGAAATTTTTATTATTATTATTATTATTATTATTATTATTATTATTATTATTATTATTATTATTATTATACACAGTGGAGACACCATTTCATAAAGATAGTGAGACCTTTCAAAGTGTTGGTGTTTTATTTCTCCTGAGAGGATATTATTTCATTTATTGGGAATTCTCCTTTGTCTCTTCATTCTTTCTCTTAAGAAACATTAGATGAACGTACAAGCAGTAAACACAATGGAAGAGGAGAACATACACAAAAAACATGAAAAAGGCCACCCCTTTCTCTTTCTTTGGGCCTGTTCAGACAACATGCTAAACCATGGTTAGTGCTGCTAACTCTTTTGCAGCAAATGGTTACTGAGTGTGTTTAAACTGTGATTATGTAGCCACCATGATTAGGGGCCAATCTACACTAGTCTTATAACGTTGCTAGTGTCCCTTTCTAACGTGGTTCTCTGTATCGGTTCTCTGAATCACGAGGCATACTAGCGTGACTTACGTTTAGCTGTAACGTTACTGCAGGGCACATGGTTAAATCCTTTCCGTTGTTCTGGGTTGCTCTGAGCTGCTGGGTTTGCTCTGCCCATTGCCTGCCTCATTCCTATCCAGCAGAGCAGAGCAATAGTCTAAAGCACATACAAATCCCTTCCCAAAACATCTTAATGTAGGTCCCAGGGAATAGCCTGAATGCATAAAAGCCAGCCATTTTGCTGAAGCTAAGCAGCGTTGGGTCTGGTCAGGATTGGGATGGGAAACCAAATTGAAAAGTTTTAGCAGCAGCCCTATTTAAGCCCCGCTGGTCATGAGTTTTGGACTGGGAGCAAGAGACCCTTGTTAATTTTCCTGCACGGAGCTACAGCAATCCTTTGAGCACTCCTCAGCTCCTTTGCAAAGAGGGGGGAAATGTTTTTTAAAAATCATAAAAAAATCAACCGATGACCCAATTTGATTCAAATTTTAAGGCAGGATGCATGGGAGTACTTCACAATAAAAGCAGATTCTAAGGTGGAAAACTTCTGAGTCCTTTGCATGCAATTGTCAGTGATTGCACAGTATAAGGCTGGTGTGATTTATCTGCTGTAGCAGATAAGATAGCAAATGGGGCGAAGGAAGGAGAACAAGAAGTGGGCGGAGCAAACCCAGCAGCTCTGAAAAAGGGAGAGGAGAATTACCGGTAGGACGAGGCACATGAATCTGTAGCCACGCTGGAACGAAGAAATAGAACCGGTAAGTAGAACTCATTTACAATGTTGGAGACCCAGGGTCACGTGACGCTGTGCGTCACAGTAACCCATTCAAAACGTTAGAATAACACCAGTGTAGACTCCCACTAGGAGTGGTCCACACAACACGCTAAGTCATGGTTCACATGGCACGCTAAGCCAAAATGTTTAGCTCTAAATATATAACCACCATGGTTTAGTGTGCTGTCTGAACAGGGACACTCTCTTTCTGCTCTCCTCCTTCCCTCTCTTTCCTTCACTTTCTGCATCCCCTTCTTTATCTCTTTTTATGCTTTTCCTTCTTTCTCTCTCTCCAGGCCTGTTCATACAACATGTTAACCCACCATGGATCATGCAAAAACCCAAGCCGCTGTGGGTTAGCGTGTCATGTGATGGGAGAAACCCCTCCCTGCAGTAGGCAGACTACCCACGCCCACTAACCATCTTTTGCAAGATGGTTAGCGGGCATGCATGGTGGTTCCTGTGTTGTGTGACGGGAACCCCTTTGGGTATTTCTGCCCATTTTGGCGGGGGGAAAATGGTGACAATAGAGTCCACCAGCAAGGGTGACCTCCACTTCTGGTGATTCTCTTGCCACTGCAGACCTTCTCTATAGTCAGCGGCCATTTTTTTTTCATTTTCCAAATGGAACGGCTACCAGCCACCTGTTTGGCGTACAGTGGATGGTGGGATCCATGGTTAAAGTGTGCAGCAGTAGGTACTCTAACCACGGGAGTGGGGTGGGGTGGGCAGGATGTTAGTGGAACCATGGAGTGTGTCATGGTTCCACAATTGTGTGTTGGGCCTGCTTGTAATGGTTCCATTCCCCCTCCCCTCTCCACAGTTTGCCTACCCACCGACCCACCCTCTATGCATGTCTGAACAGGGCCTCCTTGTTTTTCTGCTTCCTCTCCCTCCCCCCTCCTCCTCCTCCTCCTCCTCCTCCTCCTCCTCTCTCTTCCCTTCTTTTTCTGCCTTCTCCTTCTCTCTCTTTTTCAAGAGGGAATGCTTCTTCTAAGCCTACTACAATACATGCATGCATAATCTCTAAACAGGGGACACTTCTTTCTTCAGAACAATTGGTTTTACCTTGTGCAAATTTAATCAGTTAATTAATTGACTACAATAGCAACCCTCTACTGCTACTATTACTACTTATTATTATTATTTACATTTATATACCGCTCCATAGCCGAAGCTCTCTGGGCAGTTTACAAAGATGCAAACAAGTGCTATTGAATACAATGGGACTTACTTCTCAGTAGGCAAAAGGTAGATCTGGGTTAATTGAGTGAATTTCAGTTGATAACTGGGAATTTCTGGTTCCCACTTCCCAGTTATTTAACAATAACAGCAACTCCCTCCAAACCCAGCCTAAGTTATACTGCATGGGATATTTTATGTGGATGGACTGCAAGCTGCATTCAGTTCTGGTATGCAAAAGGAAATTCCTGGGCTCAGATTTCTTTAATTCTACATGTATGTCTTTTATTTATTAATAGTATTGTCGTCGTCATCATTTATACACTATCTAATCTATTAAAAGACATCAAGGTGGTGTACAAGAATTTAAAGCTGTAAAACCTTACAATAAAAACAAAAACATTGAAAACAGTTAAAACATTAAAATGATACATTTTTAAAGGCTCGGTTGAAAAGCTGCATTTTTACACCCTTTCTAAAGCCCAAGACGGTGGGGGCCAGTCGTAGATCTTCAGGGAGCGCATTCCATAGTTTGGGGGCAACACTGGAGAAAGCCCCTTTCACACGTGCCTAATAAACATGCCTTTTACACCTTGCTCTAGTTAGTGGATTTTGGGGTTCTCTCAAAAACCAAAACAACAAAAACGATCCGGCAACCCTGAAGTTTGACCACCCCCAAAGTTTAACACTGTAAGGCCTTTTCTATATAAGACTTTTATTTATGTTCATCATTCCATACTTACAGTTGTTGACAGTTACTTTAGACAATGTCATGACACTCCAGTTTTGCTTCTGTGTGTTTTTAGAGCAGGGAAAATGCAGCATTTAATTGTGAAAGCAAAAGACAATGGGATTTTCTCTTGTGTATTTCACTATTCTGCTATACCACAGGGTCACCTAGAGGCTATGTAGCAGAAATGCAGGGAAGGAAATACTTCCCATGTAGCACTTGGAGCCCAATTCTGCAGTTAAAGGGAAAGATACAGCGGATTAACAGCCTTGTGTAGAAAAGGTCTAACACTCATATTATTAATTGACTATGGTTTCTTTAATTGAGTGACACCAGTGCAAGCTAGATGGCCTATTATTTTCCAAGCTTACCTTTCAGATTTTAAAAATCAATGCCAGATACTGTTTTTGCTGTTCTCCACTCATCTCAAACCTCTCCTGACCCCTATTAATTTTCAACTAGACTGCCACTGCTCCAAGATTGCCTCAGCTAGAAGCTTCTAGAACACATATAATTCATCAGGCTCTGCTGTCCCAAATTAATTTAAATTGATTCCAGGACGTGGGTGGCCTTCGCTTCCTAATACTGTTGTCCGTATATTCCCTTGTCAAGAGCAGTATCAGCCCGCCTTTGTAAGGATTCAGAGCATGATCTAAAGGATTTTGAACAAGTGCTCATTCAACCACCCATATAGCTGCTGATAATTGCAAATAGTCTGTTTTAAAACACACACAGACAGGTCATATAAAGATATTTATGCATTGGCTGGAGCAGTTTGAATCATCCAAATTATTCCTTTGAGAAGAAGATGTTTGTTCCTGTAGCTCACCCTACAAGGTTGACGCACACCAAAGCAGGGTAAATGCACTGATTTTGAAAGCCAAGCACCAGGTAATTGCTTGAGCATTGCTCTGCAAAGAAAGGAGAGATTCTTTGGGGGGAAAGAACGACTCTCTGTGATGAGGCTTGATTGTGGGAAAATGGTGGGCCATCAATAATCAAGCCTGTTCCTATTAGCTTCTCTGTCCCAGGCTGTGTTTCTTCCTCATCTAAACAAAAGAGCAGTTCTGTGCCCCAAGGAGCCTACAATCTATCATGATTTCAAGCCTTCCCACTGAGATGTGAGACAATAAAAAGCTTTATTCAACAAATAAACATTTCTTCACACCTGATGGGAGTGTGAATCCTAGGAGCTATCCTCTAAGCTTTATTAACCTAACAAAGCTAGGCAGTTGCCTTTCAACTAAAATGGAGCATTTCCCTGCAGACCAACGCACTATCTCAGGGAGGGTCTTTTTGGAGTGGCCTCTGATGAGTGGCTACCCTACGGGACCACCTACCACCTCCTAGCAACTCCACCTACTTGACCCTGTAGCAGGCTCTGGGATCTGTCAACTCTGAAGTCCCTTCCCCCTCTGACAGATGCTGAGTTCCCAACAGTGGGAGGAGGATGGTCTATGAGCCTTTGGCATCCTGACTGACAAGCTCCTGGGAAGATTCATCCTTGACTCCTGAAGAGTCTTGGAGAATCTCCTTCCCCATCTCCTGTTTTGGCTGGTATTCACAGTATGTCTGGTCCTGGTCTTTCTCCTTCTTCAGATTCTGAGTCCAATTTAGGTCCCGAAACCACTCCCCCCATACTAGGGGGAACAAGCCTGATCCTGACACAATCTAGAATTCTACACAGGGGAAAGTGTATGTAACAAGGGAAGAATACACCTTGTTACATACGTAGGAATAGGATGAATTTCAGGAGGAGGGAGAAAGAAGTCATCTTGTGGTTCTGCCCAGGACACTTCCTCAATTTGTCAAAAGTGCCCAAGGCCCAGAAAGGTTGCCTAACCCTGGTTCAAGTGAACTTCTTTAACATGTTTCAGAGCTGAGGCCTGGCATTGAAAAAACAATACTACACCTCACTTATGCCTCAACCAACCTGGGTTTAAAGGACTGTGGGGTGGTGGCAGCAACTAAACTGGTGAGCCCAATCCAGTTTTTATTAGACACCAAGCCATCCCATACAGAAATGTGGCTGAGTGGGGGTGGATAGAGATTGTGCTAGAACAGCCATCCTCAACCTAGAGCCCTCCAGATTTTTTGGACTTCAGCTCCTGTTCGCCCCAGCCAGTGTAGCTGAAGGTCTGGAATACTGTGGGGTTATAGTCCAAAAGATCTGGAAGGTACCTGTTTGGGAAAGAACAATCCTTGCAGTATGCATCGCTATGGAATTGGAAAGAAATCTAGCCAATTAGACAATAGTAAGTCTCCCTTTTCCTAAACCTGTATCATTCTGGCTTGACGATGGGTACCAAAAACAGTAAAAATCAACACAATCCTCTTGAAAAATCAACATATTTATCCATATTGAAACGGTGTAACAAAACTCTACTTTTGATACAGATCCACAGTGTCCCCTGGAGCATCTGGTCAGCTGACACTTTGCTGAGCCACCTGAATAGTTTTATCTAGCCTTATCTCACTTCTTTGTCCTCCAAAATGGGAACAAAACCTTAATCCCTTTTCTTAAATAGACTGACTAGTTCCAACCACTTTAGGCTTTTGAGAGATAAATTAAGAAGAAGGGTCCAGCCACTAGGTAATTTTCTGACTTGCCAGCTAGACCCCTGACATCAGAAAAGGAGACTATCATCCTATTGGACAGACTAACCATCAGTTTCTGCAAAGGGGGTGGCTTTTACTGAATGGAGATCCCCTCAGTCCTTCTAGAACTTTCCTATATGCCATCTGCTCTAGGACCCAAGGCTGTCCTCAAGTAAGTAATGTGGATAGGTAAGTTAGACTAACTTTTTGATTGGATTTGGAATTCTGTGTATATGTGTGATTGTTGCCTTCCCTGGTTTGTCTGCTTATTTCTCTTTTCCCTGTTAAATAAACTCCTTTTTTATATTTGGACATTTGGCTGTGTTGTTTTAAATGGGATTTCTTCCTGAGCTCTACCCCACCGCATGACTCCAAAGTTATCACTTGTGCTTTAAGACTTTAAAAAGGGTTGGGTAAGCTCTTTGTTTCTGGGTTTGGGAAGGAAAACCCAAAGCACAATTTTTCTTTCTTGCTAAGAGCTTCTCTAAACAAGTGATTTATTGCACGCTCATGATTGGCCACTCATGAAAGTTTGTGGGTCCATTACATGACATCGTCAATGTCTAGGATCTCTCTCACACTATCTCCCTGTAATTTCGCTTTTAAAAGGATCAGAGATAATGTGGTGTTTAAAGTTATGGATGGGATATCACGAGATCTTCCCTGTGGGGAAGAAGAAGGACCGAGGGGACAGGAGCAGGCCGAGGAAACGTCGGGGCCTGCTCCAGTTGGACTCCCCTCCTTCGGGAGCAGGACAATCCCATCAGCCCTTTTCCCAGTCCACTTAATTTCTCTCTCTCTTTACCTCTTCCCTCCTGAACTCCTTTTTCTTGTGTGTCATGTCTTTATTAGACTGTAAGCCTGAGGGCAGGGACTGTCTTTTTTTCGAAGTGTAAGCCGCTCCAAGAGCCTTTTTTGGCTGAGGAGCGGGGTAAAAGTATGATAAATAATAATAAATAAATAATAAATAAATAATCTCCCCAGCATGTAAAATCGGCGAAGTGCTATAATACTGCCACTAGATGGCAATGTCTCATTAAACACAATGGAGCCTTTCTGAGAAGGGAAGTTTTCAATTCAAAATCACATGGTTGCATGCAAAGGAGTACATTGTGAAGGTGGAAAGATTGTGGAAGATGGATTTTTTTCAGAACTTTTCCTATATGTAGAGAAGCTCCAAGTCTGGGTTGGAGGTGTCAGAAACTCCCCAAGGAGCTGGACAGATGGCTCATCCTGACTGGCGGCAGCCTATCAGATATTCCACATAAAGAAGGGGTCCACCAAGAGGAAAAATTATATCTGTCTTGTAACACAGGGATCACTAAATATAATACTTATTAAACATGAAAACCTTCTGTTAGTCATTTAGAAATCTGCTACACTGTGTTAATTTTCCATTCTTCTTTTCAACTGCCATTTTTAAATGGTGCTTCTTTTATTTCTCCTTTGGGTTGTTTTTATTTTGTTTTAAGTTAGAAGCTTAGGCATTGCATCTGCTATGAATGTCTGCACTGCTGATGGCATTGTATTATCACACACAGCAGAATGTGGGAACATCTTAGGCACCAATTAACTTGAGATGGATGTGTGTAAAGGAGGGGAGAGGGATAAGAAGGGGCAAGTCGAAGAAAAGTGTTTGATCTTGTCCTATTCAAAGATAACATTGAATATGACTAAGCAAGAAAAGTCAGGTTAAACAGGTAACTCAGGCTTTGGATACAAATAATTATGTTCCAGTACATAAAACATAATTTAGAGAGGTTAAGCTCCATTTAATCTGGTAAATATGTACGAGAGACAGATAGCTGGAAAATGCAGTTCATCATTTAGGTTCATCTGATTTGAGTTTAGAGAGCAACCTATTCCACAGCGAAGAGGCCTGCTGACGATTGTTGGTGGCTGGTTTTCAAGTTGATCTGTCTTGTCTAAAAGCATTTGGCGCATATCTACCTAACAGACATGCAGCTTTATCCTGTCCATATTATCTCAGAAACAAGTCAGTGGGGCTTAATATAGGATTGGTCTAATTTTAATAGTTGATTCCCCTTCTTATAGAACCCTGGGAATTGTAGTTCTGAGAGGGAAGCGTTCAGAGAGAACGGTCAACCAACTTATTTATTTATTTATTTATTGCATTTCCATACCGCCCAATAGCTGAAGCTCTCTGGGTGGTTCACAAAATTAAGACAATTCAAAACAAAACTTGCCAGTTCAAAACTTGCCAAATTACAACTCCCAGCATTCTTTGAAAGAAGTCAAGAAAATTAAAATTGTATAAAACTAAGAGAGCTTTGTAGTGTAGATATGGAACCCAGGTTTAATTTGTAACAGGGTATGTAACAGGGGCAAGGAACCAGTTTGAGGTGAGTGGCTGAATTACCCCTCCCACTGGGCCTATTTGGGCTGACTGGAGTCAATGGGCATGGCCACTGATGTCTTGGCCCTGCCCCATCCATTTTGCCTTTCTCTGTGCTGACAGAGGCCCCTGTGAAGAAGAGATGCACTCAATGCACCCTTCTTGCAAGGTAGGCCTGGGCCAAACACCCAGTCACCCACCTCCCTCCACCTAGCCAACACTGGACTTAATCCAGCAAGTGCCCTTGAAAGAATCAGGATTAAAGCAAGTTTATTAAAAGAATTAAGGCTTTAAACAGAGATAAGAATTTTTTAAAAAAGGGAAGAAAGAAGGGTGGGGAAAAGAAAAGCAGTTAAACCGTGATTGACTAAAATACAGCAGCAATAAAACAATAAAAGCTAAAAACGTCATAAAACCCTTATTTTCAGGAATACCGCTTCGCCAGAGCAATCAGTTAGAAAACAGCAACCTTTTAGCTACCTGCCTTCAGATCTGTAAACGGACCTCCTTTCTCAGCCAGGGAAACACACAGTCAGTGTCTTGCAAGTTCCAGGAGACAAAGACCACTAACCCACCATTATCCCTGCAGCCCAGGCCGGTGGTGCCACTGGATTACACCAATCTGGCTCAAGTTACTCCTTGGGCTCTCCCACGCCCTCCTGAGAGGAACGTTTCCACCATTTCCAGCTGGCTTGCATTTTCTCATTAACATCAGCCTTGGAGCTTAGCTGGTTCCAACAGCTCCCTGATAACAGCCCAGGTGGTGTTTATTTATGAAGCCTAACTGCCACTGAAAACAGCCTTGTGAGCGAGGCTGCAGCCATCTTCCCATGTTCTTCACAGCCCCAAGTTCCATATTTGGCCAGTGCTGGAAGAAACAGCCACACCGCCTACCGCCGGCTGGGTCTCATGGTACAAGTAGTCCATATGGAGTGGTGGGCCTCACATGAAAGGACTCAGCCAGAGCTGACTCCCCTGCTTTGTCTGCCATGTGCCTTACCCCATTGAAGATGATGTGGGGCAGGTGAAGTCTCCTGTCCGATTTCACCCACCCCATCCCTTACCCCATTGGGGATGGTTCAGGGTGCCCAGTAAAGGAATTTCCTTAGTTATCTCTGATCTGTAACGAGAGGCTTTTCCAAGCCCCTGGTAGTCTCCAAGTGCGAGGCTTGGGGAGAGGAATGGGGAAGGGCCACAGAGGCTCCATTGTCCAATTTAGGCTTATGGTTTGGAAGTTCCCCACTGCTACTGTATAGCTTGATCCTTAGAACATAAGAAGAGCCATGCTGAATCAAACCAACAGTCCATGTAGTCCAGCATCCCATTCACACATTGGCCAACCAGCTGTCTACCAGGGACCCACAAGCACTGCAACAGACCCTCCCGCCCGTGTTCTCCAGCAACTGATGTACATTGGCATACTGCCTCTGATCATAGAGGTAAGCACATAGTCATCATGACTAGTAGCCACTGATAGCCTTCTCCTCCAGGAACTTATCCAACCCCGCTTTAAAGCCATCCAAATTGGTGGCCATCACTACATCTTGTGGTGGTGAATTCCATAGTTTGACTATGCACTGTGTGGACTCAATCTTATAATAATCGAGTCCTTAGAACTCAATTTTTTTATATGGGGAGTCATGTCAAGGAATGTGTCTTTGAATACATGCAGAATGTAGAGGCTGTGGGGGGATCTACACTACTGCTTTTAAAGCGCTTTAAAGCACTTTGAAAACGTTTTGAAAACTGTATATGCAGTGTGTCCTGGGCCCCAACAGTTGTCAAAACTGTTATAAAGTGCTTTAAAGCAGTAGTGTAGATCCCCCCCAGGTATGCCTACTAACACTCAGAATTATTTTTGTTCTTAGTTCACACAAGCCTCAGTCTGGCATCCGTCTGGGCATGTGGGTGCGAGGGTGGGACTGAACTTCATGTACTGTTCTCTGGGATAAACAAATTTATCTGACTTTTAGCCACTAGATGGAAACAAACACAAAACATTCCAAATCTTATGCTCCCTTTTCCATTAGATTACAACCTAAACCAATACATGATACACAGAGAGTGAAAGAAGGGAGAATTAAAAAAAAAAAAAAAAGGGAGAAGAAAAGAAATATCCCTGCATCCCCACAAGTCAGGGTAATGTATTCACAAGAGGGGGGGGGGCATTGCAAAGAAATTCCTCCTAAACTATAAATTTAATCATTCTGTAGGATTGGGGATATGTATTTATTTAGCGTACACTTCAGGGTGTGAGTTGTACTTGGTGTTTTATCCAAATGCCAGGTGGAGCCAGATGCAAAATGGTGGCTCTGGTCTGGGGGAGAAGCCAATTCCGGAGGGCTCCCATAAGCCCTACATTGGGATGACAACTTAGATTGTTGTTGTTAATTTGTTCAGTCGCTTCTGACTCTTCGTGACTTCACGGACCAGCCCACGCCAGAGCTTTCTGTCGGCTGTCGCCACCCCCAGCTCCCCCAAGGTCAAATCTGTCACCTCCAGAATATCATCCATCCATCTTGCCCTTGGTCGGCCCCTCTTCCTTTTGCCTTCCACTTTCCCTAGCATCAGCCTCTTCTCCAGGGTATCCGGTCTTCTCATTATGTGGCCAAAGTACTTCAGTTTTGCTTTTAATACCATTCCCTCAAGTGAGCAGTCTGGCTTTATTTCCTGGAGTATGGACTGGTTTGATCTTCTTGCAGTCCAAGGCACTCTCAGAATTTTCCTCCAACACCACAGTTCAAAAGCATCTATCTTCCTTCGCTCAGCTTTCCTTATGGTCCAGCTCTCGCAGCCATAGGTTACTACGGGGAATACCATTGCTTTAACTATGCGGACCTTTGTTGTCAGTGTGGTGTCTCTGCTCTTAACTAATTTATCAAGATTTGTCATTGCTCTCCTCCCAAGAAGTAAACGTCTTCTGATTTCTTGGCTGCAGTCTGCGTCTGCAGTAATCTTTGCACCCAGAAATACAAAGTCTGTCACTGCCTCCACGTTTTCTCCCTCTATTTGCCAGTTATCAATCAAGCTATATAAGTACAAATCCACTGACTTGCTGGACAACAGCATAGTTGCACAAAGATCTGGTCAAAAGCAATTGATTAAGAGAGCAATCCTATGACACCTAGGCAACATCTGTGGGGATCAGGTGGCATAGGATAGTTCGGATTCCTGGACCTGAGGTCAGAGACACTGCTTCAACCTTGGACCCAGGAGTCTGAGCTCCCCGTCCCTCCCTCTCCCCCTTGCAGCCAGAGCAGAGAACCGCATGGGCTGCCTCTCCAAGCTCACAAAAGTGACCTCAGAGAGGAGGGAAAGGGGGCAGTTCTATGGGTGGGGAGGAGACTGGGGACACAAGGATATGAGCCTTTCGCAGCCTCCCCCCCCCCGCTCTTCAGAGCCCTAGCTAGAGGGGCCGAAACACCTGTCTAGCAAAAATGCAGAGAGAAGCATGGAGATAAAGATGGCCTCTGTGCTCCTTCTGCTCTGCATAGGATGCCTGTCAGCCTCTGAGTTTGGAAGCTGTCGGACATTCTGATCGGATTGCACCCTAATACTGAAGCAGAGAGAGAGGCAATTAGCACAAGACCAGCCATTGAAGATCAGTTTTTAAACTTGTAATTTTACTTATGGTTACTTAGGGTGACCGTATGACAAGGAGGACAGGGCCCATGTATCTAACAGTTGTGTAGAAAAGGGAATTTCAGCAGGTGATATTTGTATGCATGCAGCACCTGGTGAAAGTCCCTCTTCATCACAGCAGTTAAAGCTGCAGAAGCCCTGCCCTCTTTTGTAACTGGTCAAGAGGGCAGGGCTCCTGCAGCTTTAACTGTTGTGATGAAGAGGGAATTGCACCAGGTGCTGCATGCATACAAAGGACACCTGCTGAAATTCCCTTTTCTACACAACTGTTAAAGATACAGGCGCCCTGTCCTCCTTTTCATATAGTCACCTTTTGTTACTAAACTGTTGGGAATCAGAAACACTTCATCTACCGCAAATCACCCAGAGATATGCCATTAGATCCTGATCTACCTCCTGCTTATAGCCCCAAGAAATGTTCAGTGTAGCTTACAAAAGATTTGCTCCTAAATAAATAAATAATAACAATCATCATTATCACATTCAACAGGAACAGAAATAACATGGTGTCCATACAGGACTGCAATTCTTTGACTAGCATTTCTTGTCTTTATTCATGATCTGCCAGGATGTCACCGTTGGCCAAGGCAGAAAGCCCACTGAGAATCCTTCTGCAGCAAGGAGTGGGGGGGGCAAGCAGGGAGAATTCGAGAAGCTGATGACAAAGGCAAGTCTTCCCTCATTGGCAAATGGTTCCAAGTGATTTTGATGCATAAGAGAGTTCAAGCTTTCCACGGGCTAACACCAGCCCCAGTCCCTCTAGAGAGAGGTTACAATGCAAAGCAAGCATTTCCTGGCTGCCATGATGAATGAGACGGGTAGATGACTTCAGCCCTTTCTTTGCTTCTGCAGCAATGGTTGCCTGGTCTTGACCCCCACACTTACTTTTTCCTGTAAAAGCTTGGTAATGGAGGTAGTGCTGATGCTAAAATTGGGTAAAAATAAATTGCAATCACTTAGCAAGCCTATGAAGGACTTCAAGTTCAGACAGACTTAAGCATCTTCATAATGGTATGTACCCTCTGCTCTACTAGATCTAAATCTGCTCTATCAATTTTATGTCCTGCCTTGAGTACTATGCGTCCTGGGCTTGCAGGCCACGGGTTGACCATGCCTGCAATAAACAGATCTCCTCTCAGTGGAGGCTAGTGGCTCTGATGTCAGCGGGGCCTTGAAGCAACGGTCATCTAGTTCTTTGTGTGTTGAGTAAGAATTACACAGTGGTGCCATTGGTGCCAATGTCAGTAGAGTGGTGAATCTGCAATGGGTTTCAGCCAGAACCAGCTATCCATGGTGTGAAGAACCTTTGAGAGCTCCTTTAGGGTTCTGACTGAAACCTGGAGCGGATTCACCACCCCACTAATGTCGGAGCCCCCAGCCCCCACTGTGTACTCAACACATAAAGAACTAAATGACATTGTTTCCAATTTATCTTCCTTGCCAGTACACGGCCATTCTAGAAATGCTAAGTAAAAACTCAGATTTATTTTGCCCTGACTTTGGAAACAATGCTCAGTCAAACAAGATGTTAAATGTGTCTTTTCACCTGCAAATAGCAGCTTCTGGGCAGCTGAGAATTATCTGGAACACAGCAGGAAGGGGAATGTAACCCTTTCCTCCCCTGCTGCAGTCTTAATGAAAATGGCTCCTTTGAAGCTGCTATTTGCATTGGGAGGAAATCCCCCGTTGACACCAACGCCATGTTCAGTTTGGCCCTTACTTAGCTAAAACAACAACACCTAAATCAGGATTTGGCCACTGTGTCAGGCGCTTACAAGAGAGCACTTTGCCCTCATCAGAGGAGAATGGGGACCCTATAACTGCTCCTAATGTTTGAGGGGAGCAAGGGGAGTCAGAGGATGCCAATAACCCTCCTGAGACCACCACCCAGGGTTATGCCCCACTGGAGAAGGCCATGGTGTTGGAAGAAAAAAAAAGTGCCCTGACTGGTCCCACAGCCCTGCTGAAGACCCACTGGGATCACCTTCAAGACCCCGAGAACAAAGGCGGCAGCCTGTCCAGATGGAAGCCAAAGATGGAGGTGAGGTGCTCCTCTAGCAAGTCATGAAATATCTCGGAGCCCTACTCATGAAGAGGATGCATGTTCTGGATCAGGGCCACAGTGACAAGAGGGGAGGGGCTGGACATGACTATCACCTATAAAGCTGCTCAGTTGGAACCTATCCATTGCTGAAACAATCACACTCTTCCTGTGCTCCATGCTGGACAGGTCCCCTGCTAACCTGAACATCTTTGTCCTTGATTATTATTATTATTATTTATTTATATAGCACCATCATGGCAGAGAGGGCAGAAATGGGAGGTGTGTATGAAACTTCTGGACCTGAGACTCCTCCCCTAAACTTGGGGAGGCAAACCACTGACGAATTTTATGCTGGACGTTTCAGGAAGTTGCCATCAAGTTTGTCACCCTAATGATAAAACTCTTCCTCCTGACACTTTGTGGAAGAAAAACTGAATGGAAGGTAATTGTGTGAATGGGTTAAAGGGTGTGAACAGGGGAAAGGAAACTATGTGTGTGGTTGAGGAGGTGGATGGGAGAAATGTGAGTGAATGGGGTGGGGGGGGTCTGGGTTTCGGGGCAGAGTATAAGAGACAGAATACGAGCTTAAAAAGGAGAGGGGGTGCTTTAAGGTGCATTGCTCTACTTCCCTGATATCATGCATGTGGGTATATGTGTATGTTTGAGAGAGAATATGAACAGGAGGGTGAATGGTTGGAGCATGGATGGATGGGAGAGAAAGGCAGTGACTTCACCTACTTTTAACTTTGACCCTACTGACTTTGGGATTTGGCCTTGGCCATCACTAGTATGTGGGCTTTAACTACTTTCCCCAAGGGAATATGGCTCTCAGCCCCAAAAGGGTTGCCTACGCCTGCACTAATATATGGAAGTCCTTCACTGATCAAACTATCAAACTGTATTGTAATCCTACTGTGTCATCTTTAGCAGTCGTCCTCAACTGGTCCAGATCTAAGACCCTCCTTGGACTCCCAACTTGCAACACGGGATCCACTTTCACGATTTCACAATTGCCCAACATGGTGGCAATAGCTTTGCCATGACCTATCTGGACTGATCTCACAACCCACTTTTGGGTCACGACCCACTAGTTGAAGACTAGTGATCTATAGTGATCTTACACTTGTGCTCTATGAGAAGTCAGTAAGGGTGCAATCCTAAGCATGGTAAGACAGGACAATGCCCTAAAACTTCCAGCATTCCCCAGATGTTAGTTACACATTCAGACGTGCACATGCACGCACACACACATGGCCCTGTCATCTACTGAGTTTAAGTCTGCTCTGCAGCAGTACAAAAATAGGCACGTCAGGCAGGTTGAGGAAGATGGAGCCTGCTGGGAGGCACATTGCTCTTGCTCTAGGAAGAGTGATTGACCAACCTCCAGCAGCCTTTTCACGCTTTCTTTTTGCTAGGCTGCTGGAAGGCTAGAGCTAGTTAGGACAGGACAGGCAAATTATTTCACCAAATTAGCCTCTTAGGCCTTAGCTAGACCTAAGGTTTATCCCGGGTTTGTCCCTGCCTGCTCCCGGGATATCCTGCATGTCATTTACATGAACAGGGATGACCCCAGGACAATCCCGGAATAAACCTTAGGTCTAGCTAAGGCCTTAGTTTTTGCCTCACCTTCCGCAAGGCAGGGATAAGGAGCCACTGTTGATTACCTTGCTCAGGTCTTTTCCTTTAATCTTTGGCTCTCTTTTTCCTACTATGTGCTTTGTTTACCTTGGCTCATCTACTCTTATTAGTCCTTGGTGCCTTCAAGGGTTTGACTGCCTTTCTTGGAAGCATCACCTCCTGCCCCTCCTGTTCTGTTTCTCTGGCTCAGCGCTCACGTTTGTTGTCCAAGCGTCTTCCACTCCAATTATGAAAAAGCTATGCTATATTGCATTTGACTGAGGCATGGTTTAAGGAGATGATGCACCACTCATATTCCAGACAAAGGGTTTTAATTTTACTAAAGT
Source organism: Elgaria multicarinata webbii (assembly GCF_023053635.1). NCBI lineage: Eukaryota > Metazoa > Chordata > Lepidosauria > Squamata > Anguidae > Elgaria > Elgaria multicarinata. The sequence goes on along the minus strand of NC_086172.1, from coordinate 158,151,250 downwards.
CAGCATTATGAGGCCGGATTGTAGGAATGACAGCCACACCTAGCTGGAAGGTGCTGATTCATTCCCCGGTCAGGTCATTTTCAAGCGAGTAGACTCCACCCTGGCTTGCTCTGCCTTTCAGGCTGATCTCAAAAGAGGTCTGTGTTCTACCTTGATATTCTTTGTAGTTGTTGCTAACTTACAGCTTAAACTGTAGATGGTAAAAACCTAAAATGCGATAGCTGGTTTTAAGAAGCCTTCTTGCAGTGCACTATTAATAGTAAGTTGCTGGAGCATCTCCCCTCTGAGGGAAGGTTACACCAACTGGGATTGCTTAGCTTAGAAAAAAGGAGGCTAAGGGGAGACATGATAGAGGTGGACAAAATGATGCATGGTATGGAGAATGTGGATAGGGAGACATTTTTCTCCCTCTCTCAAAATACTAGAACCAGGGGTCATCCCATGAAGCTGATTGGTGGGAGATCCAGGACAAATAAAAGGACGTACTTCTTCACACAGCACATAGTTAAATTATGGAATTCACTACCACAAGATGTAGCAATGGTCACTGCGACGACGCCACCCCACACACAAGGCCTGGATGCGCACACCTCCCTCAGGCTAAGCACCGCCACTTAAATACCCGAGGAAGGGTAAAAAGAAAAGTATAACCTTTCCCTTATAGCAGAGGGAAAAGGTAAGGAGATTTGGAAAAGGCTTTTCTGTGAAAATAGCAGGCTGAAGGTTTAACGTAATGTGTTTATTTATGAACTAACAGAGCAGGAGACACAGCCAAACTGACACATGGTTTTATGGTAGCAAAATAAGAAAATGTTTATTGTTGTTTACAATTCTTAGTTCCTTCAAATTCTATTCAACTCATGCCTATTCTTAAGAATACTGGTAGAAACAAATCTAATAATAACAATCCTTAGTCCCTAAGATCTTATTTTCACTCACTCCTCACACAGCTCCTGACAAGAAATCACACAGCTAAACACATCTACCCTCCAAACCCAATCACCAACCAAACACTTCAGACCACTCAGCTCCCTCCATATATATACTTCTCCCCTTTTTCCACAGCATCACCAGCCACACCCACTCAGTCCAACATTCCGCACTCTCTAGACATACTCACGGGAATAGAAATGTGGGTAACACCACAGTTACCATATTTGGATGGCTTTAAAAGGGGTTGGATAAATTCCTGGAGGAAAAGGCTATCAATGGCTACTAGACTTGATGATTGTTTGGTATCTCCAGTATTCAAGGCAGTAAGCCTATGTGCACCAGTTGCTGGGGAACATGGGTGGGACGTTGGTGTTGCACCATGTCCTGCTTGTTCATCCCTGGCCAATGTTTGGTTGGCCACTGTGTGAACAGAGTGCTGGACTAGATGGAGCCTTGGTCTGATCCAGCATGGCTCTTCTTATGTTCTTATGAAATGGTTGTTTTTCAACATGAAAATGTTTTAAATACATGTCCTCTTAAATGGATGCTTTCTTTCTTTCTTCAGAGGTCCAAATCAGATGTGATGTAAAAGTTCTGTGAATAGGATCTCACTGTTGTTGTTTTCAAAAAAACAGAATAGGAGCTGCGATGTGCATGCATATGTAATTCAGGATGCAGCATTTGATATTAACAATGTGGAGAGCATTATGAACAGTTTAAAAACAAACTGTAATAATCAAGTAGGGCTTTCCAGTGACAAGAAAGTATGAAAAAGCTTGCCAGTAGTTCTTCCAGTATGCCCAGAGACACTAGTTCGTTTTCTTGATAAAAATGCACAGTTAGCAGAACGAAACTCAGTATATCTAGGTATATTTCACCTCCATCCTTTTCTCCTAATTACTAGTGAATATACAGTACAGTAGGGACAGTGCTTTCTTACTTTGATCTATATTGCCCTGAAACACTGAAATGCCAACCAGCCAGAAAAAATCAATTATATTAAAATTCTTTGATCCCTCAGACAATGAAGTCCCAGTTTAGATGACAGAGGAATACAGAATTAGACAGTCTTGAGTGAGCGGATGAAAGGACAGTTCAGTGTATGAGTGTGGCATCAAGGCTAGAGACTCCAAGTGCAGTGTTTTAATTTTCAGAATGAATAGTAACTAACACTCTTTGATTCTGCAGTGGTGCTTACCTGGTGTTGGAAGCCAAATCAAGACCACAGACTGCACACTTTGAAGAGAATGAGGCATAGTTATATCTCTCTAGCATCCAGTGCAAAGAAACCCTAACCTTGACTCCAAACCGCAGGCGTTACTTAGTTATAAAATTTTTCAAACCATATACTACAGATGCACTTTAAGATGCTAGCGTATTAAACAAAATGACGCATTTTGAAGGCAAGGTCATTCCAGCTAGTACATTGTCACTGGTACCAGAGAGGCTTTTGAGCTGCAAGTGTTGTTGTTGTTTGCATGTGAATATCAGGAGCTGTGTAGCCTGATGTCAGTCCCACCGGCTTTAATAAAGCGCACTCCTCAGGAAGCATGCACAGGATAGCAGTTTTAATTTTAGTTTTTTATTTCTTAGTTCTTACTAAGGAAAGGTAGCATTTCTGCGTAAGTGAAAGACAGACAGATCGATTGATCCCTGGATTAATCAAGCAACCATAAATCTGCTATCAATCGATTGATCTAAAATTGTTTCAGTTGCTAGATATGTGCAAAGACCAACCACAGCCAAAACGTATACATCTGTGTCTGAAGAATTGGCTCAAAGATATATGGAAAACATCTGGACATGGAATCAATTTAGGAAGCAACCCTATGTCCCCTAGACAGCGTTTCTGGGGGTGGACAGGGGAAGAGACTAGGGTCATTGGAATATGAGGTATCCCCAGCCACCCCCAGCCTCCTTCCTTCCCCCTCCCTGAAGCCTCCACTAGATGGGCAAAATCACCCATCTAACTAAAATGCAGGGTTGAATACTCAGGTCCAGAACATGATTGAAGGTGAGTCACATCCATGTGGCTTGGTGATATGTGTGGGATGCTCTCAAGGACAAGATACCAACTAGTGACAAGGGTAGTGTTAAGAGTCTCTACTTTGGAATGTACCACCAGCACTGTCCTGGTAGGTCTGGTCTGCACTTTGGACTACTAGTGAACATCAACATTGGCAGTTTCTGTAGTGGCACCATTAGGGCAGGACTTTGGGGCAGAGGTCCAGGGTCCTACTTAACCAAATGAGCAGGAGAGACCACAAAGAAATCAAGGCTGGTTTACTATGTTGTGAAGAAAGTGAAATAATGCACATGACCATCCAGTGGAGGATGGTGGCTCTGATGTCAGTGGGGTGGAGAATCTGCTCTGGGTTTCAATCAGAACCAGTCAGAACTCTAATGGAGCTATCCAAGTTGTACTTTGAGGATAGCTCCTTTAAAGTACTGACTGGTTCCATGAATGTGACGCTGCATTTGCACAGTGAAAGTCTTGCATAAAAGCAACCTATATCACAAAACAACAGTTTCTTATGTGGCTTGAAGCATAAGAAAAGTATCATAGTGGGGTGGCAGGGTATGAAGTGGAATAACTGGAATTATGGCACCAAAAATACAGCAGGCTCTGGAGCAGAGTGGCTATATAATAGCATCTCAGGTGGACTGCGGATGTCAGGGGTGGGGTGGGGGTGAACTCCATCCAAATTATAATAGCAGCTGAAGCAGAATGGCAGCATCTAGAATAGAATGACATTACTTTAAGGGCACAATCCCATGCATATATCTCATGCACAATCCCATGCAGTGTCCTATGCTGGGAGTTGTAGGACTTTTTTCTGTCTAAACATGCATAGGATTGCCCCTAAATGTGTTTCTAGCAATGATGTCTTCTTTTTCTTCTTTAGAGTAGGTTCAGGGTCCCCAATTCAGATCTTTAAGCCCTTGCATAGGATCCTGATCAGAGCCCTGTACCTACTCTAGAGTAAAAACAAAGAGAAAAGTTGTAGCTGATAGACACACATTGAAGATGTAATCCTATGAATGTCTAAAGAGAAAGGAAAAAAAGTCCTAGAACTTCCTAGGAGCTTTTTGTTGCTTAAACATGCATAGGATTGAGTCCCTGAACAAGTCACGCCTGTTCTGTCTCTGACAGTCATTCTCAGATGGGCTTAGGACCCTGCGAAGGCCACTCAGGTCATTTTAATGAGTTTCTTCTCTCCAATCTTCAAGAACATTTCAAGTTTAAAACTTCTTGTCACAACAAATAATATAAGACCAGAAAGGAAGGGACCTGGTAGCATTTCAGAAAAACCCATCTTGGTGGTCCTGGATTTCATCCTCCTGCCTAGCAACCTAAATTTGGCTTCCAGGACCTCACGACTACATTTCCCCACATCATTGGCACCAACATGGACCACGACAACTGACTCCGTCCCAGCACTGTCTACTATGCTTCTAGACGGCGCATGATATCTGCAACCTTCGCACCAGTCAGGCAATTCACTATGTGTTCTATATGCCTGTCACAAACCCAGCTGTCTATGTGCCTAATGATTAAATCTCCCACTGCCACAAGCTCCCCTCCCACCCCCATCCTCAGTGCGAGAGGATATTTGCACATCTCCTGAGGAATGGGCTCCCTTCTAAGGAATCATTTCCCTCTTCCTTGGAGTGACGCCCTCCTTCCTCGAGACCCGCATTCTCCGTGACTGCAGAGGAGCTGTCACTGATTGAGTGGGACATCGCTGTTAGGGCTCTGAAGGTCTCAGCTATCAACCTCTCTGCCTTTTTAGCTTCTCCAGGTCAGCACCCTTGGCCTCAAGGGAACGAACTTGTTCCCTCAGAGCCAGGAGCTCATTACACCGACCACACACCCATGACTTCTGTCCAGCAGGCAAATAGTCATACATATACATACAACTGAACAGGACTCTGATCGGGCCATTTGAATTGCATCAGCTGTCTCTCCTTGCAGGTAAATTAAGACTCCAGCCAGCTACTAAGCATTGGGCAATTCTACTAGGGAGCTGCAAAGGGGAACTGAACAGGACTCTGATTGGGCCATTTGAATTGCATCAGCTGTCTCTCCTTGCAGGTAAATTAAGACTCCAGCCAGCTACTAAGCATTGGGCAATTCTACTAGGGAGCTGCAAAGGGGAACTGAACAGGACTCTGATTGGGCCATTTGAATTGCATCAGCTGTCTCTCCTTGCAGGTAAATTAAGACTCCAGCCAGCTACTAAGCATTGGGCAATTCTACTAGGGAGCTGCAAAGGGGAACTGAACAGGACTCTGATTGGGCCATTTGAATTGCATCAGCTGTCTCTCCTTGCAGGTAAATTAAGACTCCAGCCAGCTGGAGGCGCAAGCCTTCGGCGCGAGCCACAGGCCGAGAGCACGAAGCCATCAGGCACAACACCTCAGAGGAAGAACCCCAACCCCGGACCAGTCTGCACTACCTCGGCTCAGGACATGTTCTCCTGCACTGTCGGGCTATTACTTTGGCAATGCAACTACCTTAACCCACCCTATCTGTCTGCACTTCTCTGTGCCTACCTTCTTGCTTGCTGCTACTGCTCTTGACCAGACCAGCTCTGGTTAATCCCGTCCCACGCCTATCTTACTTCCCTGCCTACCTGCCTTCTCTCTCCTCATTTCTTCCTTTAATTCCTTTCTCCCCATACCTGTCCCTATGGCTCGCTCCAATTTCATCTCTCCCAACTTAGTTCCTATTCGGTGTCTCCCCCCTTCCCAGCTGCCTTTCTCGTGTTCATTATGGAACTGTCGCTCTATTGCTTCCAAGGCCCCTGTCATCCAGGACTTGTTTTTCTCCAGACCCCTTCACCTCCTTGCTCTAACTGAAACCTGGCTCCCTGCCCATGATACCGCCACCTCAGCTGCCCTCTCTCATGGAGGACTCTCTTTCTCTCACTCGAGTCGCCCAGAGGGTCGAGGTGGTGGTGTGGGTCTTTTATTATCGGGTTTGTGCCAGTTCCAGCCTCTTCCAATTCCACCTTCACACTGTTTCTCCTCCTTTGAGGCACATGTGGTGAGACTCTTCGCTCCGCTGCGACTGCGGGTTGCAGTTCTCTACCGCCCCCCTGGCTCATCCTCTAAATTTCTCTCTGATCTGGACTCATGGCTGTCCTTTCTCCTCTCTGACAACTCTCCTACTCTGATCTTGGGGGACTTCAATATCCATGTGGATGACCCTCACGATGCTGCAGCTCTACGATTTCGCTCCTTATCTTCCTCTTACGATCTCAAGCTCTGCTCTGAAGCACCCACACATTCCCTTGGACACTGTCTGGATCTTGTCCTCACCCGGAACTGCTCTGTCCTGGACTTTTCTATTGTTGACTTTCCTCTGTCAGATCATCATCTAGTCTCTTTCAATATTTCTCACAATCCCCCTCCTTCACGTCCTGCTTCACGCCCTTGTCGTGACCTGCATTCTATCAACTATGAGGCTTTCTCTCAGTCTCTAGCCTCCTCTCTTCCTTCTGTCTTCACAGCCGTCTCCTTGGACTCAGCCGTCTCCTCCTTTAACTCCACATTGTCTTCAACTCTTGATAATCTTGCTCCATCTACAACTCGGATAATTCGCCCCTCTCAACCCCAACCGTGGCTCACCTCTTTCCTCCGCTACCTTCGCTCTTGCTCCCGGGCAGCCGAACGCCTGTGGCGTAAGACCAGGGACTTGGCGGACTTTGTCCACTACAAATTTGTTCTCTCCTCCTTCTCTTCTGCCATTTCACTGGCCAAACAGCAGCACTACTCAACGCTGATCCAGTCAAATGCTAGACACCCTCAGCGGCTCTTCAAGTCCTTCAATTCTCTCCTGAAACCTAATCCACCATCTCTCCCCGCCTCTCTGTCTGCCAATGACTTTGCCTCTTTCTTCAATGCTAAAATCCAAACTATTCGCTCCGATCTGGCCAGCTCTGCTCCGCTCCCAGCTCCTGTGCCTCACCTGTCAGTTCCTCCTGCAACTCTCTCGGCGTTCCCCTCAGTCTCAGCTGATGAACTGTCTAAAATACTGCGCTCGTCGAAGCCTTCCACTTGTTCCCGTGATCCAATTCCCTCTCGCGTCTTTATTAATCTTATCCCCGCTATCCTCCCGTCCTTGCTTCACATCATTAATTCTTCCCTGTCCTCTGGCTCATTTCCCTCTGCTTTTAAACATGCTACTGTCTCTCCCATTCTCAAAAAACCCACTCTTGATCGACTTTCTCTGTCTAACTACCGACCTGTCTCTCTGTTGCCCCTTGTCTCAAAGATTCTGGAACGTGTGGTCTACTCTCGCTGTCTTGACTTTCTCTCTAGTAACTCTGCTCTGGATCCCTTTCAATCTGGATTCCGTCCTCTGCATTCCACTGAAACAGCCCTTACCAAGATCACCAATGATCTTCTCACTGCCAAGTCTAAGGGCCATTATTCCGTCCTTATTCTCCTTGATCTAACTGCAGCCTTTGACACGGTTGATCACGATCTTCTCTTAGATTCCCTCCATGACCTTGGACTCTGTGGCTCTGTCTATAACTGGTTCGCCTCCTATCTAGAGGGTCGCTCTTTCAGCGTGTCGGCTAACGGCAGCTCGTCCTCCTCCTTTCCCCTTTCAGTAGGGGTTCCGCAAGGCTCGGTGCTTGGCCCGCTGCTGTTTTCTCTATACATGCTGCCCTTGGGTAAACTTATTCAATCTCATGGCCTCCAATATCACCTGTATGCCGATGACACACAACTATACCTCTCATCTCCGGAACTTTCTCCTGATGTTCACGATCGTATCTCGGCATGTCTTTCAGATATCTCAGCTTGGCTGCTTCATCGTCGCTTGAAGCTTAACATGGCAAAAACTGAACTGCTTGTTTTCCCTCCTAAACCTTCTCCTCACCTCTCATTCTCTCTTACTGTCAACGATGTCACGCTTACTCCGGTCAAGGAAACTCGTAGCCTTGGCTTTATATTTGATTCCTCGCTCTCCTTTATTCCTCATATCGAGGCAGTAGCTAAATCTTGTCGTTTCTTCCTGTATAATATTGCCAGGATTCGACCATTTTTGTCTGTCTCTTCTGCCAAGACTCTCGTTCACGCACTGGTTATCTCTCGGTTGGACTACTGCAACCTCCTCCTCTCTGGCCTCCCCTCGTCTCACATCAGTCCGCTGGTCTCTGTCCACCACTCTGCCGCTAAGATCATCTTCCTGGCCCGCCGCTCTGACCATGTCACTCCGCTTCTGAAATCTCTTCATTGGCTCCCAATTCATTCCAGAATCCAATATAAACTTCTCCTGTTGACCTTCAAAGCTCTTCACGGTCTAGCTCCTGCCTATCTCTCCTCTCTCATCTCACACTATTGCCCCGCTCGTGCTCTTCGCTCCTCTGATGCCATGCTTCTTGCCTGCCCAAGGGTCTCTACTTCCCTTGCTCGGCTTCGTCCATTTTCCTCTGCTGCCCCTCATGCCTGGAATGCTCTTCCAGAACACCTGAGAACTACCAACTCAATCACAGCTTTTAAAACACAGCTAAAAACTTTTCTTTTCCCTATAGCTTTTAAACTTTGAGTTTGTTCTGACTCTATACTGTTAGCTTCACCCTTCCCGGTGCCTGTTTACACTTCCCTGTGCCTGTTTGCATTCTCTTTCCCTCCTTATTGTTTACTACAACTTTATTAGATTGTAAGCCTATGCGGCAGGGTCTTGCTATTTACTGTGTTATCTGTACAGCACCATGTACATCGATGGTGCTATATAAATAAATAATAATAATAATAATAATATGGCACTCAGTGCAATACACTGGAAGCCCCATACTCCTGGCTTTCTACCTTTGTAACTGGTTTTGTTATTGTTATTATTGCTGTTATAAGGTTGTTTACTAGGAGTTTGTTACTGGGAGAAGGTAGGGAGTTCATTTAGAGCTTAGTGGTTGTTTGTTTTAATTTAAAGTTACTTACTGTGAGTAGGAAAGGGAAGAGTTTACTGCCCTGGCTTCCTCGCCCTGCTGCTAAACTCATGTGTGTCCTGATGCTTTGCCACTGGGGCTCCTCGTGCTGGGGACCTGCTCTAAGGAACAGTGGGATCTTACACCTCTCTACTCAGAAGCAAGTCCCATTGCATCCAGTGGGGCTTACTCCAGGTAAATGGGTACAGGATTGTAGCTTAAGCCTCGCAATTCTCTGTGTAGTGAAGGCTGGTGACTCCAATGTTAGTGGGTCCGTGAACCCACTCTGGGTTTCAGTCAGAACCAGTGAGAACTTTAAAGAAGCTATCTATGGTGCTGAACACATTTTGGGGATTGGATTCAGCACCTTGGATAGCTCCATCAGAAGTCTGACAGAATCCCAAAGCAGGTTCACAGCCCCACTGACATTGGCGCCACCAGCCTCCACTGCCTCTACGGATGGCTGAGTCAACACAAGATAGGGGCAGGGAGTAAAATCCAGCGTAAGCAGACCCACTGAAACACATGGGGCTTTAGTTAGTCATTAAACTGAAATCCCATTCGTTTCAATGGGTCTACTCCAGGTAGCACTTACATTGGATTTCACCCAGGCATTTTGCAACCCCACGCATACTTACTCCCATCCTGCTCCCTCCTTCCCTCCCTCCCTCCCCACGCCTCGACGAAAGTGTCGCCGTGCCGTGGAGGTGGCGAACTGCTGCGTTTCTCCTTTCCGCCCGGGCTCCGCAGGCGAGTTTTTGTTCTTCCCCGCAGCCCTCGCTCCGAGCCGCCTCCCCTCCCGAGCGCACCACGTGTCACGGGCGCTATTGCGCAGACTCCGCGGTCCCTCCTCCCTCCCTCCCCCCTCCCTTCGCGCTCTCTCTCTCTCCTCCTCCTCCTCCCCCCTCCCGGTCCGAACGAACGAGTCTGGCCGGAGCTGTGGATCAAAATGGCGGCCGCGGCGGCGGCCGGAGCAGACCGAGGAGGGGGCAGCGAAAGCCGCTGAGTCGGGGGCCGGCGCCGGGAGCCCAGCTGGGGATCATGGAGGCTCCAGGCGGCGCTTGAAGACGCGCGCGGTGAGTGGAAGGGAATGGGAGGGAAGCGCGAAAGTGGCAGCTACGGGGAGGTGGGGGGTGCGTAGCCCCCCTCGCTGTCCCCACACCGTCCCCGGCCCTTGGGGCTGCAGGACTGGCTCCAGTGCTCCTCCCTTGTTCTTCCTCCCGCCTCGCCTAAAAGCAGCCCCGGTTTCCCCGCCATGCGCCCCTATCCCTGTCCTCTTTGGGTTGCAAGGAGTTTTCCTCTCGCTCGCTCCGTCCCTCCCGCCTCGGAACCCAAACAAGGGTTCTGGGGCGACAGGCGGGCGGGGCGGGCGACCCCAAGTCCCGAAGCTTCAGGCACGGCTCGGCTCCTTCCTCCCGTGACGGCCTCTCTACTTTAGCCCCTGTTCTTCTCAGGCGAAGGTGGTACACTTCTGACAGCCCCTTTCTTTACACTTGTGGCAAACACCCGCCCTTTATCTTTCTTCTCCACTTCTCCCCCCACACCCCTCCTCTGCCCCGTTTTTCTTATTTTCTTTTCATGCCTCTTGTCATAGTGGGTGACACACGTCCCCGGGCTCACCCTTTTCTCTTCGCGACAAACCCCCCCCCCTCACACACACCTTTCGCATTCTCCTCAGCCTTTGCTTTCTGCCTGGCTTCTTTTCTCTGCTCTTAAAACAAGGAAACTGTACCCTTCCTAAGCGTTTGCCCCCCCCCCCTCTAAGCTCCTTTGCTATATGCCTTTTCTTTCTCTTTTTGTTTCCCCCCACCCTACCCCACAAAATCCTTTACAGCAGTAACTGTGGGGATTTAGGGTGTTTGAATATGGACCTTAGTTCAGGTCTTCCCTTAAGTTTGTTGCTTGCACAGGAACTTCTGTTTTACCTCAAGTTGGCACTCAAGTGGTGAACAGACATGGAAGGAATCTCCCCAAAAGTGTGTGATTTGCAAGGCACCTTGAAAACTGAGGGCACTGGATCAATAGTAACTATGTGGTGCTGGAGGATTCTGCAAACAGGGTTCCTTGATCTGTTGCAGTAAAGCTGCAGTCCTGTACACACTTACATGGGAGTAAGTCCTGCTGAACACAGTGGCATTTGCTTTTATGTAAGCATACATATGTATGTCTGCCTATGCTGGCCCTGCAGGTTATACAAGTAAAGAACCAATTTCGGGTTCATTGACTGGTGTGTAACTTCCATGTGCTGAACAAATCCATCCAAGTCCTATTCTCCCTACACAACTGCCCTTTGTATATGTTCTGTTTCTGAAAATTATGTCAAACGCCTTGAGCAGGTCATTACTTCTCATTTTCAGTTTCCCTCCTGTCTTGTGTTGAACTATTCTGTAGAGTTGTGAGAATGAGTCCTATGTTGTAAAGTATCCAGCAAGACTGCTCAATGTTTACCTTGGGGTTAGTTTGTCTCTTGTAGCCCTAATGGAGGTAATTGTTTCTTTCCAGAAAAATCCTCATGGCTTTTCTCTTCATATGTTAAAGTAATGGTTTTGCTAACAGTTTTGTGGTTATAACAACAATTCTCAGTCACGGTCTGGCTAGTCTTTCTCCAGGGAGGCCCACTGGGAAGTTTAGATGGCAGTGCTTGCTTCAGGCTGGTAAGCGCTTGCTTCAGTATGTCTGAAAGTCACTATTAGAGATTTGTATGGCTATGGAATGTGTTGATCACTTTCTGTAATAGTTGTCTGTTTTAGGTTTGTTAGTTGCCCTGGGCACCACTGGTTAAAAGCTGGGATAGAGATTGAATCAATGAATCACTAAGTGGAGAGGAACTGCTGAGATAAATGGCTAGGAATTGTTTAGTATGTACCATCAGTTGCAGTCAAAAATGTAATGGGTGTAGGGAGAAACTTTCTTAGTGCTTGTCAGCTGGACATTTATTACTCCTCTTCTGCTAGTTGTGCACCTCTTCTGAAGTTCACAACTGAGGACCCCCTCCTCCTGAAACATATCTACCTTATTGATTGTTAAAAAACTTGCCTTACAGAATTTGGCATCTTTATTGTGCTTTCAGTGGTGACCTACAGCATACACAGAAATGTAGTGCTACAATTCCTATTGTTTTTCTGGGATCAGCTAATTTTTCATATGGGATGCATTGTAAGGCTTATCTCCAAGGTCCCTGTGGGCACTCTTCTGTTGACAAGTACATGTCTGGAGAGCTCTCAGCTCCCGTGTTTTGTGATCTGATCATTTTTTCTTCCTTTAACCAAGGTGGGTAACCTCATTTTGCACAAACTTTCTCATCTGTATCTGAAGCAGGCTCTCTGTAGAATCTTGAGGTTCTCAAGCATGAAAGGCAATATAGAAAAGCAGGCTATTATCCTGTTAGCATCCAGAAGAGCAGGGCAGCCTATAGATAAAGGCTATAGATACAAACATTTTTGAAATGGAATGATAATTAAACGGTTCATTGCTCTTTTACCGGGAATTTTGGTGCAGTCTCATTTTTTTGTTGTTGCTGAGTAGTGGATAGCACAATAACCACAAGCATTTTTCTTTGCAATCTATTGTGAATAGTTAACAGATTTTGTCCAATCTCAAAAGCTGTACTTTAGGTTTATTACTGGTACCTTTTGCCTGTAATGCACAGATATAGAATGATTGAAGGCATTTTTATATTGCTGAGCTTTGAAATATTTAGCTTAAAAGTACTTGTCTGAAGATTTTGTAGCTCTTTGCAAATGTTAGTTAATATAACTGAGATAATTCAATCAGTTTTACATGCAAAGGGATGCTTTTTAGATCTTGTTTTTCCATTCCAATTTCTTGTATATTTAGTGCCATGAAATTATTTGTGATAGTGGACTATACACACTTAGGAGGCACAAAGCCAGAATAACTTATGTTGGTTCTAAAAGCATTTAATGAACTTGACATATTGACTCAGTTCAGAGGTAATGCCAAAGTCTGCTTCGGTGGCTGTTATTATTACAGCTTGTCACCAAAGCAACACTTGAAATCATGGTTTGATATATGTTTGCTAACCATGGTTTAGGTTAGTGTTAACCATAGCTTGCCAATTCTGATGCCATAGCAAATGGTAACAAAACCTAGAAAGGTAAGGGGGCATATGTGAGGCTACAGGATGTTCCAGACTGCCAGACCTAATTTGGCATTACCTTTGGATAGAGCCACAGAGTCTGTTTGCATATCATGAACCATGAGATATTTATTTATTTATTTATTTATTACATTTCTATACCGCCCAATAGCCGGAGCTCTCTTAATATTTAAGGGTTATCCAACCCTCAAACAGCCCTGCTACCTGGGTTCACATAACACAACAAGCCATAGGTGCTATGCAAAAATGTCACCTGTGGGTGCCTGACACAATACAACAACTCCTACGGGTAAATTAAGCCACATTGGATGTCATGTTGTGTGTTCTGAAGCTTTGAAAAATGAGATTCATTGCATAATGGGATTCTCTCTCTCTCTCTCTCTCTCTCTCTCTCTCTCTCACACACACACACACACCATTTAGATGATGATTAGATAAACTATGATGATACAAAAGACCAAAACCATATGGCTTTCAGTCTATTGCAGTGCCACATGATACAGTCTGTAACAGGGATGGGCAACTTGTTTAGAGTGGCAGATTGCATCAGTAAATTATGCATCAGTAAATTATGCCACCATAGATTATTTTCCTATGCAATTACAAGGGCTGGAAATTTACTTGAAGTACTTATTTCCCCTCAGGATTACAGTCCCAGAGGGTATGTGAGACCTGCAGGCTACTGCTGGTCTAACCAAGTAAAAAAGTACTGATCTTGTAAGTGGAGAAAAGCAAGCTACACAACTTCTATGAATAGCATTACTGATAACCTGATTGAAAATGATTTCACTGAATTGATTGGAGATATAAATGCTTGGAAAAAATGGAATTCCTACCATGTCCATTTTTTTTCTTGGGCCTTCTAATCTCAATTCAGAGCATTATTATAGGTGATAGTTTGCTTGGCTTATAGAAACATGTGCAGAGTTCAGGTAACTTTATGTTGTACCTTGTACATTTCCACTCCTATTATTTGATCAGTTTTCAGTGTACAAAGTGGTTTTATCCAGTTGTTGTCACTCAGCTTTCAGAATGCTCTTTGATTCAGTGGAGGTGTGTCAACAGAATGAAGAGAGGGGTGATGTTTTGGCAAACCCCACTTGCCCCTACCATCCTCTGTGCCCCCTCTGTGCCTCCTCCACAGGTTCAGGGGATTCTTTGGAACAGTATGGAAGGAGGGGGGTTACTGCAGGGGAGAGGGGGAATAATTGAAAATCACCACCCTGACTGTTCCCAAAGAACAGTCTATCAGCAGGGTGACACCAGTTGGGTCCAAGCAAGGTGTTTTAAAACTCTTCTCAGCTTTCTCAGCCTCTGGGAGGCATAGGATAAGGTGAAAAGTAACTCTACTATTCTGTGATTCTATGGTATCACACTGTGGCAAACTCAGCTTTGCCACAGAGCGGCTGCAGCACCCTATTGAGTGTGCAGTATTGGTTCCCTGTTAAATATTTCTATATATGATTCTCTTTAGTATTTACTTGTTGCTTGAAATTGCAATGTGCGAAGTGGCCCTGAAGTTCTGTGGATAATGGGCAAATTTGAACTGGAATCTCTTATCTGAATCACTACACTCATGACACATATATATCTATATATTGTTTTGTTTATTCTTTGTTTTCTCCTTTCCCAGTTTAATGTCATTTGAGCAATCTGAGCTCTTGATGCTGGTAGCTATTTAATTTAAATGGATTACATAGCTAAGCCATAAATATAGTTCTATTGCAAATAGGCCTACTATCTGGTGTTGGTTGATTTTGCAGTTTCATAGTGATACATGAAATGCAAGAATTACTCATATAAATGAACCTAGAATGCATGTACAGGCATGCTGCAGTGTTGTTCTGTCAGGTTTAGAGTGTGTTTAGGAGCCTTTCTTGAAATTCAATGTGTAGAAGTAGATGAAGTATTTAATTTAGAGGCAGCAATTGGTTCTCCATGTTAATTTAATAATGATACTAGTGGCCAAAAGAGTGACTATATAAGAGTAATTTAGGTAATATACTTCCATTACTGCTTTTCTGATTAAACATGTATTTAAGAGGACCTACATCCCATCCTTCCACTATAATCACATTGAATTGTATCCAATTAGCCCCTCCTGTTGGGAGGATGTCTTCTATCAGCAAACTAGAGAGGGGAGCGATTCCCCCTCCCATATACCTTCAATAGGGCTGGGGGGGGGCATCTCAAACTCAACCAATCCAACAATGAACTCTTAATTTTTCCTCCCAAGCCCTCTTCTCTTTATCATATGCATTAACATCTATCCTATTCAGGTATGAAGCCTTGGCTTCAATTTTGATTCTTCCTTCTCCTTTGCTCCCATATTCAGTCTGTTGCCAAATCATGTATCTATTCCCTATACAAAAGTGCAATAATCTATCCCATCCTTTTGGTTGCCTATCCTAAAACTGTGGTTCATGCTCTGGTTGTTTCCCCACCTTGTCTTCTAGAGAACCCTCTTCTTCGATAGTCCCTTACTGTGCTTCTCAGCAATATCCACCTTTCTCATTGTTGAGACAATTTTTTTTCTATAATGATGTGTACTCAAATTGTATATTGCATCACATATTACTTGCTTTCGTTCCCCTTCAGCATCCTGCACAAATTCCTTGCCCTCACCTTCAAAGCCCTGCACAGCCTTGTCCCACCCTAGCTTTCTTTATTCTTACTACCCATCATAACTCTGCCTGTGACCTCCATTCTTCTAATTCTGCCACCCCAAATTCTCCTGCCTTTTTAATGGACTCTGATCATTCCCCATTATATCCTTTATGCCTCGCTGCTTCTCTCATTTCACCTGCTTAATTGCATCTCTCTTTTCCTTCAGATCCTTTCTCAAAATTCACTTCTTCTGTGAGGTGCTTGGCTTTAGTCCCTTTTTATTGCTAACTGAAACTGTAACTAGATTTGTACATAATCATCCTGTTACTTTATGGTAGCCTAATCTATTGTTGTAAATTACCTTGTGAGCTACTAAGGGTAGAGGCTGGCTTTTTCTTTTCTTTTTTTGCTATGTATTGGTGACACTATATTAATAATGAAAAGGAAACTACCTACTTTTGAACTCTGCCTCAACTAAATAAATGCCTACATTTCTCCATAATTCAGTCACATGGGGTTGTAGCCGATAGTAGCTTTGCACTTGTGGAAAGTATTTCTGCTTTCACAAGGCAAATCCTATTATCTGTTGCAGCCCTAACCATATCCCGTACTGTTCCAGACTTTCCCCTTATCCTCAGGAGCCCTTTTTTTGGGATTGGGTGGATGTGGGTGGGTTTACAGTGGATTGAAGGGCTGGTGAATCCTTGTGTGAGTGGAAGTGATTTGTGCTAACATAAACCCATCATTGGATGCAACCCGTGGTGATAGATACATGATAGGTTTGTACTATTTTTGGAACAATATTGGAAGTGGCAGTTCCTCAGATGTTTAGAAGGTAGACATTAGTTAATCTCAGTTGACTGAAGTATCAAACTAGTTGAGCTAGATTAAGGTGTTAGAAAAGTTCAGTGATAAATGTCAGCTGATGATTACATATGCTTGAAGTGAAAGTTCACTTTTCGCCAAGTTTGCATATCAGAATTTTGCCCAATGACAGATAGAATTCTAGCAAATTAATGTTGCTTCTCCCGCAGAATGCAGACTGCTGGCAGATCAAATTTTCCCTACACCTGCACACCTCAGATCTGCTCTGGCAGAGCAGATTTGGGCAATGTGTGGGAGGCTGCAGTGGGGAAAAGAGCAAGGGAAAGACCACTTGTATAACAGTGTATTTTCCAGCTGTTATAGACAGTATTGTGTGTCTGCTAATTCCCCTGATAGCTGTGGTTCAGCATTATTCACTTGGAGTGAACAAAAGACTTAGCACTGTCAAATTCAAACGTTCAAAATAATGAATCAGATCCACAGAGTAGTGAGTTGAACTTAGAAATTACGACAGTTATTTACAATTTATTTATTTTTATTTATTACATTTTTATACCTCCCAATAGCCGAAGCTCTCTGGGCAGTTCACAAAAATTAAAACCATAATAAAACAACCAACAGGTTAAAAGCAGAAATACAAAATACAGTATAAAAAGCACAACCAGGATAAAACCACGCAGCAAAATTGATATAAGATTAAAATACAGAGTTAGAACAGTAAAATTTAAATTTAAGTTAAAATTAAGTGTTAAAATACTGAGAGAATAAAAAGGTCTTCAGCTGGTGACGAAAGGACTACAGTATAGGCACCAGGCGGACCTCTCTGGGGAACTCGTTCCATAACCAGGGTGCCACAGCAGAGAAAGCCCTCCTCCTAGTAGCCAATATTTATATATCACAATATTTGATATATCACCTTTCAACAATATTTATATATCACAATATTTATATATCACCTTTCAACAAAATTCTCCAAGCAGTTTACATTATGAGATTGGGCAAAACATCCTTAAACATCTTTACTTCAAACTATTAACTACAGTTTTTGTTCTGCACTGAGAATGTTTTTGGATTCCTGAGCATTGCAGATAAGCTGGTCTTGTGTCTCCCCCACCCTCCACTGAGATGGAGGAGGTTTTTCCAAGTAAAGGCAGGTAATGAAGAAGTGCTGTCTCCCTCCCTCCCTCTTTCTTTCTGCCTCTGCCTGAGACCCTGGAGAGCCTTGGTAATACTAGGCTACATCGATAAATCATTTGATCTGGTATAAGGTAGCTTCCTATATCCTGAGAGACATGAGGATATTGGTCATACAAAAGTGATGCATAATCCACATGGATTCTTAACTAATACATTGCTAATGTGAATTCTACTTTTTAACTGGATGCAGTTTATACATTAATTTACTAGTTAAAGTAGTTTAGCTTTGAGCATCTTTATAAAAATTGTGAAAGAATGGACTGCCATATTTGAATAGATTGAATCAACTGGTGTACCTATAATCTAGAAAATCTGTTCCATATATGTAGCTCATCTTCAGTGTATGAGAAATAGTTTGCAAATTCTAGCATGCAGGAGAAATCTATGGCAATCCAGTTTTCATGATAATTTGGTCTATTTGGGATTGAGTTTGACTGGTACTATCGGAGGTAGAAAACTCATGTAAAAGGATGCTTGTTCCCAGTGGGGAGAGAGTTACCTGTTCTTCAGTAGGGAACAGTCAAGAATAGGGAACGTTACAAGTGTCTTATCATGTATTTAGTATTATAATGTGGATATTCAGACAAGATTGCTTAACCTTCCCTGGAGCTTTTGGCTTCCACATGACATTAAGATCGCATGGTAAAAGAAATCCCTGGACCTGGAAGCATACAGATTTTGTTGTGATCTTTACAAATTGGACCAGTAGAATATGTTGGATGGGTAAATTGTTTTTAATTTAATCTGGAAGTTTATATTCTTGTTCTCTTGCCAAGTAGCTACTACTCTGTCTTGTCTCTGAAGCTTTCCATTTATATATTGATATCTTGGGGGGTGGGGAGAAAGAGAGAGAAATACAACAGGCTATGATTCACATGAGGATTTTTCTCAGTAATTTGATATTAATATTTATGTAACTATAACGTCTATGATCAGAACAAACTAAAAGATTTGATATTAAGCTCTAGGTGCAGAAATTTGTACTAAAGAATCCTATGATTAAGCACTCAGTTCGTGTGTGTGTATATATAGTATACAACATTAGCACTGAATTACTTTGAACTTCTCACAGTTTTGTGTCTCTGCTTGTTCTCTCCTGCTTTGAATACTTCTTTAAATATACAACTTTTTAAACGCATATGCATAAAACAGCCATATAATAGTCATATAAGGTAGGTTAGTATTATATCCATATTGCTGATGGGAAGTTGATGCTGAGAAAGTGTTTAGCTTAAGGTCACATAGTAGGGCTTTTTGCATGACATGCTGCAGCTCGTTATGGCTTGTTTTAAGCCACCACCAGCTCCACTAGCCACTATCCTGAATATTCATCTCCACCGACTGTGGGTTATTGTGTTGTGAGAACCCAACTAGTGGGGGTTATGTAGGGGTTAAATAGCCCTAGAACAGGGTTATTTCACCCCTAAATAAACCCTGCCAGACAAGTTTGTATTACAACAACCCGTGGTCGGGGGTTGAATATTCAGGATGGCAACTGCAAGATTATTTATTTAAAACAATTTTATCCCACCCTATATCATTAGGATCTCAGATTACAGCTCAAACTCTTAACCACTGTACTGCACCAGTGCTCTAAAGACCTGTCTTGATGAAAAATACACAATTTCTACTGTTTATCATTGTTAACCTGCTCATAGTTTCTTCCATCTCCAAGAGGAATGTTGAAATAAGGGTCCCCATTGTTTGGTTTGCCTTAGTAGCCAAGCCAGAAATTAAAGTTTTCTGCCCCTCCCTTGCAGGCTTGATTGCTACATGGCCAAGGCACACTGGGTGGGAAACGGAGCAATGAAGTTTGTCTGTGTGGCTGCTGCTTAGCATAGATGTTCCAGGCGTTTCATCTACTGAGAAGTAAAGAAAGCTTCTGTTTTCCTTTTTCACCTCTGGAGCAGAAAATGGTGGCCGAGAGCTTGCTGTTTTGTCTTTGTGCAACTGAGTTTCTCTGGGTGCTTCAGCAATACAGTAGCCAATCAACTCCCAGCATTCAACCCAGCTGTGGGGGACAAAGGGATTGCTATGCAGCTGCAGGAATGAACCCTGCCCACCTCTACAATTCCAAAGTTGGGAAGACTGGCTGGGACTTGTCATGCTTGCTAGGCAGTAGCAGCACACTTGCCATGGCAATTGAAAATGTCAACGCCTATATTCAAAATAGACCTTTGTAATCCTGTAAGTGCTCCCTTCTGCCTGTCTAACAGTTCGCTTCCTTGAAGCTCCTTTGGTTCAAGTTTTTATTTTGATCAGTGTATACAAATCTGAACAATAGGAAGCAATCTGAAAATGGGCAAAACCGATGGACCCTGACTCACCCCTCCTCTCTTTATCGGCCTTTTTGTTTCTCTAGTTTGCCGTTTTGCTGCTCTGGCTGTCACAGAGTATGAATGTAACGTGCATTGTTAAGAATTCATTGTAGTTTATAAGAGTGCTATTCCTAATTATCTGTGTATGCTAACTGTAAGTGATTAGTTCTCTGTGTGTTGTGAGATAACTGCGAGTAGTGGAATGTATTCTTGGAAATAAGGAAAACGTTCTTGAAAATGAATGAAAACTGCCACAAGTGGGTTAGTTAGGTACGAGAAGCAGAAAGCTGCTTAGTTTAGTAGGGGTACCTTCATCTAGTTGTCAGCGGCAAACGTGGCTACATTGAGAGAGAAAGGAGTAATGGTATGACCAGGTCCAAAACTTAGGATGAGGTCATCGGCATCATGGGGGTTATAAAAGACCAGAGTTTGATTTGTTTGGGAAAAAGATCCTGGGAGAACTTTAATTTTGCTAAAAAATATATGCTAGCCATGATTTTTACTATGCTTCTAATCATAGTAATTGCATTGTATGTAGTAATGTGTTTGTTATTCTCTAATATGGTATCACTTAATGTTATTTGGCTTGAGAGAAATTTCAGGGACCACAGCCCATATATTCTTGAATTCCAAAACATTCGGTAAAGATTTGTAAATCTATCACTGAGCGGGATCTGTCCTTAAAGCCATTGTATTCTCTCTTGATCTGTTAAATCTCAAATATACCTATTCAAGTTTGAGAAACAAGCTAATCAGGAGAAAGTTAGCCATCTCATGGCTGTTTGTTGTATTGATATAAACTACGGTAATGACAAAACTCAATGAAGAATCTTTAAGCTACAGCCTACTAAACACTTCATTGAAGTGTTTTTTCAAGTTGTGACATGAGTGTTGTATAATTGAGATCATTCACTTATTCAAAGATCTGGTGTACTTTTTCTGGCTTCCCACTGTAGATTTTATATTGTGATCTTGTGTACTGGCTCTTTCTCTTGGTTATATAGAAATAAACCGCTGAATTTCCTGTATAAAAGTTGTAATATACTGCTGGCATGGCTGAAAACATTTGCCATCAAGAAAGCATGGATACATGACAGAGATTGATGAGGAAGCCTACCCTGCAAACCATAAACACTTAACTTGGAGTATACTCCATTTAACTCAATTGAGCCCACTTATGAGGAGACATGTGCAGGATTGTGTTGTATGTACTTCAGAATCTGCCCCTTTCAGGGTCTCTGGGCGCAATTAAATAAAAATCACAGTAGTCCACAGGACTGAGATAACTGGTAATCTTGCAGAACTGACTAAACTCCAGCCATTTGTTTAAGGCTTTCAGGAAACAACAGTACTAACAAGTGTCAGTTTTAAAGTTAATATACTAAAGATCTGCAGTTGGTTTCCTGACTTTAAAATCACTTTAAAGAGAATGCAGGCAGACAGAATGAGACGTGTTTGTCAAAATAGTCTAGTCTCTCAACTGTGTGCTTCTAAAACAATTCTGACAGATCTGTACACTGTTTGATCATAATTTGCCATGTTTAGTTAATAGGCTGGGAGTCCTTAGCATCTCCAGGGATCTTGTCTGCTGGGTTTTTCTTCCAGCTGCCCTTTATTTGTCTATAAAGTTGCTTATTTGTACTAAGAACTATTTTTCAAAGTGACAGGGACTGGGCTAGGAGGGTGTGCTCATTCCAAGACAGAACACAATGAGACACTCAATGTGCTAACAGCAAGCAACCTATTTGTTAAGTTTCTCGCACTTACCCATTAAAAAATAAACTTCTAGATTGAACTTGGATAAGCTGTAGTATTATGTCAAAATTAATATGAATCTCCTTCCAGCTATATAGCATAAGGATAGGCAAACATGAGATGTTCCAGCTCATTGAGGTTCTCCAAATTACTCCCTAAATGCACATTTTCCCCGCTCGAAAATGTGTTCCCCCCCCCCATGGCTAAAGTATGAAAATGCACATTTCCACACAAAAGCTTGCATTTGTGCAAGTGTACATTTCAAGAAGTGCACACTTGCACCAGTGCACACTTTTAAACATGAATGCAAGTTTAGGAAATTGTGAAAAAAAATCCCAATTGTGTTCCTGCTTGCGTTTGACTTCGGGGTTGCGAATAGGGCATATTTGTGTGATTTGTGAACAGGAACGAGTTTCTCATTTATCCCTAATATAGCACCATCTATGTACATGCTTTACAAGAGCTGTTCCCATCCTGGTGCCCTCCAAAAGTATTAGACTGCAACTACCCCCATCCCCATTGGCCGTGCTGCCTGGAGTGATGAGAGTTGTAGTCCAAAACGTCTGGAGGACACCAGATTAACATAAGCAAAATACAGGTCTCTGCTCCAAGGGTTTAATCCAGATTTTGATGGGAGGAAATGACTGGGGGGAAAGGGAAGAAAGCACGCATAACTGCATGAATTTGTGAACCGCCCAGAGAGCTTCGGCTATTGGGCGGTATAAAAATGTAAAAAAATAATAATAAAAAAATAATAATACCCTTGTCTAAGTGGCCCTATGTTCTCTGAGGTAAGAAATTACGCCTGGCTCGATCCCTTTGTAGTACATAGCCAGTATAGGAAAAAACTAACACACCTCTTTGGGATAAATTAGTGTTCATGTGAGCTATTGGCCATGCTCATAACATGGAATGCTCCTCTTTCCATTCCTGTCAGACTGGATTATTCAGTGGCTTTTCCTGTCTGTTTAACCTATAGCCTTTGGCCTGGAAACATTCTGAGAAAATCATTGCTAAATTGCTCCAGATGGGCGATAACATTTTACACTTAGAGCAGATTCAGGTTAGTTTAATAACAAGTCTTAGTAAGGCAAGTGAAGAATAGAAAATGGAAAATAAAGCAGTTTTGTTCTGAGTGTCTCATCTCCTGCAGTAGATGAGTTAGACTAGTATAACAAAAATAGATTCTTTAAAGGCAAGAAGATGTGTTTTCAAACAAACAAAATCCCCGAGGAGTGAGTTCTGGAAATCTGATGTTGCTGTTGTGTACAGTGCTGTGCAGCACATGCTGCTTACAGAATATGTTGGTAAGAGATGCAGATTTTAAGGGGAAATACTCACCTCCAAATGTTGTCAATTTTACATGTAATATGCCTTTATGCAATCTCTGTAGCTATAAAGGAGTAAAATGATGGCATCCAGGAAATGAATAACAAATGTAATTAAATAAGCTGTGGTGTCCCCAAGGATCTATGTTGGGGGTTGTGAAATTTAAGTTATTCGTAAATGTTTTGGAGTCAGAGGTGAGCAGCAAGGTAGACAAATTTGCAGATTTCAATAAATTATTTAGGATAGATAAACACCAAAGAGATTATGAAAAACTCTAAAAGGATCTCTAAAACTGGGTGAATAGTCAACAGAATAACAAATGAGTTTCAGTGTTAAGTATAAAGTGACATACATCAGGCCAAGAAATCCTAACTACATTTGCTGATAGGACCTAAATTGACTGTGAGGAAAGGCTAAAAAGGCTAGGATTTTTATAGTTTAAGGGGGGGGGAAGCATAACTAAAGGAGGCAGTAATAGCTCACAATTCTGTAACCTGTGAGGATAAAAAAAAAACATTTCTCCGACTGGGTTCAAACATCACAATAACCAATAGTGGTTTAAATAGTCAACATAGTTATTTAACCTACCCTAGATTATCGTGTTTTGTGGTGGGACTTTTTAAACTAACGATTGTTTATTTGGCTGAAAAAACCAACACAAATAACCAACACTGTGCTGAGTTGTCTATTTGAACCACTGTTAGTTATCATAGTGTGTGGAAAGCACCATTGGTTATTTTGTCGGCTGCCACTGGTTATTTTCATTGGCCATAGAGTTGCAATGCAGCAGCGGTCAAAGCAGTGGCTGCCACTCTAGTCCAGCCAGCAGAATAGTTTTTTCAGTAGCAATGCCTGATGGGATACTAGTGGGAGGACTGAGGGGGGAAGAGAGGGTGGGGTATGAGTGAGTCAACTCATTGTGGACTAATAGTCAACTCAACGCTGATCCTAATTCACACCACAGTTGATTATTATCATGTGGGTAGTATCCCCTAGATAAACAACTGTCGAGTTGATTATTATCCCACCGTTGACTATTGTGTTGTCTGAATGTAGTCTTCATCTCTTATGATAGTAGAACTTCAGATCACCCAGTAAAATTGGCTTAGGACAGATGAAATGTTCATGTAATTAATGTAAGGAATTCAGTATTAGAAGATGTGATTCCCCCCCCTCTTTTTAGAATGCTTATTGTTGGCTATTATCCATATCAGCTAAATGGACTATATGTAGTCAGAGTAAGTTTGCTTTGGTGATTAAGTGTTGGTGGAGACAATAGGTGAGCATCATCACCAATATCCCCCTGCCTTTGTTCTCCCAGAGGCATTTGGCTGGCGCTGCTGCTGGAAATAAAATGCTGGATGGAGATAGGCATTGTGTTTATTACTGTCCTTGCCAACCTATTTATACCTTATTGAATATATTTGCCTGGCTCCTATACACAAGAATGCACCATTTTTAATTGGCCACATCTTTGAAAATGCCATGGACAGGAGAATCCTTTGGGGTAGGGTGGGGGAGAATCTGTGGCAGAACAACCAACACTTTCTGTGTCTTACTGGTCTCACACCTGCAAGGGCAGAAGGGGAGAAAGGCCTTTTCCAATGTGTTTCCCCCCCCCCTCCACTGTTAGTCCTAAAAAACCCAAAACAACCGATTGCTTCCAATAAAAAGGAAAATGACTCTATCAGCTCCAGAACTGGTATAGTCTTCCCTTTTGGGGGCATGCTGGATGAATGGGAGAGCTTTGGATCTTGCAGAGCCAAGGCCTCCCTTCATCCATTATGTCATGTCCCCAAGACCACCTATGAATGGTGGAGGAGTGATGGTGGTGAGGTTTCTGCTGCCATAATGAGGATGCCTCGAGCAGCAGATCTCCCTCTCTGCCAAGGAAGAGGAAAGTACGTAAAATCCTAAAGCAGCTGAGATTGTCCTCCCAGGGATCATAGGAATGTGCCCTCCCTCTTTAGTCTGAGAATATTGGACCCACGACATTTATGGAATCACCATTCCACTCTGGTCGTGACCCATATTTTGCGAAATCCTGAACCTTGATTGTTCGTAATCCTTTTTCAAATAAGGCATGCAAATCAGTTTTCTCCTTGCCTCATCTAAAGAGTTCTGCCTATCAGCTTGAGAAATGTTGCTTTACAGTGATGGAATGCGCCAAGTGGTCAGTGTCCAAGTGTTTACCCTGAAAAGCCTAGGAGCTCAAGCCTAATTTCAGTGAATGTGTAAGCAAGACAATTACAATGACTTTGTACTTGAGGAGTACAAGTATACAGCTGTACTTCTTGAGTTATACACATACTAAGAATTCCTGTCATTTCACAAAATGGAAGCAAACTTTCATCTAGATGAGGGAAGTAACTCGAACACATTGAGAAGATAAACAGAACTGGGAAGCTAAGCTGATGATCAACTGTTGGCATATGTTCAATTAAAACAAAGTCTATCTATTTAAAGATCAGAGTAGCACCACAAAAGACAAGCCAAATATTTGCAAAATGGTGGAAATGCCTTGAGTTTCCCATTAGTCACCAGTGGTCTAAAGAGTGTTGTGGACAGGCTTTGGTAGATTATATTGACTTCTTCACGCATTTATGAAGTTGAGTACTTTTTTATTGCTTAATAATGCCATTGAAATTGGTGAGACATAAAAGTGTTCAACTTTGCTGAGATCATGCCCAGAATATTTAAGTAGCAAAGGAAATCTTTGCCTTCATTTTGTGAACAATGCCACCACAATATTATTGTGAAACATATTTTTACTTAAATGGGAAATGTTTCTGTAGGCACTTAATAAGTTGTCAGTTGTATATTGATTCCTAGATTTTTATTTAAAATTTATTCTTCCAACTATCTTTTCCCCTTTCAAGCTAAGTGACAAGGAAGAATCATTTCAGAACTCCAGGAAAGGCTACCCGGTGAAAATTTGGACGACATAGGGCAGTATCCAGTGGGGCCACTCCATCTCTGCTGGTCCCTTGGCGCTCGCAGGAAGTAGTGCTTCTAAAAATAATCCCAGAAACGAATGGAAATGCTTGTTTTGGGAACAGGGCTGGTCAGTGGAGCTCCCTTCTGGTAATGAGCACTTCAGTTAGTTTCTGACTGCATCAAGAGCCACTAGTACATGTGGGCAGTATTGGATATTGCCCATAATTTCCATTTTGTGGAGGAAGAAAGTAAGCAACAACTCATATTAAAACTCAACAGCTAAAATTATTCTTAACTAAATTGCTTCTGATTAGTGAATTCCTTTCTCAGTGATGTTTTGGAAACTCAGTCCATAGTTCTGCACCTGAGTACTGCAGCACTTTTAAAGTTATAACAGAATGATCTCATTTACTGTTACTCAGGCGGCTAAAACTAGGCTGAAGTCATCTGCAATAGATAATGAGCAATTCATATGCACTAAAACACTGCACTCTACAAAGACAACTTAAACAATATGTAAATGTAGGCTGCATTTGGTTGTCATTTTAAGCCATAAGCTACTAACTGTAGCTTATTTTGAAAATAGGCTGCTGATCTCCCATATGATCAGATCAGCTTATTAAACTCCTGTGTGTAATCTGAGTCATCCCCCTGTCCTCCTGCCTCAGCAGTGGTGTGATGTTGTCAGTGGGCATTTCACCCACTGACAACATCACAGCACCCTGTTTTAACCTTCCGCAATATTCCAATGAGAGGGGAGAGATTGAGGCAGCGTTTCCAGCATTACCCCAGCGAGGGGGTGGTGGCGGCTCTAAAGTGCAGGATTGCAAGTGAGTGTAATACACAGCCTCCCCTAGTCGGAAGGCACCCAATGCGCCATCAAAACTGCGCAATTACACACAAAGGAGTGAAAACCCTGAGTGCACCAAAATGGGGATGGTGCAAATAAACCCTTGGAAGTTTGTAGGATCAGGCCCAAACTTCATACACAGCCTCCCATAGAAGGAATGTGCATGAGGCTCTTTGAAAACCCTGCACACTGAAAAAGCCATGCGTGTGAAAGCACCTTTTTGCCCCAAAGTGGATGGTGGCTATAACTCCATGGACGTTTGCAGTAGCAGGACAAAACTTCATACACGGTATCCCCTGGCAAAGATGCACACAAGGCAAAATGGCAACCCTGCCACCACCTGACCAAAACGATGTTTGATACTTGGGAATGTTGCAGAGTACACTGCCAGGGGTAGGGGTAGGGGAGGGTCAGGCTGCAAGCATAATCAGTTGCTGGGCTAATGGGAACAGAGATCTGCTGGCTGGAGGAGAGCGGCGGCGGCAGCAGTATTGTCCGCTCTTGCCAATTGACTCTATAGGTGACCAAAATAACCCACTGTGATTGTCACACAACATGATAACATGTGATGGGTTAAATAACCCACTCTGCAGACCGTGGGTTATCAGAGTGTGTTATTTTGGCAAAATAAGCCATTGTGGCTTTAAAAAACCTCTCAACAGATGACATTATAACCCATGATGGGTTAAATAAGCCATTGTGAGTTATCATGACGTCTGAATCCAGTCTTAGAAAATGATTATTATTATTATTATTATTATTATTATTATTATTTATTTATATAGCACCATCAATGTACATGGTGCTGTACAGAGTAAAACAGTAAATAGCAAGACCCTGCCGCATAGGCTTACAATCTAATAAAATTATAGTAAAACAATAAGGAGGGGAAGAGAATGCCAACAGGTACAGGGTAGGGTAAGCAAGCACAGGGTAGGGTAAAACTAACAGTAGAAAGTAACAGTAGAAGAAAAAATATGACTGCATTAAAGGGACAAGATACTTATATGTAACCTATTCTGGCATTTTACATTAAAAAAAAAGTTTTGAGTTAGTAAGTTCTGTGCAAGCACATACAATTAATTTTGTAATCATACCACCCTTGCAATCTGCAGTGTTGAAAGGCAAGGAATTAATTGCCCTTGGGCTTAAACCTGGCAAACTCTTTTTAGTGAAAGTGACAAACTGGGTCCCATTATGCATGTCCATTTGAGATTCCAGGAGGAAATGTTTTCTTGAAGCTTCTTCTGTCTGTATTATAATACACAAATCACTGTTCCTATCCTGATATATATTTTAAAATGTTAAACAAGTAACCAACTCTAGAATGGCATATCTTGTGAGCCCTTGCACTCTGCTTGCAGCAATTTTGGATGTGGATGTGCAGTGAAGGAGAGTGAAGTATGATCTGATCAGCAGTTTTGATATCTGTGTGCACACTTATTTTTGGCTATGTAGTTCCAATAACAGTTACAATTTGTGTTGGAGTCTTTCGTTCGAGCACTCTTCAAACATAGTCAAATAACTACAGGATACCAATGGCAATTTTAACAAATTGGCAGAATGTAACTTTTCCTTATTTTTTTTATTTTTTTTAGAAAGAAGTCAGTAATGCAAAAGTTGAAATAATAATAATAATTTTATTTCTTACCCACTTCTCCGTTTGGATCGAGGTTGGGAACAACAATAAGTATAAAATACATAAAACTGAATTAAAAGCATAGTATACATCCTAAAAACATCCTAGGAACAATCCAAGGAACAAGGCACTAACACAGGGATGGGAAACTTTTTTCAGGCCAAGTGCCATATTACCTTTGTGGAAAGGAGTCGCATTCTAGTAGTGGGTGAGGCCAGACCCGAAAGCATTGATGTTATTTTCTCTATCCTATCCCCTTATGCAATTATCACAGTCCAAGGACACATTTACTCATAGTACAATGATTCACTTTATTTCTTGATTCCCCCCCCTCCAAAGATTCCCACCACCACCACTATTTTCTGAACTTTCCCTTAAAATTTCTCCATAACCAAAATGCCCCTGCACTGTGACCCTTGAGCCTGGTTGAGGCATTGTTTATTTCTCACATGATCTGTTCTGGCCATGTGTGAGTGCTCACTCATGTGAGCAAATATAACATTTCTGCAATAATCATGTTGTTAGCTGTCATCAACTTCTGTGATTATAGAGACTGGGAGACTGTGAAATCACAGAAGCTGTTATTTGGCTGATATCTGTGGTGCCCTTGATCACATGCTGCTTGTATGTGAACATATAGGTATCAAGTATAGTCAAGAGGACTCATGAGGAGAAATGTAATATCTGAGCTGAACCATAGCTATGCATTGTCTAATAAATACTAAATAAATATGTATAAATGAGCTCTAAATAGCGTCCCCTCCTAGTCTTCAGTGTTAATGGAATGATGTGAAAGAAGATAATTTGGATGACTGAAGTGAAAGACTGGTTAATGGAGATAAATGTAAAAATGCAGCCAAGCTAAAAATAATAGTCTTCTATCAAAAAACTGTGATGAACGTTGTCTCTCTTTATGTCCACAGATAGCACTTGGATAGTATATGAATTCACTAGATGCCAGACAAAAGGCAATCTTAAATAACTAGTGTGCTGTCTTTACGTAGTCAATAAAATAGTATTAATTAAATATCACAGCCAAATTGCCCTCACATCCAAAGTACAGAAGTAAACAATATTTATTATTCTCATGGTTATTTGGGGAGCCAGTGGAATAGTTTGTTCTGAATAAGTGCAGACCCCATATGAGGGCCAGGTTTGGGGCCAGGTTATTTGAAGGAACGCCTCCTCCCATATGTACCTACCCGGACCTTAAGATCATCTACAGGGGCCCTTCTCCGTGAGCCCCTGCCAAAGGAAGTGAGGCAGGTGGCTACTAGGAGGAGGGCTTTCTCCGCTGTGGCACCCCGGTTGTGGAATGAGCTCCCCAGAGAGGTACGCCTGGCGCCTACACTGTACTCCTTTCGTCGCCAGCTGAAGACCTTTTTATTCACTCAGTATTTTAACACTTAATTTTAACTTAAATTTAAATTATACTGTTTTAACTCTGTATTTTAACCTTCTATCAATTTTGCTGCGTGGTTTTATCCTGGTTGTGCTTTTTATATTGTATTTTGTATTTGTATTTTTAACTTGTTGGTTGTTTTATGATGGTTTTAATTTTTGTGAACCGCCCAGAGAGCTTCGGCTATTGGGCGGTATAAAAATGTAATAAATAAATAAATAAATAAATAAATAAATATGAGCACCACAAGGAGGAACAAACCCCAAGAACAGTCTAGGGGAAGTATCCAATTCTGCCTTTGCTCCAGTGGGACTCACCATTGGCACAACAGGAATCTAACTGTTCCTAAAACAACCCAAAACTAACTAAATGCTTGTTTCTAGAAGACAGATCAGCAGCGTTAGCAGAAAGAAGCTCTGCTGACCTGTCCCATTCTAGAAATGAGCATTTCTTCTCATCTCTGGGATTGCTCTAGGAAGCGTTAGCTTCCTGATGTGCCAGAGGTCAGTCCCACTGGCACAACATACTCAGTGGAGGCACAGCTGCAGGATTGGATATAAAGCCCTATGACTTTTAAGTAGATGGCTAGCACCCACTCATCCTCCTCTTGAGGGTACCTGGGTGGTCTATATTGGGGGCATTTTATGATCAGCAATATTAGGAAAAGTAGTGAGAACTAGTTCTTTCGTTTGTGCAGTAAGGGAAAGGTGTCATTGCTTCATCATTCTAGCTCTTGTTCATTAGTATGGAATGGATGGATCTTAATGATTTACCCATTCTACCACTGTTTGTCAACAAGGGAGAGTATCCAATGGGTATCAACAAAGGGGAGTATCCAAAGGGGTGCAACTGCTAACATAAATTACATTGCACTACCATAGTGCAATGCCAGTAGTCTATGTAATTTATTTGAGTGGCCACAGTTAGAAATATGTGTGTGAGTATGTTTGAATTTATGATAAGTGTTTCCGCTATCAGTTAATTAGGCTGCTACAGAAAAAAAAAATTGGTTCAGGGATACTACAATTCCTTTGCATGGCTTTGATGTTTCATGGTACAGGTTTAATGAAATTTAATCCTTGAGACAGATAATTTTATCTGACATGGAATGCTGGTAGAACAATGCAGTCATGCACGTAATTAGAACTAAGTTATAAAAGGTAAAGATGCCTTTTGGCTGGTCTTGCCAGGAAGAACTAGCTAATGCTATTCGTTAGCATGATCTTATTGAATAAAACAGCAAATAAGTCTTGTATCTCTTTCTCTTCTCTTCAGTCCCGCTAATAATTCACATAGTTCTTAAATTTTCTAACTACCCAAAATTTAAAAGGGGATACCAGAACTCAATAAATATTTCATGTGTAGCTGGCATATTTGCCTCTAGCTCTTTTATTCTCTCCAGTGTATTGCAGTCTATCTGCTACTTTGCCTACAGATACAGTATGTGGATCTAAGTAAATGTGACCTAAGCTTGTGTGGCGGGGTGGGCAAACTCCTGAGACTGCTGAGATGGTCTGGAATCCAGAGGGGTATGAATGTACCGGATTTATTCCCCAAGCTTCTCCCTCAGCAAAACAACAACAAACAACCTTAGTTGGGTCAAGCTAGAAAAATATTTCTTCTAGTTTGCACCTGACAAAGTTATGCTTACCTCAGAAGCCACACTATAGTGGCAGCTAGAGCTCAACTAAGACTAGAAAAGCCTAGTCTTAGCACCATGGATTTGTTTTGTATTTTCACTAGACAAAGCCAACTCGGGGCTTAAAAGTCGCAGATTTTTACATGAAGAATGTTAAAGAATGTGGGCTGGGGCAAATGTGAGATATTTGCTTAACCTGATGACTCTCCAGGAGGTGCTTGCAACCTTTGAGGAATTTTAAAGAGAAGTTTAGATTGCTACCTTCCTCCATTTTTGCCATATATTCGGATTTGCCATATACTGCAGCTTGCAGTTTTGGCCAACTTCTGGACAATCTTAAAATGTCTAATCAGCTTGGGAAATGTGTTACAACTTATGACAAGCTGTTGAGCGATGGATTCTCCCTACACTAGATGCGCTGTAGAGAATTTGAAGTGAAGCAGCACAAATTACCATCCAACTAAAACAATGACATAGAACAGCAGCATTTGTTCAAATAGCCACTGTAGCAGGGACAGCTTTTTTATGAAAAGCTATCGTCCCACAGGTCACCTCAGTTTTAATGTACATTATAATACATTAGCAGCTCTTCATACCCTTGGGTAGCTTTTTTCCTCTAGACTAATAAGCCATGGAGCAGGCAGCAGTGCAGTGGGTCTGACTCCATTTATTTATTTATTACATTTCTATACCGCCCAATAGCCGGAGCTCTCTGGGCGGTTCACAATAGCCAGGCCATAACCACAATAGTCCATGCCATAGACAGGCTCATGGGCCTTTATCCTACTTTGGCAGCCAGTGCACTACATTAACAAAAAAAACCCCAATGCTCTACCTTAGTTGCAAAGCAGTAGGCAAAGGAATGATGGAGGATAATGAAAACAATTTATGAACTAGTGCTTCTGGATCATTTGCTCCTCCCTTCCATTTTGACACACACTATTATAGCATTCAAACCCCATCTGTCTAAATAACACTAGATTACACATTAAAAGTCCGTTTGAAGATTTGGCTACTGCAGTATTTTTCTGTGAATGCCCATCTTTGGAAGAAAGTGAAGTATGAAAAATTTGGCTGCACAATATACTTTTTTTTTTGTTTTGCACCTTGTCATTCAATCTCTTTGAAGTCCCAGTGGAAAATGGTATGAAAATGTTGGTGATGAGAGGAAACTTGTATACAAAAGCATGGCTGTTACCCAAAGCCCGGTTTGCACACAGAGCTTTTGTTAGATTAAAGACTGCTGGCTGTAAGCCTAGATGCTTCAGATTATTGCCAGTTTTCTGAAACATTCTAAAGTTGTGAGAAGTTGTAAGAACTTTAAAACATTTGAGATACTTGTATTGCAGACCTAGGTGCTGACTGGTTACAGTTTGTGCTTCCTATTTAAGTTCATCTGCCCCAAATAAGGTTTCTTATAGTTTGC
Source organism: Elgaria multicarinata webbii (assembly GCF_023053635.1). NCBI lineage: Eukaryota > Metazoa > Chordata > Lepidosauria > Squamata > Anguidae > Elgaria > Elgaria multicarinata. The sequence continues at coordinate 158,118,330 of NC_086172.1, read as the reverse complement.
ATTGCAATTTAATTTTGTAAACATATCAAGTTCATATGCTATTAAGAATTTGGGGAGAGTCATTTGCATATTGTGTTGCACTTTGTACATTTGTTCTGTGCTGAGTATTGCATTTGTTTGGGAAGAGTCAGCATTTCCTCGCTTTTTAAAAGTAAAAGGGGTTGAATATATAATCATAATCTTAAGAATTAATTGAACAATGTTATTTGATGATTTATGCTCCTTTTCCGAAAGCTAAAGGAAGATAAATTTTAAACATGGATGCCTGGGCTAGAGAAACATTTCAAATTCCTAGGCAGTATTATTTGGCATGTGTTTTTAATGGAGCTAGCAATGCATTCTACATAGGACTAAATGAATGGTCTAAATTCCTGGGTGTTGTCATTGCATCCCTAGGCACATTTGACTTTTCCAGTCTTGGTGTGTGGTAAATGGTAACACACACACACACACTCAGGTGTATCAGCTGTCCTCAAAGCTGCCTTCAGCTCCAGATCTACATTTCAAGGTTATCTCCATGGATCTGTTTCAAAAGTTGGGATACATAAATTTTGGTGGAGTCTTAGTAACCGTATCAAAACTTGTGGTTGTTAGGCACCATCAGCACAATGCTATGTTTACCTTCAAGTATTTCATATTGTGTTCAATTGTGCTCTCTCCTAGATAAGTATACATAGATTGTAATAGTCAGTCCCTGAAGTGGGGCATGTGGAACAGGAACTTGTCCTAGTGCTGACCTGCCAAGAGTGTTGCCAGAAAGAGGGAGGCTGTGGTTTCTTTGGCCAAACAGCCGGCCAGACCTAGCTTGAAACTTGAGAAAGGGTGGAGATTTTCTACATTGTTGCATTGGGCCTTCAAAGCTCCAAGCTAGATTAGAAGGTTGTGGTTGCTCTTGTCACCCTTTGCCATGTTGAGGGTGACCAGAGATAGGTGGGGGAAGTAGACCCCTGGTCAAAAGGTTGCTTAAGTTATGCATCTGTCAGATTTCTCTCTGGAAAGAATTGCTTGCTTCATGTTAGTAAGTGGCTAAGGCTGCCTTTCAGTATACATGGTGCTGGTGTTATGTGAATAATTTTGGTCATGGAACTATTTCCCCATTTGCCACAGGAATTATAGCTATTGCTAATGGATTGGCCATTTAAACATTCCTGTGATAAGTTAAAACTACTACATTAACACTCTTTAACTGCTGAACTTTATTTTACCCAGCAACGCAGTTATGATGTTCTTCACAAAGGCCTTTTAATACCATTGCTATAACAATGCAAGAAAAGGGCACTTCATCTGTCATACCTGAGAGATTTTTGTAAAATGAATGTTGAGTCAAGTGGTTCTTCACCTTTGCTCATTTTTACAGTGTTTTGACTGTAGTGGTGATAATACTAATTGAATATGTTCATTTCGTCCAGCCAAAGAAGGAACATTAGCTTCAGAATTAAACATTATTTGAAATAGTCTGGGAACTCCCATTATTTAGCAAGAACCTCCCTCCCCCATCTTTTAAAGATGACAAAAGGAATTTTCAGATTCATAAACCCGATTCTCAAGTCACGGTGGCAGTTCCTGCGTTGTTTAACCCAGGAACGATGGGGATGAGTGGAGCACACGAGCTGCATGCTCTTCATTTCTGCTTTTAATTAACAACTCAGGAAAACCCTGTTTCTGGTTTGTTTTGTGAAGTATGAAACCAGAAAACATGGTTCATTGTTGTGTTACCCCTGGGTTGTTTAACTCAACCCCGAGTTTCCAGGATTGCATGTCATGAAATAACTCAGGAACAGGACATTCCTCGGTTGTTAATTAAAAGCTGAAGTGATGAGCAGTGCAGTTGTTGCTTTACTCATACCCAGCAATTCCCAGCACAGGAATTGTGATGTGCGAACTGGGTCATTGTAAGGTACCCTCTGTGTCAGACTGAAAAAAGGGATATTACTTGGGCTTGTCACTTAAAATAGCTTGATGTTAGAGTATATGCTTCACATGCAGAATGTCCCAGGTTCAGTCATTGGCATCTATGCTTAAAGGGATCAGATTGTATGTGATGGAAATTATTACCTTTAAAGCCCTAAATGGTTTGGGTCCAGGTTACCTGTGGGATCGCCTTCTCCCGTACAATCCGGCCCGCACACTCAGGTCCTCTGGGAAGAATTTACTTCAGTCAGTGAAAACCAGGGTGACAACCATTACCCAGAGGACCTTCTCTTCTGCCCCTCCCAGACTATGGAATGGCTTGCCGGGAGAGATTTGCCAACTTAACAGTCTTTCTAAATTTAAAAAAGCTGTAAAGACTGATCTCTTTCGGCAGGCCTACTCAGTCAAATTTTAAAATGTCTGGCTGCTATTTTAATAATGTTTTAGTTTTATATGTTTTTAATCAGTTATATATATTTTATAGCATTTTTATATTTGTTGTTGTTTATAAGAATTATTATTATTATTATTATTATTATTATTATTATTATTATTATTATTATTATTATATGATCCCTTTCTGCCTGAGATCCTACAGAACTTCTTCCAGTCAGAAAAGAGAATAATGTGCTAGATGAAAGGACAAATCATCTGACTTGCTATTGGGCAGCTTCAACACCTCAGGATAGGGCTATAAAAATGAAAACAACAATTGCAAGCTTTTTGTTAACAAGCTTGCAGTTGTTAAACCCCTTTTGCCATAAAAAACAGTTTACCTTGTACAAAACACTAAAAAGAGTTGCTACACAAAGGATTAGAGGAAATTCTAGTTTCAAAATTCTAATTTTGTAGGCATAGTGTTTTTGTGTCACTCATGAAATACGTAAAATATGCTGATTTATACCCACCTATATTGCAAAGAATAGCGATACATATGGTTGGGAGTTTGTGTAACAGTTGCAATATACAAACCTACAAATCGTGCTTCATTGTACAACATCCTACAGCAGCATGTAGGCTCTTGTACTACATGAAACAATGAAGCCACTCCTTTCTTTATAGCACTTGGAATCTAACAAAAAGCTAATAACAGTGAAGACTGAATGGGTGAACGAAGTAGCAAAAAAAGAGAAAAATCTTAAGATAGCATTCAATCCTGAGCACTAGTTTCATAAACCATGCACATGGGCAAGTAGGAACACTGGCACGGAATCATCACTTTGTAGGATGCCAGGTCTTTGCTGTCTGCAGAAAACTTTTGTTCATTTAAAACCACACAGATTCTAGTAAAGTGGACCACTGGCACCAGTGCTGTTATGGCCATGGGCGATTCAGGAAACCATGAACAGCAGCACACCATGCATCATAGGCTACTTTTTAAGGTTAGGAGAATCTCTCTGTCAAGTGTCAGGGATGGGGATGGGGAGTCAGAGACGGGGACGACTTTCAACTATGTTTCTCAAAGGATCTTTTCAGCCATTTCAAATGTTACACAAGGACATGTATAGCCTTTGGGGGAAATGGAAAGATTTATATATACCATCACCAAATGTTCAAAATCATGATTCGTTATTTTACAAGTCACATATTTTCACATTCACCGAATGATAATGTTACATGTGGGCTACTTATTTGTTTGATTGTTCTCTACTATGCCTCCACAACCATGATGGCTAGTATTTTTTTTACTTAATCACTGACCTGTATTTGCCTGAGACTAAATACATTCCTTTAACAAAAAAACACACACAACTTCAGACTTTTAAGTTCATACTTCTTTGTTATTGCAGATTTAGCTATGTCTTTTAAAAATGGAAACACATGCGATTAGTTAGTGTTTGTGTTAGTCCTGACATCATGTGATTCTCTTACTAAATTAAGTACAGAATTGATACAGCTGTAAATTTGGGGAGATAGTAATGATTATTTTATTTTATTTTTTTGTTCAGAAATGGAGGCAAAGAACCTGCTTGAACTGTGTCATAAGTTCTATAATGGATTATGGGATTGTGCGCTGATGAGCCAGCAAATGGAATGCCTGAGTGACTGAAGAAAATGGGTGCTAATGCTTCAAACTACCCTCATTCGTGTTCCCCAAGGGTAGGGGGGAATTCTCAGGCGCAACAGACATTCATAGGTAAGCATTTATATTTCTCCCTGTCTTTCAGTTTACATTACCTTGGAAATATTCATAGGCTTTCTTGTAATATCTTTAACAAAGAATGACAAACTCAATAGGTCTAAGATGGTTGAGTACCGTTTGATAACTTGGTATATTCATACCATTTCCATTAAACAGCAGTACACCATATTACTAAAACTATCATGGCATTGATAGTTCTTCTTGCTTTCAGTTCTCAAACTGTAACAACATATTGAAAAGTTTTCTGTTTTTGTGGAAAACTATGAAGCCAAATAAATAACTCGCAACACTTTAGTACCATAAACTCTGTTTCATCTGCTTTGCATGTACTATCTATAGAGTTTGGACTTGAATGAAATATGGCATGTGTTCTGTCCTGGATGGCAAAATCCACAAAGTGACATTTGTTATATATACTTCATTACATGTGCAATGAACTTGTTTGGACTAATGATCATTACAAGAATTAGCCTAGTCTCCCCCTCAAGGATTGCGCTCCTCCTTTAGCACAGCTGGGAGTAGTAGTTCGGAAGCGTTCACTTCCATTTTAGACTAACTGCAGCTCATCTATTCCCTTAAAATATAATTGACTCAAAAGCATGTGTAGACATGGTCAGTTTCTCATGGAGAAAATATTTTAATTTTTCTCTCTACTGCCACAAAAGAAAAGGTCAGATCAGCTAGGGGAGACATTTAACCAAAATTAGTTTCCCCCCCTTGTGGGATTGGAAGCTGTAAAACGGTTGGATATTTCAAAATTAGAACAGTGGTGTTAAAACTCCATGCTTTTGCCAGTTTTTCCTCTGGCACAAACTAGGAATAAGAACATTATTAAAATAATGTCTCATTGTTACCCCATCATACTTAATAGCAAGATTATTCTTGCTCAAGATAAATCTTGGGTAGGGACTTTTCAAGAAATACTTTTGTAAGCTGCCGTGAGAGCCTTTTTTGGCTGAATGGCGGCATAAAAATGCTTAAATAAATAAATAAATAAATAAATATTAATGAACCCTGAGCCCTCTGAAGGTTTCCCTTGAAGCCTCAATTACTATTTGAATATTTGCAACTTGTAGCAGGTCTGCAGCAATTTCTACAGCCCCTTTTTTGAAAGTTGTTTTAAGCTGGCTTCTAGAATTCAGGGCAAGGTGGTCTCTTTGTGTAGGGGAGAATGAGGGGGTTATTTGTCATGGTTTGTTTTAGAAAGTTGTAATCTATTTGTAGAATTAAACAGGGGGGAAACTGGATGCATATCCATATAAAGAGGGTTTGTTGTTGTTTATTCGTTCAGTCGTTTCCGACTCTTCGTGACTTCATGGACCAGCCCACGCCAGAGCTTTCTGTCGGCTGTCGCCACCCCCAGCTTCCCCAAGGTCAAGTCTGTCACCTCCAGAATATCATCCATCCATCTTGCCCTTGGTCTTACAGAGTAGCATAAAATAGATTCCAAGACAGGTCAAGAAGTATTGTTGTATGGAAGAGTAAGAGTCACTCTTGAGTTGCTTTGGTGGCCCTTCATTTGTATGTAAACAAATCAGATCTGTTTTGAATTTTCTGTGTAACAAAGAAGTAGTTAAACTAAAGATTAGTTTCTCATTGTAACATGACATAGTGTGATAGACTGGCCTATGCTGCTCATTATATTACCCATTTAAAAAGAAAGCTTCAACATCAGTGAAGCTTGCAAACTAGTGTCACCTAGCTGGACTGTACAGAGGTTTAATTTTCTTTGGTTTGTCTTGTTTGTCACACAGGGCACAAGTTATAGATTGTCTGTCAGCCTAATCTTCTGGAACCTAGGTTGAAATGTTAATGAATTTGTTGCCTGGTAGGGTATCAGGGATGCATTTGGACAACATGATAGTCAACGGTGGGGTAATAATCAACTTGACAGTTGTTTATCTAGGGGATACTCCCTACAATACATAATAATAATCAACCGTGGTGTGGATTAAGATCAGCATTGAGCTGACCGTTAGTCCATGCTGATTTGACTCACTCTTCCGCCCTCAGTCCTCCCACTAGTATCCCGTCAGGCATTGCTGCCGAAAAACTATCCTGCTGGCTGGACTAGAGCAGCAGCCACTGCTTTGACCGCTCTTGTCTTGTGACTCAGTGGCCAACAAAGAAAACCAATGGTGGTTCAAACAGCCAACTCTGCACAGCGTTGGTTCTTTGTGTGGGTTATTTCAGCCAAATAACCAGCTGTTGGTTAAAAAAAACACTTCCACACAACATAATAACCCACGATGGGTTAAATAACCAACCATTGACTATTTAAACCACTGCTGGTTATTCTGTTGTCTGAAGCCAGTCAATCTGTTCTGTCCCGGACTGTCCAATTTAAATGCTAATATCAGCTGAGGCAACTTGACTGAGTATGATGCCATTCCTAGTTTGCCAAGTCCTGATTGGCTTTTCAGCAGATCTCCCCGTACTTATGATTGGTTCACATCATAAGGCTGGATCAATACATTTGACCTAATTGTGTAGAGTTTGTTTTAAACAGAGGTCGGGCAGGTTTATGTGTTTATACTTTTTTATTCTGATGGAAACATAAGGAAAGACATGGTAGGACTATATAGCCTAGCTCCATGTTTGAAATGGTTTCATTAAATGGTCTTTTTGGAACCTTTAGGTTTATGGCTGCCTGCCAAGTATTGCTATTCAAGCACCAAAGGTTAAGGAGTTTGCCACACTGAGCTATTGTCTATTTTTATGCTGTTCCTTTCTGCTTCCTTCTATCATAAAAACCCTTTATTTGCAAAGAGTTCATTCTGACTGGGTGTCAGTGTTAGATTTCACATAAGTTTTTATCAGAGGCTGTTTAAAATGGCTTGCCTTTATAATTGGCTCCATGCCCAAATTAGCAAGAAGGCCCAGAATCTTGGCTGAGAAATAGTGCCCCAGGCCTTTAAAAAAAAAAAAAAGGTTCCCCCTTCAGTAACTTGTGTTTTTTTTGGGACTGTCGAGAATATCCTAAACTGGTGGAAACTATGAAAAATAGTATTTGCTGGTGGATTAGAACTCTGCGTAGGCTTGAGCTAAGTACATGATCCCCATGCAAAATGCACACAGGAGTCTAAAAGCCATACAGAAGTCAAGGAAAACCCTCACACGTAGGGAACTGTATGGCATGGATTTAATCAGATATAGATATAGTTACGTAAACACATTTCAACTAGTTTCAAGCTAGAAAATGTTTAGGACAGAAGTAGAGTTCTCTAGATCTGCCATGGGACTGGAAACATTTCTGCATTTGTCAACATGATGATTTTCGGAACTAGCCACAGATTGTTAGATACCAGACTAACACAGAAGGTTCATGTGCATAAAAGAACAGGAAGGTTTTGAAAATGATGCAAGTAGAATGCAGCAATTGTTAGTGTCTTGTTTTTCTTTTTCTTTTGTGAGTCTTGCAAGGTATCTCAGTATATTGGCTTTCTGCAGAATACTGTCTGACTGACAAACCGGAGAATGAAAACACATAAAACAGACAAAAATAGTAAAACCACAGGAAAGCAACTAGGATATTTCCACTTAGTCACATATTCCAGATAAATGATTGTAGGTTCAGAGTAATTCTCTGTCTTATAGTTCATGTTTCCCTTTTTTAACATTTTTTTTTTAAATCATTTTGATTGTCTAAGATGTTGGTTTTCAACTGGTGGATTGTAACAGCAGCATCCCTATTATTATTATTTTTTTAGGAGAAGCATGGAGTGAGGAGAAATAGGCACAGTGATTTTTTTAATGGTCTTTATTGCAGGTAACAACTAAACATGGATCCTGGTTCTGAAAAAGTTGATTGCTGACCTAAAATGATTCTCACTTGTTCTTTTTTTATTTCTTCTGAGGCCAGGTTTGTTGAGTTTTAGGCTTTCTGCTATTTCTGTTGTACTTACTGCTCTTATAGAAAGCTTTAGTAATTTGTTTTTGTTGAGTCACCTGGAGCACATGAAAGTGTACGTATAATTGTTTTAAATAAATGCCAGTTTAATAATGAAACAGCAACTCGTGCTTTCAGGCTTTTCATGTTAAATGTAGGCTTTAACCACACACAGTTCTCCCTTTCCCTTTCAGGAACATCATCTTATTCCCACCAAGGCTATGGCTGTGAATCCAAACTGTATAGTCTTGACCATGGCCATGAGAAACCTCAAGACAAGAAAAAGAAAAGTTCTGGCCTTGCCACCCTCAAAAAGAAATTTATTAAGCGCCGCAAGTCTAGCCGGTCTGCTGATCATGCCAAGCAGATGCGTGAGCTCCTCTCAGGCTGGGATGTTAGAGACGTCAATGCGTTAGTAGAAGAGTATGAAGGAACTTCAGCCTTAAAAGAGCTTTCTCTACAAGCTAGTTTGGCGAGGCCAGAAGCCAGAACGCTGCAGAAAGATATGGCTGAATTGTATGAGTTTAAATACTGTACGGATGTAGATCTGATATTTCAAGAGACGTGTTTCCCTGTGCATCGTGCAATTTTGGCTGCAAGGTGCCCATTTTTTAAGACCCTGCTTTCTTCTTCGCCAGAATATGGTGCAGAGATTATAATGGATATCAACACAGCTGGCATAGACCTGCCCATGTTTTCTGCTTTGTTACACTACCTGTACACAGGAGAATTTGGAATGGAGGACTCAAGATTTCAGAACGTTGACATCCTCATGCAGCTTAGTGAGGAATTTGGAACACCAAATTCTTTAGATGTTGATATGCGAGGGCTATTAGATTACATGTGTTACTGTGACGTAGTTCTCAGCTTTTCGTCCGATTCTGAATTGGTTGAAGCTTATGGTGGAAGTCAGAGCTGCTTAGATGAGGAGCTCAGAGCGCACAAAGCTATAATTTCATCACGGTCCCCATTTTTTCGCCATCTGCTGCAACGGAGAATACGGACTGGTGAAGAAATTACAGATCGAACGCTAAGGACTCCAACGAGGATTATACTGGATGAATCTATCATACCAAAAAAATATGTGAGAGTGATTTTAAACTGTATGTATACAGATTTGGTGGACCTCTCTATTTTGCACAGTAGTCCCTCAGTGGGGAGTCTAAGCGAAGTTCAGGCTCTTGTAGCAGGAAAGCCAAACATGACAAGGGCTGAAGAAGCTATGGAACTTTATCACATAGCACTCTTCTTGGAGTTTAATATGCTTGCGCAAGGTATGTAATGATTTTATTTATTTTGGACTATGTTGCACTTCTTAATTCTGGATGCAAATTTGAAGTTTCTCCCTTATAAGAGACTCTTGGCTGTAGAGTCTAATATTAAAAGCCATGTTACAGCCATCTTACTCTAGGCAAAAACTACTGTTTTGGGAGAAGTGGTAGAAACTGGAATTGTCACTTAATTAAAGTAACATGCAATCTCATGCATGTTTAGACGGGGAAAAAAGTCCAACTCCCAAGCATTCCTATCCAGAATTGTAGGACTTTTTTCTGTCTAAACATGCATAAGATTGCACCCATAGTCAATTAATTGTATGAGATTTAATTTAGTGACCTCCTATGCATGTTTACTCAGAAGTAATTCTCACTTCAATGGGATCTACTTCCAGGTAAGTGTGAATCTGCAAGTGAATAAAAACTACTTCTGAAGAAACAAACATACTTTCTTTGCTTTTAGGTGCATGATGTGCTGCAGCAGGCATCTTAAGAGGTATTCCTCCCTGTGTGTGAGAAAGAGAAAGGGAATATCTCTTAAAAGATGGTGCTAGCCACCTGTAGACTTTGTAAATGTTGCATTGATATATATCATTTTAAAAGGAACCCACTGCTAATTGATTGGATGTCTTCAATTGATCAAAAGATAAATCAACATTCCCTAATGCATTTATGCAACAGTAGTAATAGGATCACAGGAAGCTGCCTTATACCAAGTCAGACCAGCTGAGAATTGCCTGCACTGATTGGCAGGAGCTCTCCAGGGTTTCAGCCAGGGATCTTTCACAGCCTTCCCTAGAGATGCCAGCGATTGCATCTAGGACTTTCTGCAAGCAAAGTATGAGTTCTACTACTGAGTTACATCCCCTCCCAAATAAGTGGGCACAGCAGCTCTTTAGAAACCTACTACCTCCGAAATATTTTTTTTCTAGATAAATATTTTATTTCCAAGAGGCTTGATAGAGCTATGCCTGATGTTCTGTTGAACAAAAAGGGGATGTTTTCTATACTGTAAAAATGGCTTTGACTTTTTTTAAAAAAAAAACCTTCATGAGAACTGTTCTTCACACAGTTTCACACACTGTTCTTCACATGATTCTGTAGATCAAGATAATTTATTTAAATGTTTTTAAGTTACATAGATTGGGCCCAAAAATGTCGTCCACATGTACAGAAGGGAAGTTTTATACCTGTGCAAGCGTGTTGACCAAGAAATGTGAAACTAAAGCTGAAAACCTAAGCACATGTACCTGTAAGCAAGCCCCATTGAACCCAGTGGGTGTTGCTTCTGAATGAACTTGCCAAAGATTGCACTGTAAAAGTTCTTCTACTTGTGAAAAAGCTTGCAGAAGTGGAAGTATGAGAAGTGCCATACTTTTTGTGTGTCTGTGTGGAAACAGCGTTGCTGGCTATTCTCTTTCTACTTGTGATTCTTTGAATTGGGCCCAAATGCATTTTGCTAACTTGCTTTATTTTGAACCTGAAATAGGGGTTTGGGGCGGGGGGGAAACTCCTCTTTTCTCATGGGGCACAAGATGTAGGGTACGCTGAAGACGTGTTAGGGTGGCATACAACATAAGCTACTTATGTTGTAATGTCAAGGAGTTTTAGGCTTAACACTCAATCATGTTATGAATATGACTGACTTACGGTTAATTACCCTTAACATTCGGGGTTTGGAGGGTCTTTGATCACCTTCGGGCTCGGAAGCCCTCCATAATTTTTTTTGCAAGAAACATTTAAGGCAGGAGAGCTAGAGAAAAAGCTTTGATCTCATTCATATTTTGGTCCCCATTATGCAGCGATAGGGACTAGTCATGCCAGAGGAGTTGCCATTGTTATAGCAAAGCATGTGGACTTTTGGACAGATAAGATAAAGAGGGACCCAGTGGGGCGATATCTATTCCTAGTGGGAAAATTAGAAGGCCAACTTACACTAGCTTCAATATATGTACCTAACGTGCACCAATATTCTTTCTTGGACAAGGTCTTTAAGAAACTATCTCAGTTTGCAATCAGGAATTAATTAGACAAACATTGGGGAGGGACGACCCTGGCTCCATTGTTGAAAGTTTTCATTTGATTGATTCCTGGAGACGTTTGAATCTGGGACTTAGGGGTTTCTCTTACTTTCCTCCAAGATTTCATTCTTTCTCCATGTTAGATTATATTCTGGTCTCTCTATCGTGGATCCCCAACCTTATCTCATCTAATATTCTCTCCAAAATATTGTCAGACCATGCAGCAATTGAAACAAATTTGGCATTAAATTCTCAAAGGCCATATCATGCAATATGGCGTCTGGATTCTAACCTTCTAACTAAACAACTCCCCACTTTAACTATTAAGAAGGCCATTGAAGACTATTTTAAGCTAAATGATATACCAGGCATGGCTCCTAAAATAAACTGGGATGCCATGAAGGCTAAAATTCGAGGGACCTGTATTTCCAAAAGTGTAAAATTAAAGAAATGTACAGACCCGCTTAAGCGAGATTTATTAAATGACATAGCAGCCCTGGAATTAAAGCATAAACATACAAGGGCTATAAAAATACTTAGGGATCTAGAAGTCAAAAGAAAAGAATTGGAAAGTATAGGTACTATGAGTAATATTTAAAACAAAAATATTACTTCTCTGGTAACAGACATTCCAAAATGTTGTCCAGAGCGCTTAAAAAGAAATAAATGAATTCCAAAATACATTCAATAAGTAGGAATGATGGCACCCTAACGTTTGATCAAATGCAAATTAATTCTTTGTTTGCAGATTTTTATGTGCAGGTTTATCATGCAACCTCTCCAAGGGCAGATCTTATAGAAAAATATTTGAAAAGAAGTGGTGTTACCCCAGCTAATTAAAAAAAAAAGATGCTGAATGGAGATATACTGGTGGAAGAGGTTGAGCAAGCCATTAAACACTTGAAATACAATAAAGCCCCCAGTCCAGATGGATTTAGAAGCTCTTTTTATTAAACAAATTAAAGATATATTGATTCTTAGACTTGTTCAACTTTTTTCTAAGATTTGGCAGGGCGAGGATCCCCCAGATACCTGGAAAATGTCCAGGATTATAGAAATATCAAAACCTGGAAAAGACAACACAAAGGTGGGGTCCTATCGCCCAATCACACTACTTAATCAGGATCAAAAAATCTTTTCATCTATTTTAGTTCAACGTCTGTACAGGGTGGTGGGTGACCTAATTCACTTGGACCAGATTGGATTTATTCCTCACAGACATATATTGGATGCGATACGACGGGTCTTAAACATTATCCATGGTGCAACTAGAACAGGTCACCCACTGTTATTAATTTCACTCGACATATTCAAGGCTTTGACTGTCTGGAATGGCAATATTTGTTAAGAGTTCTAAATTATTATCAGCTAGGAACTAAATTCATGTCCGCAATCTCCAAATTATATGCTGCTAATACTACAATAGTACGTACTAACAATATAGATTCTCAATTTATTAATTTGGAACGAGGAACAAAACAAGGTTGCCCTTTATCACCCTTGCTGAATGGGGGGAAAAGGGATATTTTCGATTGAGAGTTTTTTACACCCAGGATAAACATAAATCAATAGAACAATTTAGAGCTGATCTAGGAAAACTAGGCCTAGGATGGCTACAAGAAATACAATTATCCTATCTCCTTAGAGACCCCAAAACAAAGACATATGCACTCAGAACCTTAACACAGTTAGAACAAGCAATGCTAATGGTAGGGGAAGGAGTGAAGAGAATTGTATCTCTAGTTTATACTATCCTAATAGATACCCAGATGGGTCAGATGGTAGGCTTGAAGAAAGTGTGGGAAGGAGATTTTGGAAGGGAATTAGCTGATACTAGCTGGAATAAATTATGGAACAATAGACCATTTAGATCAATATCAGCTTCTATTTGAGAAACTTCTTTGAAAATACTACACAGATGGTGTCGTACACCAATACAGCTAGAACATTTTACTTCAACATGCAGCCCCCTTTGTTGGCGAGGCTGAGGGATAAAAGACACGTATTTTCATTTGTGGTGGTCTTGTCCACATACACAGGGATTCTGGATGTTGGTACGTAGAGAATTAGAAAAAGCATTCTATATGATCCAGAATTCTTATTATCAATATACAAAGGATCTAATGTACAAGTTTGAAATGTAAAGATTTATTATTATTTTTACTAACTGCCGCTCGCCAGACAATTACACAGCAGTGGAAAAAACTGGACAATTTGAACTTATCAGCATGGTACTGAAATATATGGTCAGTGGCAATATCAGAAAAAATAACTCACGATTTGCATCTAATCCAAGGGAAAACAGAAACGCTATCCTTTTATGCTATATTCAACACATGTCACAACCAGATTTACAACAATATATGCCTGCTTCAGCTTTGAACATTTGTACATTATAACAACAAATGAAGATCATATAGCACAGTTATTAATTAGTATGTTAATTATTTTATATTATCTTTTCTTTTCTCTCTTTTTTTTCTTTCTTTCCTTTAATTTTTTTCTCCTTGTATTGGTTTCCCCCCTAAAATAGTATTAATTATTTTTTTATTCTTATATAACAGCTGTTTAGATATCAATTGGTAGGGGACTGATCACTTTTTTGGTTACAGTAAAATTATTTAAAAAATATATGTTAGGGTAGGGGTTCAGAACCACTCTCAATCCAAAGGCTGAATTCCATTTCAGAGATGTTTGCGGGTGGGGACCATGTTCCACAAGTGAGTGGAGCTGAAGGCAAAAGGAGCATGGCCAAAATACCAGCATATTTTAGCTTAAAAGTTCTTACTGTCGGCAACTAAGCCTTAGGACAGCCATTTCAACCTTTTGGAATGGGGAGAAAACTCCACAAAAGCTGAGAAATGGTTGATGGTTGGGGAAATGTAGGGGGTTGATGGTTGGGGAAATGTAGGGGGCAGGGAAAAGGCGACATGGGCCTTTTCCCTGCCCTTGCCCCTGGGCATATTTGGCCCCTGGGCCAGAGGTTCTGCACCTCTGAGTTAGGGTGTATACAAGGAACAACCTAAATAGAAACTATGAAGAACAGGTAGCCATGTAAGGCACAGAAACTGAACTCAGGGTTTTTTCGACAGAAATCCTCACATGTTTTCGAATACCCGCAGACTTGGAATATCCACAAAGTTGTCTTAAAAGAAGGAGATGCAGAGATTCTCAGAAATGCAAACTTGGTGCCAGTTAAGATCCCATTTCAAATTCTGCACGTACAGAATTCTAGAAGACTCATCTCTTTGGTTAAGCTTGTGAGAGAGGTCCCTGTGGGAAGCATGCTGTGGTGAGAGATTATTTTGTAGCCGAAGGAAAGATTTGTAAAGTGGCATTTGTTTTGTAGCACTTGCAGCCTGCAGTGTTGAATGCTGTGCCAGCTTCCTGGTGTTCTTGGGCATGCAGTGCCTCTGTGTTGGATTTTGATGCTGGCCAAGGAGGGCAGTTATTTCCTGAAGTGGATTTGTTGCTGTAGCAGGGGGGAAATTCCAGGGCTGTGGAGTCGGCACATGAAACCTCCGACTCCTTTATTCATGGCACCTCTGACTCCTTTAATTATATATCGATATAGGAAATATTTTTTTTGCTTTCTCTTCCCCTCCTTATTGTTTTATTATGGTTTTATTAGAATGTAAGCCTATGCGGCAGGGTCTTGCTATTTACTGTTTTACTCTGTACAGCACCATGTACTATATAAATAAATAATAATAATAATAATAATAATATATATTTCCTACATCAACTGCAAGCACGCAACTTTTTAGAACCCTAACCTGTTAAAGCCCGGGTCTAAAGGCGCTAAGACATTCTGGTTTTTTTATTTTATTTATTAAAGAAGCCCAAAAATAAAAACAATGAGGTTATATTTTCTAAAATCCAAATAAAAATCTCCTTTACTGTGTTACGTGATATGCGCTCATTAGACCTGTGTACAACTTGCACACGTTCTAATGAGACTCACACACACACACTTGTAAGGAATCTTTAGACATTGGTCATAGAGCGTCTGTGGCTAAGTAAGGTGATTCTTATCTAAATGAATTGCTTGACCTAGCCTTGTGATTGCTCTCAGCCCCATTCCTGTGTTTTTTTCCTCATCTCTGTTGGAGATGGAGGGGTGAAGACACCTTGAGCTGCCTCAAAATGGAGTCTGTACTGCTCACTCACAGGAGAGCTACTTCGTAACAACTGTATTTTATTCAGTTAAAAGTGAAAGTTTGTTTTTGTGCTTCCTTTCCTTCCTCCCCCCACTCCCTCCCTCATACACCCCAAAAAACTCTTTCTTCCCCCGCAAACAACCCAGCGGGGCCCAGCACTTACCGCAACCAGCCAAGATTACCAAACTCCTTCTTGTGCTTGGAACTCACATGCTTGGAGCACCTGAGTCATGGTGACTGGTCTGAGCCTGCCTGTGAAGGAGCAGCGGCACTCTGGAAAAGGCGGCACATTGATCCGTCTTTTTCTCTGCTGCTGCCGATCCACTGAGGGGGTCTGAATTTCTCTGGCCACCTGGACTGCGAATCCGGGATTTTTGTCCAACCAGCCAGAATATTTTGGAATTGGCTGGAATCCAGGACAATCTTGGTTTTCAGGGACATATCGCAACTCTATATACAATTTAAATATATTAGGAGTCAGAGTCGGTACATTT
The DNA here is from genome assembly GCF_023053635.1 of Elgaria multicarinata webbii. Classification (NCBI taxonomy): domain Eukaryota; kingdom Metazoa; phylum Chordata; class Lepidosauria; order Squamata; family Anguidae; genus Elgaria; species Elgaria multicarinata. Next base: position 158,102,438 of record NC_086172.1, on the reverse strand, counting down.
TTACTGACTCCGACTCCAGTAACCCAAGAATTGCTTCTGACTCCACAACTCCGACTCCACAGTCCTGGGAAATTCTTCATCTTGTTCATCGCTTTACTTGCAGAGATTACAATGCTGAAACATGGCTTTAGGTTTCTCTCATTACAGAATGTCTGGGCTTGTCACTGTCATATGAAGATTTAAATACTCATCTCTCAGATTAGGAATTATGCCGTCCTCTGAGTGTGTGCTTATTTTCTTCGGCTGCCCCTTACGCCTGGAACGCTCTTCCAGAACATTTGAGAACTACAAGTTCAATCGCAGCTTTTAAAGCTCAGCTAAAAACTTTTCTTTTTCCTAAAGCTTTTAAAACTTGATTTCGCTCTGACTTTTATACTCCCTGTTTGGTGCATTCTCTTCCCCTCCTTATTGTTTTATTATGATTTTATTAGAATGTAAGCCTATGCGGCAGGGTCTTGCTATTTATTGTTTTACTCTGTACAGCACCATGTACATTGATGGTGCTATATAAATAAATAAATAAATAAATAATAATAATAATAATAATAATAATAATAATAATAATAATAGTTCATAGAATCACAGAATAGTAGTTGGAAGGGGCCTATAAGGCCATCAAGTCTTAGATTCCTGCAATAAGGCTCATTGCAGGAATCTACCAAAGTTTGTGAATTCAACACAAAATCTATAGCTCAAATTTTACTTGAAAGAGAACATTCTGTGATGTGTGTGCTTTGTGGGGGAGCATTTTGAATGGTCTATCAATGGTCTATAAATGTGGCTTGGGCAGCTTGTCATCTGTTCTCACAACCTTGGGCATCACAGCCCACAGGTTTGTAGTGGTATTCTGCAGCAGAGATATTGGGTTGGATGAAGGGGAAGGTTATTATTATTATTATTATTATTATTATTATTATTATTATTATTATTATTTTTATTTATATAGCACCATCAATGTACATGGTGCTGTACAGAGTAAAACAGTAAATAGCAAGACCCTGCCGTGTAGGCTTACAATCTAATAAGTTGTAGTAAACAATAAAGAGGGAAGGAGAGTGCGAACAGGCACAGGGAAGTGTAAACAGGCACCGGGTAGGGTGAAGCTAAACAGTATAGAGTCAGAACAAACTCAATATTTGAAGGCTATAGGGAAAAGAAAAGTTTTTAGCTGAGTTTTAAAAGCAGTGATTGAGTTTGTAGTTCTCAAGTGTTCTGGAAGAGCGTTCCAGGCGTAAGGGGCAGCAGAAGAAAAAGGACGAAGCCGAGTAAGGGAAGTGGAGGTCCTTGGGCAGGCGGCAGCAAGTCCTTGAACCATGCTTTCAGCTTTTAAAAGCAGGCTATGGTTGCTCTGGGGCTGATGTAATACTAAACCATGATTCACACAAACAAGGAAAGGAAGGAGGGTTTTCTGTTGTATGGATTGGGAGCAAGTGGGAGCCTGCAGTCCATTCCCACTCTCAGTTATGGTTAAGAGATTTGTGTTAAATCTTCACCAGGCTTCTATCAGAAAAATAAAGATGCTGAGCATGCCTTTGAAATCTGTAGATGAACTCCACAATGAACTTCTTCCCTCTTTGAGGCATATCCCCCCTCCCCCAGCATGCAGTTACGTTCTGTTTGTGACTATAAACACCCTAAGAAGACCCCAGTGGTTTTAAAAACAACCTCATTCTCTGAATTTCTGTGTGGAGGCATTGTGATTTCTTAAAGAAGATTTTTTTTAAGAATGATTGGCTGTGCAGATTATGCAAAAGAGCTGACATAATTTCCTTGACATATTGAGGACATATTTGGGAGCGGTAAGAGGCTTTTAAATCAACAGACACTGGATGTGGTAGCTTAAAATGCAATGCAGTAAGAGCAATGCACTGGTATCTGAAAATGCACTATGATGGGGGTGCAGGGTGGAAATTGATTGAATAATTAGACTAAGGTGATAGAAATGGCAGATATGACTATATCATGTCAGTATTTTGCCATCTGCATTGGCTGCCAGTAGTTTTCAGGCACAATTCAAAGTGCTCACATGAACCTTGAAAGCCCTAAACAACTTGGGCCAAGTTACCTGTAGAATTACCTCCTCCCACACATATCACACAAATCATCTTCCAAGCCCTTCTCCAGGTATCCCCACCAAACGGGATGTGATGGATGGCCAAGAGATGGGGACTTTTTCTGTGGTGGCACCCTGATTGTGGGATGCCCACAACACCTGTTGTTGGACAGTGTACGAATGATGCACATGGCTCCTGAGCAGTTCATGGATTCATCAAGGACATGGACACTGTTTCATGCTCCACATTTGGGAAAGGGTTATGCAAAGTCTAGTGTCTCATTAGATTTTACATAGCTAGTTCTTGCATAGTTGGTATGGAAATAAGTGTTGTGTTGTCCCTCTTTTTGGCCACAGTTCTGCCTTTCATTATTGGAGTTGTTCTTAATGGAGAATTTGAGCCAATGTTATCTGTTCAGGTGCCTTGCTAATTTCATCTGCCAATTTCATTTACGGAAAGTTAGCCTAGTTTTATTTGTAGAGCGCTTTTC